>NC_064626.1:263384802-263695563 GCF_023864275.1 Schistocerca cancellata | reverse complement strand
TCTGGCTTGAAACGCAGTCTTTCCTTCTTTAATCTTTTGGTACGTTTCACATACTAGTATCTCTTCTCCTAGCTGTTCAATTTCTTCCAATTACTTCTTTTCTGGTGCTCTTTTCTTCTTTCTGCAAACCCTCTTAGCTACACGGCGCTTCTCATTATATTCATTCAGATTTTCTCTAGTTCTTCTCTGAAATAATATCATTTGTGCTATGTTACGCTCCTCAATTCTTCTGAGACATTCTTCATCAAACCAATCTGCCTTACTTTGAGCCCATACATGTCCTAAAACCTCCCCAGCAGCCTCGATGATTGCAGTCTTACACCGTTTCCACATTGCTTCTATACGTTCATTTGATGTGTCAGTATCGTTCTTAATCCCCTCTTCTATTTCCGCCTGATATGCTCTCCGTGTTTCTTCTGACTTTAGTTTGTTAATGTTAAAACTCTTCTGTTTGTGGCTTTTTAGTTTACTCAATAGTGAGTTTCTTTGCCTGTACTTAATTCTCACTAGACGATGGTCTGAATTGGAGTCAGCTCCACGTTGACTCCCACGATCCATTATATCTGATCTGTGCCTCCTGTCAATCAATATATGGTCTATCTGATTTCTAGTTTGCCCATCTGGTGACATCCATGTTACTTTGTGTATCTTTTTGTGTGGAAACCATGTACTGCTGACAGTTTCCTTTTTTACTTACAGCAAAATCTAAAACCCTAATTCCATTGTCGTTTTATATTTCATGGAGGCTATGTCTTCCTATAGTTGGCTGATAATCATCTTGTATTCCTGTTTTTGCATTCAAGTCTCCTATTAAGAACATCGAGTTTAGGAGCCTGATAATACAACTGCTCTACCTTGCTATAAAACTCATCCTTCTATTTATCATATGCCTCCTCTGTGGGTGCATGCACGTTTATAATTGTAATTTTGAAATATTTTCACCTTAATATTAATATGGACATCCGTTCATTGATTGGTTCGATGCACGTTACTGCATGTTTCAGTCCTTTAGTGACCATAAAACCTGTACCAAAGGCATTCGTCCTCCCGCCACTATAGAAGATTGTGAAATTTCCTGGGTCCATTATGTCACTTCCCTTCCACATAATTTCCTAGAGAGCCAATAGTTTTATATCGTAACTGTTTACTTGTGTTACTAGCTGCCGTAGGGCTCCAGCTTGGTTCCGCAGATTCAATGTTCCTATGTACATAACTCTTATCCTTTCTTATTTTCTGAGGTCGACATCAAAATATCTGTCCGGCTTATCCCTTTGTTAGCATTCGCAACAAGTGATTTTTACGGGGAAAGATTGTTAATCTTCTGGTCAGCCATTTGAAGGGTTGTGTCTTACAGCTCACCGGGTAGCTGGTTCCATTTTCAGGGGAACATCCTTAGTCTTTGTAGATCCCTCTACTGACTGTAAGGCAGCATTTGATGGTTGGAGGCACCTCTGCATTTCTTACAAGCCATTGGCCCTCACACCTGCTAGTTTTGGTCCGCCCCAGGTATTTTATTTCCCTGGTACCCTCCATATCTGGAGGACGTTCCCCTATCCGCATCTTGGGGAGACGCCCGATGGGGGACCAGCAACCCCACACCTGGTTGGTGGATTTCAACTTCGGATATATACCGGTAGCACTATATCCTGTCGCCTATCCCTGCTTCAGCCAAGACCAAGTATTGTATATTTCACCTTGCTTCAGTTTATTTCTTTTGTTAATCTGTCCATTTCTTACTTGGAGTTAAATTTAATGTAAGCCCTGCCGGTTATCGTCGTTTGCTATGTGCTGTTATGGTAGTTTATGATTGTGGATAATATTCTAACAAGAAATAAGAAGGAAACTAATTTTAATTCGTCCATCAGTATTATGATAAGTTAAAAATACGTTCGCACTGCTATAATAGCCAAGTTACCTAAGGATAGCAGTTTAAGGTGTAGCACAAGAGTCGTTATTTGGAGACTAGTAAAACTATGGGCATATAATATTTCAGTATTTGTGAAGGCAGTGGAGCTATAAACTTAATTATAAACAACATTAAATTAAAATAAGTGTCTCAAAATACACATTGATTTCCCTCCGCTGTCCAAAAATCACGTTGATCAACAAATATATCACCCAAACAATATCATTTATTAAAAAAAAAAAAAGAATTGCTCAGAGTTCTATGATTATTAGCCCAAATGGTAGAATATCGCCCAATCTGGCCACTCGGGTGGTAGTTTGAGAACCACGTCCGATACGTAACTGTGGCGAGGGGTATGTGATCAGAGCAAATGGCTCTCATGAGCACTATGCGACTTAACTGCTGTGGTCATCAGTCCCCTAGAACTTAAAACAAATTAAACTTAACTAACCTAAGGACATCACACACATCCATGCCCGAGACAGGATTCGAACCTGCGACCGTAGCGGTCGCTCGGTTCCAGACTGTAGCGCCTAGAACCGCACGGCCACTCCGGCCGGCTGAGTGGCAGAGAGGAGGGCTGGTACACACAACGTTGTAGAGAGAATAACAAAGGGATATCCGCAGGACTCCTTCTATTGACAAATATTTTGGGATATCGCAATCGAGCCTTCGCTGAACACCATGGAACCGCACAGGGACTATATATAGTCCTCTGGCCGGGAACTTCTGAGGAGGACGTCTTTATCAGGATAAAGAAAACTGTCATTCTACGGATTGAAGCGTGGAATGTCAGATCCCTTAATCGGGCAGGTAGGTTAGAAAATTAAAAAGGAAGTGGATAGGCTAAAGCCATATACAGTGAAGTTCGATGACAGGAGGAACAAGACTTTTGGTCAGGTGAATACAGTGTTATAAATACAAAATCAAATAGGGGTAATGCAGAAGTAGGTTTAATAATGAATAAAGAAATAGGAGCGCGGGAAAGCTACTACGAACAGTATAGTGAATGCATTGTTGTAGCAAAGATATACCCGAAGCTCACGCTTACCACAGTAGTACAAGTTTATATGCCAACTAACTCCATAGAGACGAAGAGATTGAAGAAATGTATCATGAGAAATTATACAGATATGGAAGGGGGACGAACATTTAATAGTCATGGGTGACTGGAATTCGATAGTAGGAAAAGGAAGAGAAGGAAACTTAGCAGGTGAATATGAAATGGTAGTAAGAAATGAAGGAGGAACCCGCCTGGTATAATTTTTCACAGAATATAACTTAATCATAGCTAACAATTGCTTTTACAATCATGAAAGAAGGTTGTATACGTGGAAGAGGCCAGAAGACAATGGAATGTTTCAGATAGATTATATATTGGTAAGACAGAGATTTAGGATCCAGGTTTGTAATTGTAAGAATTTCCAGAAGCAGATGTGGCCTTTGACCACATACTATTGGTTATGAACTGTAGATTAAAACTGAAGAAGCTGCAAAAAGTGGGAATTTAAGGAGATGGGATCTGGATGAACTGAAAGAACCAGAGGTTTTAGAGAGTTTCAGAGAGAGCGTTAGGGATCGACTGACAGTAGAAGAAGAATTTTTGGGAGATGAAATAGTGAAGGCAGTGGAGGTTCAAGTAGGCAAAAAGACGATAGCTAAGAGAAATTCTTGGGTAGCAGAGTAGTACTGAATTTAACTGATGAAAGGAGAAAATATAAAAACTGAAATAAATCAAGCAGGCAAAAAGTAACACAAACGTTACAAAAATGAGATCGACAGGAAGTGTAAAATAGCTAAGCGGGAATGGCTAGAGCAGAAATGTATGGACGTAGAGGCATATATCACTAGGGGTAAGATAGATACTGCCAACAGGAAAATTAAAGAGACCTTTGGAGAAAAAAGGAGCACCTCTAATTCTATCAAAACTTGCCTAAATTAACATGGGTTAGATAGTCAGAATGTGGTCCCCTTAATTCCCGATAAATCTCCAGTAAAGTAACGCTTTATCGTTTACCGAAGTTATTTGTTTTAGTAAAGGATTAATGGTTAGCAAAACGACAGTTTTACTTAACGTTGCCCAGCTGTGATTACAAACAGCTGGTACATCTGGCGTCGAAAGAAGGTTACCTGGCTGAGAAAAACTGTTTCAAGAGCGCGGCTCGCAAACTGATGTGAATAACAATTATTACTCGGCTGCGCGACGCCCAAATGATGGGCTACAAGTCGGCGGGCGATCGCTGGCTCCGCGGATATGCAGAGCGCCCCTGGCGGGCGCGGATTTGGCCGCGTAACTACGGCTTTTCGGCATTATCGACGCGGCTCGGCTCGGCTCGGCGCTGTGTAGCGGTAATCGCGTCTGTGCAGGCGGCGGCACAGCACCCGCCGCCGGAATTACAGGAGCCCGAGTATAGCGAGCGGGCCGCCCCGCCCCACCCCTCACCCGCTGCGTACCACGGCGCCAGCAGCGTCTGCCACGAACGCGATTACCGCCGGATCGCGTGGGCCGCGCCGCAGTTAATGTTTGATGAGTCGGTAATTCCGGCGGATCTGATGCTGGCCCGCAGCCGTTAAAGCAACTGCCCGCCGCGCGGCGCCCTGTGGTTTATAAGCAACAGCGACGTGTCCAAACTGCCGAATTAAATGCAAGCGGGCGCCTGCCGCCGATGCTTGATTTGGAGGAAGCAGAGTTCAATGCTTTCTGGCACCCACCAAATCACGCTTCGCTGTTACCCTGAGAGTTCCTGTGGCAGCCCGAATGGGTTGTAAAGATTGGCTTCTGGTAATTTATTTATTGTGAAACGTGGAATTCAGATGCACCCTCTAAGAAACACATGAAAGGTGGTGTTACCACCAAACAAAACTACAATAGTCTGGTCATAACTGAACTACGAAAGATGATATTCTATTTCACTTTATTACATGAATTAATGGAACGATTTACTTACTTAATATAATACTTTGCCATAGGAGCGCTTGATAATTAACAACTGTCACTGGCTATGAAAGCGTCACTTCCTGCACTAATTAACAATGTCTTGAAGTAGAATGTTCAACATTTGTAAAAATACATTTCCTTCTGAGACTTGAATAACTCTTTAGTTCTATTTGATAATGTTGACTGCTCCACTGAGGTCACAATGTGTGCTAAGCACTTCCATGGTTGGTACTACACTAGTGGCCATTGCTACACCAAGAAGAAATGCAGATGATGAACGGGTATCCATTGCACAAATACATAATATTAGAACTGACATGTGATTACATTTTCACGCAATTTGGGTGCATAGATCCTGAGAAGTCAGTACCCAGAACGACCATCTCTGGCCGTAGTACCGGCCTTGATACGCCTGGGCATCGAGTCAAACAGAGCTTGGATGGGGTATTCAGGTACAACTGCCCATACAGCTTCAACACGATTCAACAGTTCATCAAGAGTAGTGACTGGCGTATTGTGACGAGCCAGTTGCTCGGCCACCATTGACCAGACGGTTTCAATTGGTGAGAGATCTGGAGAATGTGCTGGCCAGGGCAGCAGTCGAACATGTTCTGCATCCAGAAAGGCTCGTACAGGACCTGCAACATGCGGTCGTGCATTATCCTGCTGAAATGTAGGGTTTCGCAGGGATCGAATGAAGAGTAGAGCCACGGGTCGTAACACATCTGAAATGTAACGTCCACTGTTCAAAGTGCCGTCAATGCTAACAAGAGGTGACTGAGACGTGTAACCAATGGCACCCCATACCATCACGCCGGGAGATACGCCAGTATGGTGATGACGAATACACGCTTCCAATGTGCGTTCACCGCGATGTCGATGAACACGGATGCGACCATCATGATACTGTAAACAGAACCTGGATTCATCCGATAAAATGACGTTTTGCCATTTGTGCACCCAGGTTCGTCGTTGAGTACACCATCGCTGGCGCTCCTGTCTGTGATACAGTGTCAAGGGTAGCCGCAGCCATGGTCTCCGAGCTGATAGTCCATGCTGCTGCAAACGTCGTCGAACTCTTCGTGCAGATGGTTGTTGTTTTACGAACGTCCCCATTTGTTGATTCAGGGATAGAGACGTGGCTGCACGATCAGTTAGAGCCATGCGGGTAAGATGCCTGTCACTCAACTGCTAGTGATACGACGCCGTTGGGATCCAGCACGGCGTTCCGTATTACCCTCCTGAACCCACCGTTTCCATATTCTGCTAACGAGCAGCAATGTCGCGATACGATAAACCGCAATCGCGATAGGCTACAATCCGATCTTTATCAAAGTATGCATTTCTCCTCCATACACGAGGCATCACAACAACGTTTCACCAGGCAACGCCGGTTAATTGCTGTTTGTGTATGAGAAATCGGTTGGAAACTTTCCCCATGTCATCACGTTGTAGATGTCGCCACCGGCGCCAACCTTGTGTGAATGCTCTGAAAAGCTAATCATTTGCATATCACAGCACCTTCTTCCTGTCTCTGTAGCACGTTATCTTCGTGGTGTAGCAATTTTAATGGCGAGTAGTGTAGATTGTACAACATTTATAGAAATACATTTCTTTCTCAGACTTCAATAACTCTTTAGTTCTATTTGATAATGTTGATCGTTCCCACTGAGGTCAGACTCTATGCTGAACACTTCCATGGTCGGTTCTATATTGACCTCAAGAATGCAGAGAGAGAAGCTTGTGTCTCCTTCAGGCTCTCTTACTCGTCGTTCTGGACAGTAGCAAGACTTCGCTAATATCTGCGGTGACGATGTGCGCTGTTAACTTCGGTGTAGCACCACAATATTTGGACGATACCACGTATACGGTCCTTCAAAAAGAAATTTGTATGTTTCCACTTCATTCATTTCTTTATATTGACTATTTTCAGCTTATCTTGTACATATCTGCCCTCTCCTTGTCATATCGAACGAGTTTGTCCATTCCGCGCGTGTAGAACGTTGCCCCCTGTGAGTTAAGCTATGCAACGAATCTCCCCGTTAACCGGTTACTACAACCATTCTTTCATCTTCGACAATCAGTAAAAATCAATGTTTGGTAAGTCACGGCTGTATAGAGAATGTTCAAACAATTCCCAGTTGAAAGTGTGAAATGACGCTTGTGAGTGGGATGTAGTATGTGAACTAGCGTTATCGTGCGCAAAAACGATGTCTGAATTCAACATCCCACGCCTTGTGTTCTCGCCTGCTCTTCCGAGCTTGTTTACCGTTTCAGGATTTTCTTGCTCGTCTTTTCATCGGACGCATGGCTCTGAGCGCTATGGGACTTAACTTCTGAAGTCATCAGTCCCCTAGAACTTAGAACTACTTAAACCTAACTAACCTAAGGGCATCACACACATCATGCCCGAGGCAGGATTCGAACCTACGACCGTAGCGGTCGCGCGGTTCCAGACTGTAGCGCCTAGAACCGCTCGGCCACTCCGGACGGCTTGTTACTTTAGCTGCTCTGTCGTTTACTTGGTTTCAGTCTCTAGTAAAGAACACTTCACTGTTTCTCCATTGGCTTAGAGCGTTTGAGACGGAGTGATTGTTGAGTCAACGCGAGTGAGGTAGGTATGAGTTAGTGCCATTTCGTAGGTTTACTACTCAAGGTGTGACAACATTTTTAGCCGTTTTATACGCGTTACTTTATTTTAATATTTCTAGAGACGTTGATAGTGTCGCCATTGGACACTCATACACTCTAAACAAAGAGACATACACTCACTCTCACAAACACACACACAAACGCACACACACACACACACACACACACACACACACACCGTGAATTTCGTAATTTATCGCTGGGCCTCTTTCCATAAAGTCAGTAATGATTATTTCCTTTTTGAACCATAACACAGTTGTCATCAGTTTTGTGCGGGAAATTTGTGGCGGCACATTGTGGGATTACATGGTGAGGTAGTGCGGTCCCCTCCAGTGATCGATTTTTTGCCTCCACGTCAACGTTTGCTACCCATACTTCATTCCCCATCACAATGTGGTTGAGGAATTCGTCTCCTGCTGCACCGTACCGCATCAGAAAAATCAATACGGCTCCTAAACTCATCGTTTTATGGACATCAGTCAGAAGCTTCGGGAACAATCATGTACAACGTTTGCGATAACCAAGCTTGTCAATCACATGTGCGCGCAGCATTGTCCATCATGACACAATGTCATGGTATATTTGGCCTCAGCATAGTGAGATTTGTATGCCGCTCTCCCAACTGTTTTAGCTTTTCAGATCATAGAACCGCTGCTCCTCATTCATGTAGCTCCTCCAACCACGGAAAGATCCCTGGCAATACAAAGAATTGAACCGTTGTCATCCGCATAGTAATCAGATATGCTGATCACTAAGCTACGGAGGCGACCATACTCTAGTGAAAACGATAATTTTGTAATCGTGAACCGATGATTCTCATTGATTCTGTGATTAAATTTTGCAAAAGGTTTGGCACAACAGTTTGACGTCCTCTTCTTCTTCATCATGAATGATGATTCAACCTTCCTGAAACAATCCTCACCACTTCCTTGCAGCACCATTATCTCTTTCCATCTCCATATAGTACCTGAAGTTCACTACGAATGTGTACAGATTTCGTGTTTTTCGAAAACAGAAATATCACATTACAAGGACAAATTCACAGACGGGGGATTTTCGGTTATAGTCGTGTGTCGTTTTGAACAGCAGGGCTATTTTCCCTGGCGGCACTCGCCAGATAACTTCTCTTTGATTTTTTGAATTTCAATTCCACTGCAGAACCTTTATTTTATTTCCATCATTGCTTCTTCGATGTACAGATTGAACAGTAGCGGCGAGAGACTACATCATTGTCTAACACTCTTTTTAATCCGAGCATTTCGTTCTTGGACGTCAATTCTTAGTATTCCCTCTTGGGTCTTGTACATATTTTATATTAACCGTCTCTCCCTATAAAGTACCTCTATTTTTTTGTGAATTTCGAACGTCTTGCACCAGTTTACATTGTCGAACTCTTTTTCCAAGTCGACAAATACGATCAAAGTGTCTCGATTTTTCTGTACTCTTGTTTCCATTATCAACTGTAACGCCAGATTTGCCTCTCTGGTGCCTTTTCCTTTCCCAATGCTAAACTAATCGTCATCTATTACATCCTCAATTTTCTTAGTAGTACAGAATAATTGTATTAAACCTTCATGCATGATGTGGCATATTTCGCACTCATCTCATTGTTTATGATGTCATGTCTCCTGAACTGTGTCAGATATATATTACATCCCTTTCCTTCTTATCAACTTCTTACTGGTTACTTTTATCATATATTGTCATTATGTTTACCATTTTTATTATACCATTAATATTATTAATGTTGTCATTTCTACTTTTATACTGTGGCATAGCTTTGTAATCAATAAAAACATATAACAACTTCAAAATAATAACACAACGTCTGGATATAGAGACCATCTAATGGTTCAAATGGCTCTGAGCGCTATGGGACTTAACATCTTAGGTCATCAGTCCCCTAGAACTGAGAACTACTTAAACCTAACTAACCTAAGAACATCACACACATCCATGCCCGAGGCAGGATTCGAACCTGCGACCGTAGCAGTCACGCGATTCCGGACTGAAGCGCCTAGAACCGCACGGCCACCGCGGCCTGCTAGAGACTATCTGTAAGCCTGAAGAAAGCAGTAATAAATTTATAAAAGTAAAAAAAAAGTAAGAAGATACTGAAAGACGTGCCTTTCTTTCTCAATCACTGGCATGTCTTTCATACTTAATTCTTTTAATAACGAAATCAAATTCTTTTTATTCTATCACAATTGTCTTGGGATGCCTCAGTTGCTTCGATAATTTTTACTTTAAAATCACGCTGATTAATGACGGGGGATGGGGGCAGGAGATGTTATATATATCCCGGATAGCCATATTGGTTTCCCTTTCCCGCCAAGATCATTGTTTTCGTCGGGCGTGGACTACAAGTTTGAATAGTTTCTACAGGCCAAAGCTATCACTGTTCTTAGTCTCACAAGTGGTACTACCAACTGAGAAACTTCACTTTTCACTGTCTTGTAACCGCGCGAAGTAGCCTCCCTGTCAGTTCCGCTGAAATTTCTGGCCCTCTGATTGCCTACTTTAAGCGCACGCCTGTGTCGCTGCCCAACGTTCCCGGCTTCCCTCGTGAGGAGAGGGACACTTGTCGTCGCTAGTCAGCTGTTGTCCGTGTCTGGTAGCATGGTGCTGAGTTCCTGTTGTACGTAAGCATGTGTGTTCTCTGTGAGCACCAACTTCGGTGCCTGCAAGCCACTTCAGCTTTTGCTTTTCAAGCATTCATTACTTTTTCCGCCTATTTTACGGTAGCAGCTATTGCATGTTGCTAATCCGATTCTGTTGCTAAGGGGTAATGTAAACCTTTTCGACAGCTGTCAGTTTCCACGTTCTTTTCCAACCATCCCTTATTCTTCGTCATTGTGGAGAGGGGACACTGCTTAAGCTATTAGAATCAATATACCAAGCATTTTTTTTTCTTAGTTGAACTAAATAAGACGTCTGCCACAATTTTTAGGCTTTTTGACCTGGTTTCAACACTTCTATGTGTGCCTTCATCAGAAATTAAATATGTAAAGGGGCTTATAACATAAGTACAAATTTATGGGAAAAAAGTTTTATCTAAAAGTGTAAGTACTTCCTAACATTACAAGAGAAAGACAATACTTACACGTCACATATAAAATAAATATCACGCCAGGGATGCTTTAGTCACAAGAATTTTAAAAAGAATACATGAAAGGCGAGCCATTGCGGACTGCTCGTAACTATAAAGCCACAAGTAGCAACAGACTGAGGCGCCTGCGTTAGCAAGTGCGGGTAGGTGTACATTACACCAAGAGTGTCATCTAGTAACCGTAAATATGAGCAGGTTACTTAACATTTAAAATAGAGACAGCTGAATGTTAAAATGAACAGTATTTAGTTCATGGACTCACAGGCACAGTTTTATTTGAGAACAGCTGACATTCTACCTGTAACTCGACATGTGCGAGGAGCCCGTAGTGGCTTGCTTTCCACGCATTCTACACTCCTGGAAATTGAAATAAGAACACCGTGAATTCATTGTCCCAGGAAGGGGAAACTTTATTGACACATTCCTGGGGTCAGATACATCACATGATCACACTGACAGAACCACAGGCACATAGACACAGGCAACAGAGCATGCACAATGTCGGCACTAGTACAGTGTATATCCACCTTTCGCAGCAATGCAGGTTGCTATTCTCCCATGGAGACGATCGTAGAGATGCTGGATGTAGTCCTGTGGAACGGCTTGCCATGCCATTTCCACCTGGCGCCTCAGTTGGACCAGCGTTCGTGCTGGACGTGCAGAACGCGTGAGACGACGCTTCATCCAGTCCCAAACATGCTCAATGGGGGACAGATCCGGAGATCTTGCTGGCCAGGGTAGTTGACTTACACCTTCTAGAGCACGTTGGGTGGCACGGGATACATGCGGACGTACATTGTCCTGTTGGAACAGCAAGTTCCCTTGCCGGTCTAGGAATGGTAGAACGATGGGTTCGATGACGGTTTGGATGTACCGTGCACTATTCAGTGTCCCCTCGACGATCACCAGTGGTGTACGGCCAGTGTAGGAGATCGCTCCCCACACCATGATGCCGGGTGTTGGCCCTGTGTGCCTCGGTCGTATGCAGTCCTGATTGTGGCGCTCACCTGCACGGCGCCAAACACGCATACGACCATCATTGGCACCAAGGCAGAAGCGACTCTCATCGCTGAAGACGACACGTCTCCATTCGTCCCTCCATTCACGCCTGTCGCGACACCACTGGAGGCGGGCTGCACGATGTTGGGGCGTGAGCGGAAGACGGCCTAACGGTGTGCGGGACCGTAGCCCAGCTTCATGGAGACGGTTGCGAATGGTCCTCGCCGATACCCCAGGAGCAACAGTGTCCCTAATTTGCTGGGAAGTGGCGGTGCGGTCCCCTACGGCACTGCGTAGGATCCTACGGTCTTGGCGTGCATCCGTGCGTCGCTGCGGTCCGGTCCCAGGTCGACGGGCACGTGCACCTTCCGCCGACCACTGGCGACAACATCGATGTACTGTGGAGACCTCACGCCCCACGTGTTGAGCAATTCGGCAGTGCGTCCACCCGGCCTCCCGCATGCCCACTATACGCCCTCGCTCAAAGTCCGTCAACTGCACATACGGTTCACGTCCACGCTGTCGCGGCATGCTACCAGTGTTAAAGACTGCGATGGAGCTCCGTATGCCATGGCAAACTGGCTGACACTGACGGCGGCGGTGCACAAATGCTGCGCAGCTAGCGCCATTCGACGGCCAACACCGCGGTTCCTGGTGTGTCCGCTGTGCCGTGCGTGTGATCATTGCTTGTACAGCCCTCTCGCAGTGTCCGGAGCAAGTATGGTGGGTCTGAGACACCGGTGTCAATGTGTTCTTTTTTGCATTTCCAGGAGTGTATTTCAAAATTGTGATTAAAGATTTTTCGCTTAGTATTTATTTTGCACGTGACGTGTAAGTATCGCTTCTTTTTGTACTCTCATCATTTTCCAGTCTTCAAACTGTATTTTTATGCTTTTACATAAGCAAAAAGTTACCATGTCTGCTGCTGTCAAATAAACTTTGCCTGTGAGTTCATGTACTAAATACTGTTCATTTTAACATTCAACTGTCTATATTTTAAATTTCAAGTAGCCTACTTGTATTTACGGCTACTAGATGGCACTCTCGGTGTAATGTTCAGCTGCCAACACTTGCTAATGCGGGCGCCTCAGTCTGTTGCTACCCGTGGTTTCGTAGGTATGAGCAGCCAACAGTGGCTCACCTCTCATGTATTCTTCTTAAAACTCTTGTGACTAAACCCTTTCTGGTTTGATATTTATTTTATACGTGACTTGTAAGTACTATCTCTTTCCTGTACTGTTATTCAGTACTTACACTTTTAGATAAAAAAAATCCCATAAATTTGTACTTATGTTACAGGCCACTTTAAATATTTAATTCCCGATGAAGGCGCTCATAGAAGTGTTGAAACCTGATAAGAATGACTAAAAATTGTGACCGAGGGGTTATTTAGTTCAACTTCAATTTATGGACGGTCACTGAATGAAGCAGCCAAGTTTAAAACTTTTTTTTTTGTATTTTTAAAGTTCTTTGTAATAAAAACGTAATGATAATTTCAATCTGCTTTCCTTCTTTCATTAAAATTCACACCACCCTCCCGCATAAGAATAGCTCGAAAAGCCCCCAGTAGAAAAAGGTTTTTGTTGGCAAATATAGAAGAGACTCAAAGGAATTACGTAGGCAGTTTCCCGTAAGGTCGTGCAGATCTCTTGGCTTTCTTAGTTAGGGCTTAGTTTGTTCCGTGAGATGCGCTCGGCCATTGCACTTGTGGAACCGCTGCGATAATAACTGTTAGAGTTTTGGAACAGAAACAGAAATAACCTTTGATTAGCCGGAATTATATTATCAGTAATTATGCAATCGCAATTCCATCGCCTATTCATTCAGCCTCCTTATTAATCTATACATCGAAATTTCCGCACCAGCGAGGCTACATAAAAACAAGGCACCGCTTTTAATGGCATCACGAAACCATTTATTACTCCTTCGAACCTTAATGCTTATCGCACAAATGCTCGTTTCAGCTCTGTTCAAGAAAGCAAGACTTAAACATGCAATCTGTTTGAAATATATTTTAACTAAACGGACTTCAGCAGGTAAAGCATTACCAGAAATTGCTATTAGCAACTGCATTGTTCTCCGATTGAAATGCAGATTTTAGTTAACTAAGGTAGGAAGACCCTGTCAGAACGAAGAAGCTTCCAGATTCGTTCGTTTGAGAACATACCATGTCCAGCTACATCTGCATTGCACGTATCTTCTTATATGGAAGGAAACATTGGACTGAAAGGAGGCTTGATGACAGTTTGAGGACCTTTCTTGCGGTTTATCTTGGTTTAGCTTCTGTTAAATTCACTATTCCGAGTAGCACAGTGTCAAGAGTGTGTCTAGAACACCAAATTTCAGGTAGTACCTATCACCACGGGCAATTCAATGGCCGACGACCTTCACTGTACGACCGAGATCAGCCGTCTTTGCGTAAGTTGTCAGTGATAACATACAAGTGACACCACAGAAATCAGAGTAGGACGTACAACAAATGTACCCGTTAGGACAGTGCGGCGAAATATAGCGTTAACGGGCTGTGGCAGCAGACCACCAGTGTAAGTGCCTTTGTTAACAGTGCGACATCGCCTGCAGTGCCTCTCCTCGGCCCGTGATAATATCGGTTGAACCTTAGACCGAGGCCTGGCCATATGAGTCCGGATTCCAATTCGTAAGAGCTGTCGGTAGGGTTCGAGTGTGGCGCAGACCCCACGATGCGATGGGTCCAAGTTGTCAACAAGGCACTGTGCAAGCCGATGGTGGCTCCATAATATCGTGGCACGTGTTTGCGTGGAACTGACTGGGTGCTCTCGTCCAGCTCAACCGATCATTGACTGGAAATTATTATGTTCGGCTACTTGAATACCATTTCCCGTCATTCATGGACTTCATGTTTCGATGCAACGATGGAATTTTTATGGATGACAATGCGCAGGTTACCGGGCCAAAATTGTTCCCCATTGGTCTGAAGAACATTTTGAACAATTTGGCTACTGAGGTCAATCATTTATGGAACGTAATCGAGAGGTCGATTCGTGCAGAAAATCATGCACCAGCAACTCTTTTACAATTATGGGCTGCTATGGAAGCAGCATTGCTGAATATTTCCGCCGGCCGGAGTGGCCGTGCGGTTCTAGGCGCTACAGTCTGGAACATCGCGACCGCTACGGTGGCAGGTTCGAATTCTGCCTCGGGCATGGATGTGTGTGATGTCCTTAGGTTAGTTAGGTTTAAGTAGTTCTGAGTTCTAGGGGACTGATGACCACAGATGTTAAGTCCCATAGTGCTCAGAGCCATTTGAACCACTTTTTTTTAATATTTCTGCAGGCTGCTTCCAAAGACTTGTTGAGTCCATGCCAGGTCGAGCTGCCGCACTATGCTGAGCAGAAGGAGGTCCAACACGATATAGGAGGTATCAGATGTCTTTCGTGACTTTAGTGTCACATGGAAATAAAGAAAGAAGATGTGCAACAACGTGCATTGCACACAGAGAATCATGGAGGCCACAATACAAAGAACAGAAAGTTTTAACAGTTTGATCCCTGTGTACGAATATCTGCCTTAATGAATGTAGGCTTATACTTTGCCTTGCACAGCTACGATCCGCAATCATAAAACTAGAACTGGAAACACTGCGCACTCAATATCTCCTAAAATAGGTTAAAAATAGTCGTGTGAAGCTCTATAATGAATTACCGCTAGAAGCGAGTGTGGTAGGTGGCCACTATTGCAGTCTGCCGTAACATTTTCATTACTTAGAGGTGAGCTTACAGAGACTGCTTACAACGACGCGTTCGGAAAATTTTAGCAGCAGCCCACACTACGGATGAATAGGGCTGGCATATAGTCGTTATTGAACCGAGGCACTATGATCAGATTCATTAAAACAGCACGTCGGCTGCTAAAAGTCGCGACACAGCTCTTCCGTGGCTGATGGCCGTCTGACGGTTTAGTAGAGAAATGGATAGCGCTATAACGTAGCAGTGATTCGTGACCGCCATATATCACAGACACCACGTGTTATGGCTTAGGCTGCCATCAATAATATCTCCCGAACACCTGTCTCGGTATTTGAAGGCAGGGAGACAGCACGGCAATATATCAGCGAGGCTCTGCCACCCCATTTGTTAGCATTTTATCGCAGCGAATACGACGGCGTATAACATTGTAACAGTCCTCGATGCCAAGCAGTTTACCACCCATCAGGTTCCAGCAAGCGAATGTCCTCTGCCAGGCGTGTGCGAGAGCTTTGCAAGGCTTTCCTGTTGTACTGCTCATATTCCACACTGATATACCATTCTCGTTAAGCATAATTTGTTGTGGCAGCATTACGAAATAACCGCATAATCATCTATTGCAGAAGAAGTGTGATAATTACATTCCCAGAACTATAGATACCGTCTGCAGGGTTCCGCATTGTTCAGTATTACAACTACCTTGCATAAAATTTTAGATTGTATACAGGGTTCAGTTAGAATTAACATAACGGATACGAGGGTGTTATTACCTTATGGGTATTCAATATCTATCCTCAATATAAATCAAACGTCAACAATCTCTCGCATGCTCATACAGCGCGTCTGAAACTGAGCTAGCCCTTTCATTAAACGATCTTCTGTGAACCACGGATGAAGAGCTCCAGGTAGATTCCGCTTTTCTAGATTTTCGGAAAGCTTTTTGCGGTGGGCCACACTGTAGGCTGTTAGCGAAAGTCCAAGCATACTGAATAGGTCTCAGAAAAGCGAATAGCTTGAAAAAAAGTACAGGTGGTAGAAATCAGTACGTTGCCCTGTATGGCAAATTTTCATCAGAGATAACGGTATAAGCAGGAGTGCCCCAGGAAAGTGTAATATGATAGCTCTTGTTCTCAATATACACAAACGGTCTGGCGGATAATATGAGCGGCACTCTTACGCCCGTTTGCTGATAAAGCTGTAGTGTACATGGAAGTGTCGTTTATGGGTGACAGTACGCGGATACATGGTGACTCCAATAGCCCTGCATAGTATTTCCGTTTGCTGCTATGTGTGGCTTGCTCTAAAGGTAGGACAACATAAGTTAATGAAGATGAGGAGGAAATACGATCCTGTGGTACTCGAATACTGCGTTAATGGCGTGCTTGTTGGCATAGTCATGTCTATTAAATATATAGGAGTAATGTTGCAGACTAACATGAAACAAAACGAGCATCTAACATAGGTTGCAGGGAAGCCAAAGGATTGCTGAGAGAATTCTAGGCAAGTGTAGTTCTTCTGTAAAGGAACCGTGTATAGAACATTTTCCCGACCCACTGTTGAATGGTGCTCGAGTGTTTGAGACCGCCAGCAGTCGGATTAAAGAAAGCCAGCGAAGCCATTCAGAGACATGATGCTACATTTTTTATCGACTGGTTCGATCAGTTGACGAGAGTCCCGGAAATGCTTCTTGAACTCAAATGAGAGTCGTTGGAGAAGAGTAATATCTGATATCTCCAAAAGTTATATTCTTTATTTGCATATCTAGCTTTAGTTTTTAAGTCACGGTCTGCAAAGAAGAGACAGAATTTTCTTGTATACGAGTTATTTAAAAACAAAAAAATATAAAACTTTATTCACTGGATCTATAAATACCAATGTATTTTACTAAGACGAAAAGCCCAAGAGTCTTGCCGTAGTTCTCTTATTTTGTTTGCCAAGCTCGTATGTTGTAGCTTCACTTGCCATTTACGGACTCGCTTACCTATCTCTGACTAATCGTGGTAGAAGTAACGCGTACATCTTATGTACTGCTTACATATGGAATATCAAGTTAAAATTAATTACCTGACTGAATTCAATTTCGTTGTCCATATTAAATACTTTATCGGAATATTCTATTTATTTATTTATTTATTTTGATTACATGCTCTTTTTATGATTTTCAGAGGCCCTCTTCAGAAGCTTAGAGCTGGACTGTTCAGTGACCACTCGATATGAGATTTATTTGTGCTATTTCGTTTACCATTCTCTTAACAGAGAAAGCAGTTATCTTCGATCTAAGTTCGATTACATTCATTTCTGTACCATTCGGTGTAAGAACTTTATTACACTTTCGCAGTTGAGAGTCGCTGAACAACGACGCTAGACAACCGAAACGCATTGGCTTGAGACATTATCATTATTTTTTATTTAGTTTTTATTTGGTAATGCGAATGAATACTGCTAATATATTTTAACTTCTCAGATCGCAAATGATTTCTTGTAATAGGTGGTAACATAGTTTAAGAGAGAAAAAGGTAGTCCCATAGACCTCTTGAAGCTACAAAATAGCATGCGAAACTTTTGAATCCTTCACACTTTTCAAATGTTTTGTGGCTGGGGTTTATTTCTTTGTGGAATTTTCTCTGTTGAGGGTGTGTATTTCATAGTGGGAACAAATAATTCATCCTTTATTATCTTTCCAGGATATATCCGAACACAGGTCTTGACCACGAGGAAATGGCCCATGTGATACTGTTTATATTACCAAACCACTTTAGCGTGTTAACATTAAGATTCGCTGTAACAAGGCGCTCTCGAGATCATGTAGGCTCGGACCACTAGTCCTCTTAGTGTCGGTGCCTGATTAAAAAACGGGGCTATCATCATTATCAGCACAGCTTATTTAATTTGACACAGCTTCAGATTCTGTTATTTTGAAATCATTTCCCTGTGAATGTTTTCTCTTCTTCGCTTGCAGCGCTTAAGCTATTCTTGCCATAGATTTTGGTAGGTGTATCACTTGAAGATGAAATGGAAGAAAAGCAGCAAGGAAGTTGATCAGTCACTAACTCGGAGTTGAATATTTCGACCTTTTAGACTTCTTTATGTAATTCCACATGGCAAACACGCAAAAAAAAATTTACCAAAAACTAGTTAAAAACACGTCACCAGATATCTCTGTACAAAAGTGAAGAAGAAGATTAAGCTGGCATGCGTCATAGCGTTTGGCAAAAACTATCAATAGGCTATGATAGCTTCTTTCCCAAACATGAGTTTTTACACAAGATTGATGCCTCACTTTTACACAGTCGTTTTGTAAAACATTCCAATACTTGAATACCTCTATCTATCAAAACAATTCAAAGCATCTCAATATAGACAAGAAATTCGCAGGACAAACACTTCGTTAGAAAAGTTGGTGTGTTTACTCTCTTGTAGTTATCTTCACACTTATACTGCAATGCAAGTTGGAAGTATGGCGACACAAGCACTTAGCACTTACTGCAATGGACGAGAAACACTATATGCCAACATACCCCTTAAGCCAGCTGGGCCCGATCGCCACATTTCTTTGCAGGCGCCTCTCGTTGGGCGCAAGCAATGCAGTGAGTCTGATTGTTCGTCTCAGAGTTGCTGGTTCTAAATTATTTCTTGGAAATATATTACAATCTATGTCTTCCTCTACAGTTTTCACCCTACGCAACCCTCCCCAGTACCATGCCAGTTATTCCCCGATGTTGGACGTTAATACTTCTTTGCAAAGTTGACCAGTGACTCTGCTGTGGTGTACAAACACAAACTCTCTGAGTCTGAGACATTATTATCACGAGTAGTAGCGAGCGAACAGTTGTTGAGAGGAGTCGAAAGCGGTCGGACGCAGTCTGCAGTGGAGAAGAGGCCGCACGATATCTGACGTCGAAGCCTGTCGTGACCGTGCTAGTAGCGTCGGTGGAGGCGTTGGTATTAACTGAGGAATTTTTGGTAATTTACCTTTTTCTTGCACATAGCTGTTGTTTGTTTGCACACTGGAGGGATTTTCTCAAATCTGTGTATGCATACGTTGTGAGTAACATTCATATCTTCGTCGTTGCCAGAGATATTTTTATTGAGTATAGACGTTGTGGAATAATTAAAGTCTGTGTGAAGTTTGACAGTGCTTTAATAACCTATTTTGCGAACATAGTGAATTAAAGTTTTTATTGGTTTCTCTCACTTTCTTCACACCGTTTAAGGCTAATTGCCCCCATGAACCATGGACCTTGCCGTTGACGGGGAGGCTTGCGTGCCTCAGCGATACAGATAGCCGTACCGTAGGTGCAACGACAACGGAGGGGCATCTGTTGAGAGGCCAGACAAACGTGTGGTTCCTGAAGAGGGGCAGCAGCCTTTTCAGTAGTTGCAAGGGCAACAGTCTGGATGATTGACTGATCTGGCCTTGTAACACTAACCATAACGGCCTTGCTGTGCTGGTACTGCGAACGGCTGAAAGCAAGGGGAAACTACAGCCGTAATGCATGCAGCTTTACTGTATGGTTAAATGATGATGGCGTCTTCCTGGGGTAAAATATTCCGAAGTTAAAATAGTCCCCCATTCGGATCTCCAGGCGGGGACTACTCAAGAGGATGTCGTTATCAGGAGAAAGAAAACTGGCGTTCTACGGATCGGAGCGTGGAAAATCAGATCCCTTAATCGGGCAGGTAGGTTAGAAAATTTAAAAAGGGAAATGGATAGGTTAAAGTTAGATATAGTGGGAATCAGTGAAGTTCGGTGGCAGGAGGAACAAGACTTCTGGTCAGGTGACTACAGTGTTATAAATACAAAATCAAATAGGGATAATGCAGGAGTAGGTTCAAATGGTTCAAATGCCTCTCAGCACTATGCGACTTAATTTCTGAGGTCATCAGTCGCCTAGAACTTAGAACTAATTAAACCTAACTAACCTAAGGACATCACACACATCCATGCCCGAGGCAGGATTCGAACCTGCGACCGTAGCGGCCGCTCGGCTCCAGACTGTAGCGCCTAGAACCTCACGGCCACTACGGCCGGCTGCAGGAGTAGGTTTAATAATGAATAGGAAAATAGGAATGCGGGTAAGCTACTACAAACAGCATAGTAAACGCATTATTGTGGCCAAGATAGATACGAAGCCCACGCCTACTACAAAAGTACAAGTTTATATGCCAACTAGCTATGCAGATGACGAAAACATTGAAGAAATGTATGATGAAATAAAAGAAATTATTCCGATAGTGAAGGGTGACGAAAATTTAATAGTCATGGGTGACTGGAATTTGGTAATAGGAGAAGGGAGATAAGGAAACGTAGTAGGTGAATATGGATTGAGGTTAAGAAATGAAAGAGGAAGCCGCCTGGTAGAATTTTGCACAGAGCACAACTTAATCATAGTTAACACTTGGTTCAAGAATCATAAAAGAAGGCTGTATACATGGAAGAAGCCTGGAGATACTGACAGGTTTCAGATATATTATCTAATGGTAAGACAGAGATTTAGGAACCAGGTTTTAAATTGTAAGACATTTCCAGGGGCAGATGTGGACTCTGACCACAATCTATTGGTTATGAACTGTTGATTAAAACTGAAGAAACTGCAAAAAGGTGGGAGATGGGACCTGGATAAACTGAAAGAACCAGGGGTTGTACAGAGTTTCAGGGAGAGCATAAGGGAACAACTGACAGGAATGGGGGAAAGAAATACAGTAGAAGAAGAATGGGTAGCTCTGAGGGATGAAGTAGTGAAGGCAGCAGAGGATCAAGTAGGTAAAAAGACGAGGGCTAGTAGAAATCCTTGGGTAACAGAAGAAATATTGAATTTAATTGATGAAAGGAGAAAATATAAAAATGCAGTAAATGAAGCAGGCAAAAAGGAATACAAACGTCTCAAAAATGAGATCGACAGGAAGTGCAAAATGGCTAGAGGACAAATCTAAGGATGTAGAGGCTTATCTCACTAGGGGTAAGATAGATACTGCCTACAGGAAAATCAAAGAGACCTATGGAGATAAGAGAACCACTTGCATGAACATGAAGATGGAAACCCAGTTCTAAGCAGAAAGGTGGAAGGAGTATATAGAAGGTCTGTACAAGGGCGATGTACTTGAGGACAATATTATGGAAATGGAAGAGGATGTAGATGAAGATGAAATGGGAGATACGATACTGCGTGAAGAGTTTAACAGAGCACTGAAGGACCTGAGTCGGAACAAGGCCCCCGGAGTAGACAACATTCCATTGGAACTACTGACGGCCTTGGGAGAGCCAGTCCTGACGAAACTCTACCATCTGGTGAGCAAGATGTATGAAACAGGCGAAATACCCTCAGACTTCAAGAAGAATATAATAATTCCAATCCCAAAGAAAGCAGGTGTTGACAGATGTGAAAATTACCGAACTATCAGTTTAATAAGTCACAGCTGCAAAATACTAACGCGAATTCTTTACAGAAGAATGGAAAAATTAGTAGAAGCCAGCCTTGGGGAAGATCAGTTTGGATTCCGTAGAAATGTTGGAACACGTGAGGCAATACTGACCCTACGACTCATCTTAGAAGCTAGATTAAGGAAGGTTCAAAATGGTTCAAATGGCTCTGAGCACTATGGGACTCAACTGCTGTGGTCATAAGTCCCCTAGAACTTAGAACTACTTAAACCTAACTAACCTAAGGACATCACACACATCCATGCCCGAGGCAGGATTCGAACCTGCGACCGTAGCGGTCGTGCGGTTCCAGACTGTAGCGCCTTTAACCGCTCGGCCACACCGGCCGGCATTAAGGAAGGGAAAACCTACGTTTCTAGCATTTGTAGACTTAGAGAAAGCTTTCGACAATGTTGACTGGATTACTCTCTTTCATATTCTAAAGATGGCAGGGGTAAAATACAGGCAGCGAAAGGCTATATACAATTTGTACAGAAACCAGATGGCAGTTATAAGAGTCGAGGGGCATGAAAGGGAAGCAGCGGTTGGGAAGGGAGTGAGACAGGGTTGTAACCTATCCCCGATGTTATTCAATCTGTATATTGAGCAAGCAGTGAAGGAAACAAGAGAAAAATTCAGAGTAGGTATTAAAATCCATGGAGAAGAAATAAAAACTTTAAGGTTCGCCGATGACATTGTAATTGTATGAGAGACAGCAAAGGACTTGGAAGAGAGAAGTGAACGGAATGGATAGTGTCTTGAAAGGAGGATATAAGATGAACATTAAAAAAAGCAAAACGAGAATAATGGAATGTAGTCGAATTAAGTCTGGTGATGCTGAGTGTATTAGATTAGAAAATGCTATTTGGGGAGCAAAATAACTGATGATGGTCGAAGTAGAGAGGATATAAAATGTAGACTGGCAATGGCAAGGAAAGCGTTTCTGAAGAAGAGAAATTTGTTAACATCGAGTATAGATTTAAGTGTCAGGAAGTCATTTCTGAAAGTATTTGTATGGAAGTGAAACATGGACGATAAATAATTTGGACAAGAAGAGAATAGAAGCTCTTGGAATGTGCTGCTACAGAAAAATGCTGAAGATTAGATGGGTAGATCACATAACTAAAGGGGAAGTAGTGAATAGGATTGAGGAGAAGAGAAGTTTGTGGCACAACTTCACTAGAAGGAGGGATCGGTTGGTAGGACATGTTCTGAGGCATGAAGGGATCACCAATTTAGTATTGGAGGGCAGCGTGGAGGGTAAAAATCGTAGAGGGAGACCAAGAGATGAATACACTAAGCAGATTCAGAAGGATGTACGTTGTGGTAGGTACCGGGAGATGAAGAATCTTGTACAGGATAGATTAGCATGGAAAGCTGCATCAAACCAGTCTCAGGACTGAAGACCACAACAACAACAACAAGGCTAATTGACCAAACACCTCCTGCTCATTCAATTTCCCTATAAAAATAGAGGAATATGGCAGTAGTTGTTGCAATTATTATTACCATGTATTGCACTCTACATGTTTTCAGCATGTTCCTGATCAAGCAGTTGCCGCAGCAATGGGAGGTAAGCTGTCGGATGTGTACATGAGCATTGCAGAACAGTTGTTAGGAGTTCTTAGAGAATATTTTAAACCTCGTACTCAGATACTTGAGAATTGATTTCTTTATGATTTGTAGGAAGTATAATTAATCTTTCTTTCTCTGTAAGTCAGTATTCCATTATTGGCAGAGATACAACGTCACACATTTCCATAAGTCATTCAGCAGAACACATATTAATTAAAAACAATTACGAGCTCGTTTCACCTATCTGCCTGGATATCGTTTCGTTGGAATATACACGAGTTATAAAAATATAATTACGAACTAGTTTCACCTCTCGACCTGTCTACCAGGATTTCGTTTAATTGGGCGATTTCACAGTTAGAGATCCTTCGCCTTGCTACTGTATTCACAAAATTTTATGCAATAGGACATGGTCGGTAGCTGTTGCTCAGCATTTTTGTTGTTTGCATGTTGCTCTCCGTTCATTCAAAACTTTTTATTTTATCAATTTTCTAGTTCACTATTTATTTTGTATTAGTCAAGCTAACGGTTTTCTGTAAGATAGTTGTTTTACATTTTCTATTATTTTCTTTATTGCTACAAATACAAGAAAAACTAGAGCATGGGCAGTAACGGACATGAGTGTAGAGGTAGCTTCACATGAAGTGTCAGAAAATTTGAGACATAGTGTAGAACATTCTTCTCAGCAACATGAAGTCTGGGAGCTTTAGAATAATACTGTGAATAATCAGAGTGTACGCTATTATTTGCTAGTCATGCGTGACGAACTGCAGGGAACTACCCACAATTCAGGCCGTCAAAATACCGTAACATAATCTTATTTTGTTATGAGGGATTCGGGTATTGCTTCTACTTCTAAGGAGCAAAAAAATTGTCTTCTCCTCTTTCAATAATAATGTTACACATTTAATACCAGCTCAACCTCATGAATAAGAAAATCCAATAATTAATGGTTTAGAAAATCCAGTAATGGAATTATATAATTCAATAATGAGATTATAAAATTTAACGATGATCTTCGTGGCAAGGAAGGAATCAAGTAGGGAACAGTAAGAGAACTTCAAATTGTTTCATGATGAGGTTATTGATAATTTTAATCGTAAATTCGAGGAATTCTCAAAAAGTTTGAAAAGTCAGGTACACAAGGAACTCAGGTCTGATATTAATAATCTTGAGTCCATACTTGATCATGTACAATCTGTTGATGTTGTTGAGTTGAGAAAACAGACGTCACAAAGCCGCATAATCAGTTCATGACTGTTGCAAAACGTATCGAAGAATTATCCCAGAGAATGACGAAAACGAACAATGATTCTGACAAAAGGTCAGGCCGATGGCAACGAATTTGTCTCTGCGATGTGTTACAGAAGGGCAGGTGACGATTAATCAGCAAAATAAACGTGACGTAAGAAAGATACAGGAACAGGTAGCCAGTATTGAGTGATCGTGATAACGATACCAGTAGGTCTAATAATTAACACGTTGGAAATCACAATGAACACACTAATTTTTTAAATGCTGATCACATCTCTCGTGAATGTGATATGTTTGCAGAGCACAGTGACTGGAACATGAGTTACGGTATGAGACAAAACTCATCAGTTCAGAAAAATGATGGTCTCGATCTGAAACATTTTCTCGTTGTTAAATTATGGGGAATAAGTTACTTCTACAGTATGGAAACGCGAATTCACAATATCTTGGTTAAACGCGAACTATGCCAAAAGGTAAAAAATCACCTACTGTTACGCACAGAACACCACTGTTTCTGATCATTCCTGTAAAACTAACAGAAGTAGTTGCTGTTGACATCCCTGTTACGATATCTAAACAAGGTCATTCATTTGTTTTTTAGCTGTTCAACTTACTTCTAAATTTGTATCATTCACACCTTTCCAGAAAGCCATTGCAAAATTTGTTTCTATAGCATTTGTAAAGAATTTTCTGAAAGAAGTAAGGTGTGTTGACAAAGTAATTTCTGATAATAACCAAATATTTCTTTCTAATGCATGGCTAAAAACTTTGAGACGTAGAAGAACAAACCAATATTAATATCATGATTTACGCCATCTTTTAATCCTTCAGAAAACATTATTAAAAAAAATTGGTAAACTTTGCAGATTGCATTGCTTTTATCAGCACAGATATTGGGATTTACACCTATCTGGTTTTCAAAATATTATTAACGAACTGCTGAACGATACTACAACTTTGCCTCCACTCCTCGTATTAAAAAATAAGCCACAATCAGACTGCATCAATCAGTTCGTAGCTTTCCCTAGACAGTAATGTTTAAGGCACCGTGAAATAATTAATGTAACATTAGAAAACGTCAAGGAAGCCACAGAGAGAAGGAAGAAGCTACAGAATCCACGACTGAACATAGAGAGATTACAGGTACGTCAGAAAGTGTTGTTCAAATCATATCGTTTATCTCATGAAGGAAAGTCTTTAAGTAGCAAATTTTTCTTGGCGTATGAAGATCCTTCTCACATACTGCAAACCGCACATGTAAATACTGTGGAACTTGAAACCATATGCACATATAAATCGTGAGGTGTTCATCAAAGTGTACAAAGTATAGTACCCTGGGGGCTACCGTACTTGGGTGAACATATGCGGTGCTCCAGCTGTTATAGTTCATTTCCTTACTTTAGCTTTCAACACTGTTTCATACCCTTCAGCCAATCAGTATATCTGTTAATACATCTCTTACAGTCAACCTACTTTATAGGGGATTTTAATGAATAGTGTGAAGAAAAGTATTTTGAATTTGTTAAGCTTAGTGTGATAAGGAGATAATGTGCTGGAAGTGGTCAATTTTTTTGCATCTATATTTGCATTATGATAATATGGAATGGTAAGCCATCTGTGACCAATTTGTGTTCAGCTGGTATTATTCTGAGTTTACTGGTGAAGAATGTGATATGTAATACTGTTATCTTATTTCATGAGTTTGGAACTTTTCTCTTGAGATCTTGGTATAACAGAGTAGACTTGGTTATGAGGATCTAAGATAATAATTTTTTCTTCTTCAGGAATATACTTTGCATATATATATATATATATATATATATATATATATATATATATATATATATATATATATATATAATGTCATGTGTCTTTTGGTTGCTTATGGTATACATTTTGCTTTAGTTTTACAGGCAGAATACTGTGTTAATTTTTAGGGAAGTGAATGAGATGAGTTTTCTATAGGTACTTATTATTTGAGGTAGGTCATGAGTTCTAGAGGTATAACTGCTGACATTATATTGAATGAGAGACTGTGTATGAGTGGTACTGAGTTGAGAAAAGTATTTCTGATGGGGAGCAGATTAACTAGGAACATTTCTGACAAATGCTTCTTCTGCTGTTTCCGAAGTATTGTGAAGAGTGATAATTGCAAAGCTGTTACCATACATATGATGATTCTAGAGAATACTGTGCGATACGGAAATGGAATATAATGAGGAATTTAGCTCTAGGATTGCCATGTGAGGTTTATGATGTTCTTATGGTGTAACTATTGTATATTATGGTGCAATATGGTATATTATCTGAAGTGTATAATGATTCATTAGATATTTTGCTGAAGGTTAATGAAAAATGTTATTCAGAGGAAGACAAACGAGACATTACATAATATTTAGTGGGGGAGCATTTTTTGCAGCTAACTGTGAAACAAGACAAGGTAAGGCATGCACACTCTTTAAACGAAGCAACCCACAGCTGTGCAAGATACATGGAGGCTCTCTCTGTGCATACTTTATACGAAGGTAGAGACAGAGCAACATTTTCAGATGACATTTATTTTTGCAATGAAAGTATTTCTGAGGGAACAGTACATTTGAAGTTTTGTTGCTCCTGAAGAGCTGCATTATGACGTTAAAGAATATAATGCATTGAAAACTCCAGAAAACACGAAACTTGTACCTGTTTGAAACACCACCACTTGCACATGGTAAATTTTCTTGTCTACTATTTCGAGATAAAAGTGCATATATGGATTTACCTGTCGATTAATGAGCATGGATAATTCTACAGTGACTTCTTCTCTTCTGCTTAATTATGTGAGATACATGTGAAATAAATTTTCTAACTTTGATAAGCTGTAAAATGAAATTGCCTCCGTGAAAAAGTTTTTCTACTTATTACCATTTACACTTAGTATGCTTTATTTTTTCTGTGTGACTTGGTCATAACCGAATTTTTCTCTGTTGTAATAGCAACAAAAAAACACAGTACTGTAGATCAGAGTATAAAGTTAGTAGCGAGCGAGTTACCCACTAACAATACGAATGTTGCAGTGGTCTGTTATGGAGAACTAGATATGCCAGAAGTACCCAGCCATTTTAAAAACATTGATCTGAGATTTCTATATAAATATGTTATGAATTTTGAAAACTTTTTCTGTTCAGCTTTTAGTATTTTTAGTCCTTGATGTATGTTGATCAGCTACATTTTTATGCTGTCGTAAAAATTGCGTAAAATAATTTACTTCAATACTTTTGTGTCTTTCTATTTAAACAATTTTGTTTCAGACTTTCTCTTAAGGTTCTTCTACAGCACTGATGGAGTGCCGATTCCTTCACATTATGTTAATGATTGTATGGTGATGATTTGTTTCTCTTCTCCTTATCCAATACAAAAGCTCAACAGAGCTGTCAGCTATAGCTGAACAGTTTGCGGATAAATCCTTTTTATGTTGCATTTTAGAGTAGGTTATATCATTATTAGTTGCTTCATAGGATATGTCTTTCGAATGTTAGATTTAGTTTCCTGTTGTGATTAACTATGTATGGCCATACGATTCTGACTCCATAAGATTCTGACTCTATTCTATTCAGACTCCATATAATTCTCACTCCACACACAGAGAATTTGACATTTAATATCTGACGATATTTTTCTTGTGAAGCTCTTTCTATTTTCTGTTTGATGTTCATTATTTAAACATAACTATGATGTTAAAGAAATTAAATAGTTATGTTGTAATAATAAGGAAGTGCTTGTGATAATCACAGACCCATTACTCAAAGATTGATAGTGTAATAAGTTATAAGAACTCAACTTAATATCCAGTCATAAGAAATGACATTCCTTACTAACTTATGCTGATCCGAGCTCAAGTCACTTATACTGTACAAGAAGGAATTGCGTGTATACTCATATATATTTTTTCTTAAAAGTCTTAAACAGAAATTAGATTATATAACCTTCACATTTTGATTGTTTACCTGTAATTTTACTGTGTATGTGAATGTATCTTTGAGCAGTGCTGATTTTCTGTTCAATGTATATGTATGAAACTGTATGTCAGTCAGTGATGTTACATGTCACAAATTTTGCATGTTCTGGGGCAAAACATGCACTTTTTGGTACGCTGAGTACTGTACCATTAGAAAATGGACTTACATAGAACAAGTTTACCAGTGTGTGGTTGAGCTAAACTTCATATTTACAATTGTACATCAAGGTACTTGTCCCACTTTTGTAATTATATGTGATCATACTTATTTTGAGTCATTTAGTGAACACTGAGATTATGTGCCTGTTCACATAATGTTGACTTCTATATTCAAGTTTCAATAAATTACCATTATTAATTTATTCACTATAATTCGTTTGTCTTATTGCCTCATAACTGACACTTTTGATCTTCTATGTCAATTATGTGGCCTGTTTCCCAAAGGGATGCAACACCAATATGTATTCTTCGGGACTCAACAAGGTTTACTTCTGCCTAATATTATTACTATTGATTCTGCACAATATCTTTGTCTCAATATGAAAAGGAGTAACACACTACAATATTTCACTGTCTTCTTTTCTAGTTTTTTCACAGTCTGTGATTCACTACTGGACAAAGGGCTACTGCAATCATGTATTCTCAAAAATGTCTTCTAGTGTGTAGTACTCCACTACAAAGAGCAAGAACCTCTTTCGACATGTTGACAGACAGCTTTCAGTGAGGATGTAACTGGGGTTGGCTACAAGGCATACCACTGTGTTGCATATTTCCCAGTATCTGTCATGTTCTGTTACCCACAAAAAAGACGACTCTGCCCATCTCAGTTAAAGAGCGCCAGACTGATACTTATAAAAGACTCTTCTTAAGAAAATTAATTACACAATTAGCATGTAATTTCTCAGCCATAGCACAGTAATAAGAATAATAAATACTATCATGATAATTTATTCCTGTTAAGGTGTAAGGTTTAGTTCGGAAATTTAGAAGTACTACCTATATGAAATGCTTTATCTCTCTGGTATAGTGATTTCCCATGCAACTTCTGCAGGCTACGATGCAGATTTACTTCTCTGCTAATGAAAATTATAAAATGATCCTAAGACTCTCACGTAACTGCTGATTAACAGGAGATTTTTTATTCTTTCTTCTCAGTTTACAGAAGCACTGTTGTTCATTTCTCTCTCAGATCAAAAAATACACAGTAAAATAACTTTATAGAGTATCCAAGGAAATACTAATGAGCCAGGAATTATATGTATCACAGTAGTCATTCTTTAATTATTTTTTGGATCTCAGAGAAAAATAATTTTACACCAATAAATTTCATAGTAGATTTTATTCTCAGTCTTTTGACATTGATGGCAGACATTGACTATCTGTGATACTTCGATTACTTAATCACTGAGAGTTTCAATTTGTGTTATGATCGTAGCCATCACTGACTTCATGAAAAATAAGTTAAATCCCCTAGCCATTTCCCGCATCTCATGGTCGTGCGGTAGCGTTCTCGCTTCCCACGCCCAGGTTCCCGGGTTCGATTCCCGGCGTGGTCAGGGACTTTCTCTGCCTCATGATGGCTGGGTGTTGTGTGCTGTCTTTAGGTTAGTTAGGTTTAAGTAGTTCTAAGTTCTAGGGGACTGATGACCGTAGATGTTAAGTCCCATAGTGCTCAGAGCCATTTGAACCATTTTGAACCCTAGCCATTTCTCGTTCATGTTAGATACATGAAAAAACCATATTGCAAACACTGTCTGCCCATTCCTGTCATACTCACTAATCAAAAATAATGTGAAACATGCACATTTAAATACCATCAACTTTTGTCACAATTATGTACTTGACCATAGTTTACTGGCACTTGAGTAAACCTCCCTTCATTTGCAACATTGTAAAGGATACAAAACAAAATAACTCTATACAATTTACAAGAGGATGGTAGCAAGTCAGCTAGGAAGTGACTATGTAATGGTCACTATAGACCTATCTCATTGTTCAGTCAGTCTTATTCTGTACCTTATGGCACATTAGCTCCTCTTTTTATAACTTGGGTCACAATTATAATGTTCCTTTCCATTGATATGTCTCAATACTCACTCAAGTTGTTACTTTATCAGACAGTTTTCGGATTTCACAGAGACGACTAAAAAATCATCCTAGTTGGTATCCATTGATTACAAAGCTCTGTGATAATGAACGATCAGCCCCTGTGGCCTAGCAGTAAGGGGTGTGCCTGATTATGGGAAGTAATAGAATCGAATCCTAGTCTGAGCAAGAATAGATGTGTGCATTTAACCTAGCATTGTCCACTCAGTTTTGTGAAGAATCGCCGGTAGTGGTACATGGATCAGATTCCATGTTAGTCACTAGATTACATATACTCTGAAGGATAACTATAGTAGGTTAGGCGTATGCAAGTCGCTGAAGTGACATCCAATTGAAAGGCATGCACCAAGTCGTTGAGCCACACCGAATTGCTATTATATTATAATTAGGGGCGTCATCTAGTATCACCTCAGACAGATATACCAAGCCATTTTTATACTTTATTACGAATACTCTCTTTACATTTGTGCACACCAAAGTAGTTGTACGAATACAAAGACTGTGGAGGATAACGTTGTTGCTATGGAAACAGGAAAATATAAAATCCACCCTAGAAGGTTTCCACTGCTTCCTAGACAGTTTCTGTTACTTGCAACATGTCATTTTGAACAATGTCACATTGCAAGGTATTACAATGGAAGAAACTTCATGACAAGCCTCAGATGTTAATCAGGCTGTTCTCGCATTCCACAACGTACTGTGTGGTGTACTATGTTAGTTAGATAGTTAGGTATTTATTGACATGTTCCATAGATCATTGGAATGGTTGTTTTATTGAAACGATGATCGATGTATCAGGTTACATATTGTAATTTTAATGGTAATGAAAATAATTTATTAGTCCTAATGATGAGAATACACTAAATACTATGCTTTTAATATTCTTATTTTATAGGATTCTGTACCTCAGTCAGTAAAAACCGAGGTCTTATGGAACCACTTCGTTGTCCATCTGTCTACCTGTTTGGCTGTTTAAAGCCGTTATTCATAGGATCATGTAGATGTTTCAGGTTCAGATTTGTATTACATACTGAGGTCTCCGATCCCTTGATGATGTAAAGTATTGAAGCCTCTAAGTCAGAAGATAAGGCCATTTATGTCCATGTTTAGATGTTCGCAAACTCCCTCTTCTAAACTAAACAGTACTTCCCTTTACCATAGAATCATGAAATTTGGAGGTAGCAAGATTTCACCATACAATACAATACAATATGACATCAAAATACATTGTCAGTTTGTAACTATATCACACGAAAAAATATTTCTTTTGTAATTTGTTATTCGATTTCCAACTTGAAACATTCTCCAAAGTCTTGAAATTCCAAGGACGAATATCGTGTCGGTATCGATGTCGTTACCGGGGAAAAATCATCGAGATTCTCGATTCCTGGGATGGGTGAACTGTCATTACTACAATTAAGCTTGTATGAAATCATCAGAGTGCGAGACCTGCTGGTCTCTGGTCAAATTATTTACACTCTATCAGTTTTTAAATTAAATTTTGCCCGTGGGAAACATGGAGCTGTGCAGTAGAAAAGGCCTTAGGTTAGGCTTAATCCTTACTTTGCTACCTGTTACATATTTCATGGTGCCAGGCGGAGTGGCCTCACGGTTAGAGGCGCCATGTCACAGATTACCTGGCCCTTCCCACTGGAGTTTAGAGTCCTCCCTCAGATGTGTGTGTGTGTGTGTGTGTGTGTGTGTGTGTGTGTGTGTGTGTGTTGTTCTTAACACAAGTTAGTTTATGTAGTGTGTAACTCTAGGGACCGATGATCTCAGAAGTTTGGTCCCTTAGGAATTCACACACATGCACATTTTATGGTGTTGAGCAAATGATGCAGAATATGTTTTGCCACATACTGGACTCCTTTCTGAGTCACTGACAGCTTCAGTAATGGATAAGAAATGTCATTTTTTCCTGTAGTGTCATTGGTGTGAATATCATTGTTCTTCATAAATTATGATGGTTTATTTATGATAAATTTTATTAGTGCATGGAGGTATTGTGATGATGCTGTTAAAACATGTAAATCTTTGAAGAGATGAGTACATGTTGATTGCAGGTAAACATCACATATACTTGCGCGCCTTTGTGAATAAATGCTTTCATTGTAAATGACGAATTACCCTATAAAATTATTTTGTAGACGTTATTGAGTGCAAATATTCAAAATATACCAAAAGTTTCAACAGTTTGTTTACAAGCCTAGCATTTATATGACCGGAAATTGTTCACGAGCTTAACTATTTGAGCAGCTCAATAATATGCTTTTCCCAGCTTAAGTTGTCGGGAAAATGTTCACTCACAAATCTGCACCATGTAAACTGTTTACTAAATCCTGTTTAAGCTCTGCATCAATTGTTGATATGACAGAACTCAATACAGCTTCTTTTCTCAAAACGAAGGAAGAGTCCATTTTCAGAGAACAACTTAATAATCATATATGTGGTGTCATTTCTTTCAGACATATCTGAACAAACAGATACAGCATACATAACTAAGGTGAGGATGACCAATTGACCACGTCAGTGCAAATGCACAAGATGCTTGAACTCTAATGGGAGTTAGTGAAATGCCTTGAATAATGAGTATAATACATTACATCTGTAGTGTGTGGATACATTGAGAATTTGGGTCACACATGAGGTGTGAAAGATTAGTCCATGTCGTTTCACTGACTGACTGTATCTGGATTGTGCAGTGGCCTAGTAAACAGGAGACCCTGGATCCAATCCCAGTCTGGCACAAGTTTTCAACTTTCCTTATTGATTTAAATTATCCTATCTGCAGCTAATGTCAGTCATGCCTCTATGCCTTTATTTAATAATACTTTGAAAGAATCAGTAACAATCTCTTGTGTTGTATTCTCTCTGATGGTTGTTGCTGTGACACTAGTATTGTTGGGAAACATGTTTTGCTTGATCAATGGTCAGCAGATCATTCACATATGGCAAAAGTTAGAGTCCACACATTCCCTTCACGAATTCACCCGAGTCACCAAAATTTTCTCTCCTTTGTAAGCCATTTGAATTGTTCAGGAGAACCTTTTCCATTCTCCAGGGAAAATGTGTCAATATGAAAGTTTGTAACATATTATTTAAACTGTATGCTGGACCCGGACTCAAACACGAGATCTTTTATGGGGAAGTGCTTTATGAACTGAGCTTCCCAAACACCATCCACAACCAGCTTCACTTCCACAACTACCTCACCTCTAGCTTTCTAAACTTTTCAGAAGTTTTAACCACAGACTTTTGCAGCCATTTTCACTCTCTTTGAAATTCTTTGGTGTATTTCAGTGGGTGTCACATATAAAACATTTCTGCCATTATTGCAAATGGCCTTCTCATTAACCCACCTCACTGCTTCGTTGCATCACTCCTCAGAGTTCTAAGGTGCTACATTGCTTACTTCCACCAACTGTGCATTGTGATCAAATAATCCATGAAGAACTGTTAGCACATTAATTGTTTCAGCCTAACCACTGCGCTACTAGTACAAGGGCCAATTCAACACACTTGGAGGTCAATTTGTGAACCATTGCACTAGAAGTAAAAATATCTGAATATATACAAAAAATATGAAAAAATAAACCAAAAAATCAATATGATGAAATTCATTATCATTTTTTTAAGTTTCTTCATTCCCTTGTATCTCACTTTAATTTTAACATCTTCAAAAAATTTAAAATCCCCACCACTAATTAATTTCAGATATTTTCCAAACAATTTTAAAACTATTGCCAAGCTCCATGCAAAATTTTTCATAATAACTAGTTTCAAATATTCAGGGACAGGAATATAATATAAATTACCCACTTCTGACTCGCATATCTTTCTGCACGAATTAGAAACGTTTGTGTTGGTGAGCTTCCTCAGCTGAGCCTCCATTTATGTACATTAAAATTTAATTTACTCAGAATTCTAAGCTGAGTATCATATGTCAAATTTTTCTTACCATACATGACTATATAAGCAAGTGATTCATACGGAATTTTACCACTGTATGTGGTATCTATCTCCATTATTGTTCTCTGAATAGTTAACTCATTCGTTTTTGTAATTGTATTTGGGACATATTTAGAATAATTTTCAAGAAAATTGAAGGGACTTCTGTACATGTCACTATTCATTTGTGTGACTCTTAAAATCTATGAAAGTATCATATCGTTTCTGATAAGTATTTGATGGACCTAGAGTCCAGATTTCTTAATGCAGAAGTTCGTTTCCTCCATTCTTTCATAAATACTCTATAATTTTATGTGATCGAAAAGGAAGAGGCAGTCAATTAATTATGTTCCTTTTTCTCTTGAAAGCAATGAAGATGAAATAAGGCATATTAAATCCTTCAGAATTACAGTAATTGGTGATATCTAGTTCAAAATTTGCCTTTACATTCAGTACAGCAATCTCTATGGTTCGTGGTTCAAAGAGAGATAAGGGGATCATCGGGTTCTTTTAGTATTTCTTGCTCTAACTCGAGTGAATTTTCTGATTCGTATTTAACCACAGGAACACAGATATCCATTGTTTACAAAATAATTTTATCTTCCTTAGAAAGTGTGGTTCCATCTTCAGCACTGGCTTGATTATGGTCAGCCCACTGCAAAATGTCATCTCCAGCACTTGAAGACCATGTAAAAGTTACAGTTAAATCCGTTTCAGAAACAATGTCTTATAATCTGTGAAAGTTCCACTAGATATTGCTAAGTGATGAAGTATTTCATTTACCTTACTTTTCATATTCCCATTATTGAGAATATTACATAACGTGTTGGCTTAAGATGAATAGCATCAAGACAGATGAGGAATTAAAAGGATCCAGAATGAGATTTTCACATTAAGGCAGATGTGCACTGATATGAAACTTCTGGGCAGATTAAAACTGTATGCCAGACCGAGACTCAAACTCGAAACCTTTGCTTTCCATGGGCAAGTTCTCTTGCCTGCGAAAGGCATAGGTCTCAAGTTCAAGTCTTGGTTTGGCACAGAGTTTAAATCTGCCAGGAAGTTTCAAGTAAAAGGATGTTCCATTAAAGAGAAGATACTGTTTCCTTCCTTTGTGGTGATAATCTCAAATGGCTTTGCCACTTAGTTGTCAATTAAACCTTCATTGGATTTTACATCATATGTAGGCTATTCTGTACCATCAGCATCAATAATTCAAAAGCTTACATACAGCTAAGCATAATCAAAATGAACCCAAAAATCTTAAATATATACACTCCTGGAAATGAAAAAAAGAACACATAGACACCGGTGTGTCAGACCCACCATACTTGCTCCGGACACTGCGAGAGGGCTGTACAAGCAATGATCACACGCACGGCACAGTGGACACACCAGGAACCGCGGTGTTGGCCGTCGAATGGCGCTAGCTGCGCAGCATTTGTGCACCGCCGCCGTCAGTGTCAGCCAGTTTGCCGTGGCATACGGAGCTCCATCGCAGTCTTTAACACTGGTAGCATGCCGCGACAGCGTGGACGTGAACCGTATGTGCAGTTGACGGACTTTGAGCGAGTGCGTATAGTGGGCATGCGGTAGGCCGGGTGGACGTACCGCCGAATTGCTCAACACGTGGGGCGTGAGGTCTCCACAGTACATCGATGTTGTCGCCAGTGGTCGGCGGAAGGTGCACATGCCCGTCGACATGGGACCGGACCGCAGCGACGCACGGATGCACGCCAAGACCGTAGGATCCTACGCAGTGCCGTAGGGGACCGCACCGCCACTTCCCAGCAAATTAGGGACACTGTTGCTCCTGGGGTATCGGCGAGGACCATTCGCAACCGTCTCCATGAAGCAGGGCTACGGTCCCGCACACCGTTAGGCCGTCTTCCGCTCACGCCCCAACATCGTGCAGCCCGCCTCCGGTGGTGTCGCGACAGGCGTGAATGGAGGGACGAATGGAGACGTGTCGTCTTCAGCGATGAGAGTCGCTTCTGCCTTGGTGCCAATGATGGTCGTATGCGTGTTTGGCGCCGTGCAGGTGAGCGCCACAATCAGGACTGCATACGACCGAGGCACACAGGGCCAACACCCGGCATCATGGTGTGGGGAGCGATCTCCTACACTGGCCGTACACCACTGGTGATCGTCGAGGGGACACTGAATAGTGCACGGTACATCCAAACCGTCATCGAACCCATCGTTCTACCATTCCTAGACCGGCAAGGGAACTTGCTGTTCCAACAGGACAATGCACGTCCGCATGTATCCCGTGCCACCCAACGTGCTCTACAAGGTGTAAGTCAACTACCCTAGCCAGCAAGATCTCCAGATCTGTCCTCCATTGAGCATGTTTGGGACTGGATGAAGCGTCGTCTCACGCGGTCTGCACGTCCAGCACGAACGCTGGTCCAACTGAGGCGCCAGGTGGAAATGGCATGGCAAGCCGTTCCACAGGACTACATCCAGCATCTCTACGATCGTCTCCATGGGAGAATAGCAACCTGCATTGCTGCGAAAGGTGGATATACACTGTACTAGTGCCGACATTGTGCATGCTCTGTTGCCTGTGTCTATGTGCCTGTGGTTCTGTCAGTGTGATCATGTGATGTATCTGACCCCAGGAATGTGTCAATAAAGTTTCCCCTTCCTGGGACAATGAATTCACGGTGTTCTTATTTCAATTTCCAGGATTGTATGTTACTCTCTGTGGTCTCTTTGGGAAGATTTAGGTTATTTTTATTCGTCTCATTTATACAGAATTAGTAAAACAGGTATCTCTCTACTTTGTTTATTATTTATGAAAGACAATATTTTATTAAGTCATTTCAAAAAACTTTCACAGTAGGACCATTGAAGTCACTCAAATTGTCATTTTCATCAGTTACAGTTATTCTAAATCCTCAATAGGATAAAAATTGGAATATATACAGTATAATGTGGTCCATGAATTAGCGCTCCACCTGTTTCGGCATTAGTCTTGAATGTAGCAACAATATTAGTTTCTCAGTGAAAATGATCAGGAAGCCTTATAAGTATCCTTTCAGCCAAATTAAAATTTATATTAAATAATTCGAGTTGGATAAATTTAGGCACATCATTAGCAATAGTCATACGTATTACCACATAATTAACGTAGCTCTAAATAATAACTATATTTTAAACATCAACTGCTTGAATAAAGAAATTGCCTTTTTTTGTATGAATAAATTTTGACCTACACGACCTAGTTTTGTTTCTTCATCACAATATAATTGATTGCTTTCAGATGTAATATTTGGTGTTAATTTTTTTATAAATACTGTGTTTTTGATAACAGGTGATACAGTAGAATTGAGATTAATGACTAATAAAATGTTAAAAATTAATTTAATTAGTTTAAAACAGATTTGGATCCTAAGATAAGAATTCCAGACAAGTAATCAAAAAATTAAATGTGGCAAGCTTATACTCAACTGTGTTTGTTCTGCAATAATAAGACAAAGTAGCTGTGGAAAGGCCACGTAAATGACTCAGAGTTATATTCTAGCTCTAGGATAGTTGAATTGGAAAAAAATCAATCAATTGTATCTTTATTCAAAAGGTTTAGATCAGAGGAAATACTTGGAATTTATAAAATGAAGTAAAAATTTAACATAAAAATAACTGAAAGAATTGCCACTTTTATCATAAATTATGATGACGTTGTACCACTACATGAATGTGAAGGTTAATCAGTTGTTATATTTGATGATATCACTATTGAAAATCAGGACTATGGAACATTTTACTGGAGACATACATAAAGGGATATGTTTTTTTAGGCCAGATATTTTAAAAACTACCAAAACATTTATTAAGGTATAACCTAACTTATTAAAATATTTTTAGACAAAATGATACAAATTTAAGTCATAAAAATCATGAATACATTCGTGGAATTTTAAATTTTGATAATTGTAAGGTAAATACAGCAAATGTTGAAATGAGGACCAATTCCGTTTTCCTAAATTACACATTACAAGGAAATCTATAGAAGGAAAATACGGCTATAAGACAATATACTTCTTAACTAAAATTCTCTTTCTTAATATCTTTATCTTCAATAAGTATTTGCAAAACATGGCCTAGTGGGTGTTGAAAATGCTAGACAAAACAGAAAGATAAAGGAAAAAATAAAAGAAAATGTAAAAAATGAAAGGAACAACCTGGAACCTAGAATGAAAAATTTAAGAAAGAGTATCAATCTGCTACTGATGCAATCAAAGAAGTAGGACAGAAAGTTTTGAAAGCTAGCTTAAAAACCAGAAAATTTTAAAAACTGATCTTACCTTATCAACATCACCACTGTTTTGATGAATCTAATGATATACCACTAGTTAAACAAAATGGAAGTCGATAGCATGACTATACACTTGATGAATTACAAATATGAGATGTACTGATGAAGTATTAAGAAGGGGTTAAAGTGCTCAGAGTGCTTTTAAAAAAATAAAGGAGGGTGACGTTAAGAATATCTGTAAGTGAAAGAATGGTATGTCAACCATAGTGAAGATTGTTTTTGGATTAGGTTTTGTTGGCACATTTAAATTAGAAAATTAGTCCTAAAATTTGATGGAGATTAATTACATTTAGTGATAGGCCATTAAAAATCGACTGTGAAACTGTTAACTGAAAAATGGAGTATTATGGGAGATATGAATATAAAATTTGGTGCTGCTGATTTATCAATTTATGCAGGTATCTTTTACAATGAAGGAGCATTATATTCTGAAAGGAATCCAAGTAAAATAAAATCAGGGGAAGGTATTAAATATAATAAATTGAAAAATGATATCTTGCTGTATATTTTTCAGAATTACCAACTGATTTAGAATCAAGTTTCAATGAGAAAGGAGAATAAGAGTAACTCTTGATGATGAATTAAGTGGAAATAAAAACTATTGTAATGAAATAGCTAGAAAAATGCAAATGTTAACAACTAAAATTAATGATTTCATTACCAATGCGTATTTCATCAGAATTTGCAGTAACTTACTATGACCATTTAGGTAAAGTTAAAAGCATGGGAAAGGATTAGTAAGTTGGGCCTAAGTTATTAATCTACAACTATTTTTGTACTGTGGACTTTTTACTGAACGAGAAGAAAGACTAACTGATGGTGACATAGTTATAAATCCACAAGATGAAGCTTGTAAAAAGGATGATATTGCATGTAGAAATAAAAAAGATTTAGAATGTTGACATGAAGCTGTTAAAAGTTTTCAGTTAGGTTTGAAAGAGAGAAAGTGTGCTAACAATAGATGACTTGGCGAGAAATTAACAGCTGCAATGTATAGAATAATGTATAGAAATGAAAATTTGGTATGGGTATTGATGAAAATATTTGGGGTACTTAAAAGAATTGATCCTTATAAAATATTTTACCTATTTAAATGAATAACTTCATCATTGGTTATAGTACACTACCTTGTGGTAAAACGAAATCAAAATCAAATAAAAGGTCACTTACATATTACTGATAAGTTTCTAACTGACACACAAAAACGAAAGAGAGGCAAAAAACTGCTCGCAATTTACTAATAACGTCAGCTATAACTGTTGTGAAATAGATTACTGAGTATACAATAATAAAGAAAAATGCTTCAGGTCTAATAAAATACAAAGATAGTTTTATTCCATTACTACTGGCAATATTACCATATGTAGCTAATGTTTGTTCACTAGCAGGCCGAGCAGCTAGTACTGAAAAAACGGCAATGAACAAGACTAAATGTGATGGAGAATCAGAAGAACAAGAAAGTCACAATTTATTAAGGGCAAAAAAAGGAAATGGACTAAAATCATTATGAAAAACTAATTAGTATGTATCCTAATGAACTATGTGAATTTGATACCGAAAAAAATTAATATTAAATACTTCCAAGGAATGTTGTGATTGATGAGTTATGTAATCATTCCTGGGAATATGAATCTGCAATAATTAGTTTGGATACATCTGTGCATGTTCATACTCATTTGATATGCTATTATAAAAATCATGATAAGAAATTTGTGTTTGATTCTTTTTTTAATACTATACCACAAAAATAGTTATCTGTTTGGGAAGAAATGGAGTAAACTACAATATTAAGAAGAATCCAAAAAAGTAATGAAATAATTCTGGCCATCAGTATGTGAATGAACTGAAGCTACTGTCAGATATTTAGAAGTTCAATGGATATCTAAATCTAACAAATAGACTTTTTAGATATAAGATGCAGCCTAAATGTGACAAAATAAACTTAGAAAAACGGAAAATGAAATACTTGAAAAATTAGAAAGTTTTAGTAAACAGTTTCACAAAGAATTACACAGCTTTTCAAAGTAACTAAAGGATATATTGATTTTAAATGTAAAAGACTTTGTAGATTTAAGAGATGTAATAAGGGCTTGTGATACAGTTACCAAACAATGCTTAGAAAAATATTATGTTATAAAACCTGAATACATGAATATTCTAATGCAACTGACAAAAGCTTTGCACAAAAGGAGGTTGAAAAAGCTTTTACACATTATTTCTCAAAGCTGATTTGACACCATCGTTAAGTCCCTTAAAAGATCTTCAAAAATATTGTGTGATAAATATAACCAGAAATTTCATTTTGTTATTACTTGGGTAGAATGTAAAAATCAAATGATATATTTTTTAGCCAATATAGATAGTGATCTGTCAGCTACTGATTTCAAAATAGTCATAAAGGGATATAATTCCAATGATTATCAAATTTCATATCCCACTTAAGAAAATAATCCATTACTTGAAATGAAAGTAAGATACTTATATCTCTAATACAGTTTGTTAATAGTGTATTGTTTAAGGTAAATCACTATAGTTTGGTGAACTGATTTTAGTATCAGATGATGATGATAGAATGAAACAATAATTTATATATGTTTAGCCTATATAAGTGGATAACTTTATTTGGTACCAGAAGGTCAGGAATATACTTAACCACATCATTTGCAAAGAGTAACAACTAAAAACGTAAGACAGAACGTTGAAGAATTGTGTAAGATAGTTTCATTCATTATTGATGATAAATGGTAAGATGGCATAGTAGAAATGGATTCTAGGAAGTTGAAAAAAAACATCAAAAATAAGTAATGCATATAAATATTTATAAACTATTCTTGATATTTTTCAAAATGTGCTTGGGCTATTCAAGTTGAAGATAAAATAGGTAAAAATTTGGCTGATTGTTCCGAAAGATTATTTAAGAAAGAACATCAAGAAATCTGTAAACATATAATGGAATAGGACTCTACCATATAGATTTTAAAGAACTCATAAAAAATATAACATTACCCCTTACTGAACTTTTCCAGAAATAAATGCATCTGTTGCAGAAAGATTTTACAGAACACTGAAAGGGAAAAAATGGAGAAAAAAATTTGACTTGCAAGTAAATGATAAATGGACAGATATTGTCTCTAAATTAGTTGCTGAATAACTAATATACTGTGTCCAATATTAAAAATGAAGCCAACAGAAGGTAATGGTAAAATTTATCAGCCAACTCTCATTGTCTCTAACGGTAAACCAAAATTTTAAATAGGCAATATGATGATAACCAGTAAAATTTAACAAATTTTTGATACAGTATACACAGCCAATTGATCAACAGAAATTTATAAAACTGCAAGTCTTATTCATTCTGATCCAATCAAATATAAATTGAAGGCAATGGACAGGGAAGAAGTGAAAGGAGCTTCTTATCAGCAAGAACTACAGAAGAGAAAAGGTTCAGCCATGTATCATTTGGAGAAGGCCTTGAGGAACAAATTAGATGAGGGAAATGTTAACTGTTTTCGTTTTGGTTATTCACATAATAGCTGAGTAAATAAATATAAAATTTTGATTTAAAATTGTTGTATAGAAAGGAATTTATTAATGAAAATTTCTAACTATTTAGTAATTAGTGTAATATTAGTTATGCTTACTGTTATATTAAAAACAGTAGACTTTATTTTTATATTCAAATAAAAGTTTAATTGTTATGAAGTCAGAATTATTTCAGAATTTTGAATTTGGGTCAAATGTTCGCTCAACTGTTGGATTTAAAACCAAAATAATTGTGCCAAAAATAATATGCAACTTTTCTCTCATTCTCTGGTACAAGTTTAACAAGCTGCGGTCATAATTAAGTCTCGAGTTTCTTCAAATTTTGGATGGTCACTTATATTGCCATTTAACTGTATTTTTGCAAATATCTTAGTTGTACTTTAATGATATAAAAACTATATTTCCAGTATACCTTGAATAATCTTCAATGAATGAAGATCGACTTAAAATTTTGATTGGTTGTCTCAGGTGCAGCATGTAATATTCTATCATTTTTCTGTTATTTCATTTCTCATCTCTACAGTAACATCAACTGTTTCTCTAAAATTTTTTATTGTTTCTCCTCCGATTTCATTATTTCTATATTATTTTTATCTGTTTCTAGTAGTCATTATATAAATTTCGAGTAGGAATCTATAATTCCTTTTTTTATTATATATTCTTCATGTTCTTGAACTGATGGCTAAGCTTCTTCAGTTGCCTTATCTTGAATATCTTCACCAAATTTCATTTTTGATTTCATATTTAATCAATGTAGACCAAGCTCTTGACCAAATTTGTATCTGGTTGTAAGGTTAGCAGCTTGCTATGTTTCATATCTTTAAAACTTTTACGGTTTTTGCTTCTAATGCAACATACTACCATGTCATTTGTGTTTTTATGTATCTTTCACTTCAAACAAAGTATACCTTCCCCCCAGTTTCATACCAAACCGAAATATTCACATATGTTGAAGATGAAGTTATATTTAATTAATTTGATATAATCTGTAATATGTACTTTGTATCTGACTCACTGCTGTGTCTTTCTGTTATTCTGAATCTGAGGAAACTACTAAATGTTAACATGTCCTTTCTCAAATACTGGATTTTATTAATTAAAACACTCTTTTGTTAACCAAAGTTTATAAATACTCAACGGAAATCAAATACATGTACCATTACACCTATGTTCTGCACTAATCTCCTGCCTCACTAGCAGACAACCATCTCTAATTGCTCTCACACACACATCTTCCACTCATGGACTCTAATACTGAACTCCTACTCACCAACTCACATACTGTTGACTGCACTGCAGTCTTTGCTTTAGTTTATGATGACTGCATACAGTGTATGATTCATACTATGTATGGGTACAGCTGTATAAGGTTACTGTACCATTACATATCTCCTTCAAAGTACTGCTTTAATATGATAAAATATAATGTCAACATTAGATTTGAACATTAAAGTTAAAAAATGTAGTAATTAGTCAAAACTATTTGTTTATAACTCAGAACCTCAATTCATTAAGAATAATTCTCATGAGTCCCTGTCTACAATTTTTGTTTACATTTGTATGTGGAAAACGACATTTAAGAAATGTTTTAGTATCACTTAATTACACATTATTATAGTCGAAGTATATCATTAACTCATTCAATTAGGCTCTAATTAGCAATAAGATAAGCCTGGTTAATCACAAGTGCTTGTGCGAACTACATAATCCCATTGAAATGACATGGCAACATGAAACCTAATGCTGTAATGTCCCATTGAAATAGTATGGAAAATGTGATATGTTAATAACAACTGTCTATTAGCATTTACTGTTCATGTAATTTTTCATAATTGAATACTAATTATAAATAGTCATTTGTATTGAATGAATAGAAACATGTACCTAACTGAATAAAAGTGATTCAAAAGTCAACAAAACAATAAACAGGCAATTGTAACTATTACACATGATTAACATGACAATATTCTATTACTACCTCCATAAATCTACACTCATAGTTGCAGCATATTTTGAAAATATGATACTGTTAGATTGTGGCACGCAGTTTAAAGGGTTAGAAATACAATAAATTTGACAAAAAACGTGTAACTTGTAAGTAATCCTTAAATAAATCATCACACTGGAAAAACACTTTTTGTGTAGCATTTCATATTCTTGTTTAAAATCATATATCTAATTACTCTGCCTTAGGTCCCTGCCTACGTTTTCGCTGGTTCATGACGCACTGGCCTGTGGCATCGACTGTGCTGGGGATACACCACCACAATACTAACAACACTTTCACTGATTACTCTGCTTTTTCACTGTCTTATATGTTACAGAGGAAAACACACTAATTCATAGCTTTTGATGAATTATAGGGCTGTGGCATCGAAACCACTGGCGACTGTAGACTCATTGTCTCTGCAAATTGGTGGAGTTGTCATAACAGCACCATGAAGCTTGTTGATCAGCTGTCCCATGACCTCAGTTAGTGCATGGTATTTGTGAAAGAAAATTTGGTGAGGATTTTGTAGCCAATGGCCGCCAAAATTGTAATAAAGACAGTCATTATACTGAAGGAAAATTCAAATATCATTACATTTCCTAATGTTAGGAATTCTATAAAACAGTTGCAGGAAAATTGCTTCTACATTGCGAAAAGGTCATACCTTGGACCTATACAGAAAGAATCATGTGGTTTGATTTTGAATCTCAACAAGTAACTTGTATACATATTCCATATCTCATAATAGCTCACAATTTTAAAGGTGACACTGTTTACAAATTTAAGACATACTACTGTATGAATTCCTTAGGTGGGTGATACCTGAGAAACATATAAATTATACATCTCTAGTTCATTATGCTAAAGGTTATTATTCACAATTTACTCTGAAGTATTGTGTTGAAAATACAAGAAAACCATACACCATCTACATTTAGAAAACATCCTTCTTGTGAAACACAACTAGCTCTTTATTCACATGAAGTGTTGAGTGCTCTTTACAAGGGATTTCAGACTGATCCCATATTCCTGGGTTTCCAGAAGGCTTTTGACACTGTATCACACAAGCGGCTTGTAGTGAATTTGCATGCTTATGGAATACTGGCTCAGTTATGTGACTGGATTTGTGATTTCCTGTTAGAGAGATCACAGTTCGTAGTAACTGATGGCAAGACATCGAGCAAAACAGAATTGATTTCTGGCCTTCTCAAAGGTAGTGTTATAGGCCCTTCGCTGTTCCATATCTATATAAACGATTTGGCAGACATTATGAGCAGCTCTCTTAAGTTGTATGCAGATGGCACCGCCGTTTAGCGATGAATAAAGTCATCAGAACATCAAAACAAATAGCAAAACTATTTAGAACAGATATCTCAGGTGCGAAAATTGGCATTTGACCCTAAATAATGAAATGTGTGAGGCCATCCACATGAGTGCTATAAGGAATTCGTTAAACTTCGAATACAAGATAAATCAGTCAAATCTGAAGGCCATAAATTCAACTAAATACCTAGGAACTACAATTACGAACAACTTAAATTGGAAGGGAAGGCTAACTAAAGACTGTATATTAATTTGTTAATTTATTTATGATTGTAAAAAACAGAGAATTTAAGTTTTCTATTTGTTACCATGTATCTATATCAGTTTCTTTAAATATCTCTTCCTCTCCATTAAATTATGTTTCTCAAATGCTCTGTACTCTTAAAAGCTTAAAATAATATTTGTAGATATGACATTTAACTTGATTCTCTTTTGCTTTAATATTGTACTCAACAATAATACTTTGTTCAAATTGAAATTCATTCCACAATTAGTCATATTTGTCGTTATTTAGAAGATTAATAATTTCAAGCTTAATATATTTTTAAATGTATATGAATGGAAACTCTACTGAAGAAGATTAAGAACACAAATAGTAATAAATTGTTTCCAAAACATTTTTGATTTGGAAGTAAATAATTCATATCATATCGCTGGCTGTGAATATTTAAAATCTAGATACAGTGAAAAATTTTGTGTCGAGATTGATGAGAAATTTAAAATTATTTTGCCAAAGAGATATTTGAAATTGATTAGTGGTTGGAATTTTAAAATTTTTCAGATGGAAATATTAAACTAAGTCACAAGACGTGAAGACACTTAAAAATAACTATAATGAATTTCATGATATTGAGTTTTAATTTAATAGTTTCAGAATGTTTGTTTATTTCTTGACTTTTCTAGTTTAATGAAATTGTAATGGAGTGGTTGAGAAAATGACCCCCAAATGTATTGAATGGTCCCATTTAGTAGTCATTGTCTATAAAAATGTTATGAGTCATCATGCTGCTACCTTGCAAATGCAAGATGGAACATATACTACTGAAAGCAGTTTGTGACAATCATTTAATTTTTTCTGTCAGAATTCACTGAAGAATGTGCACTGAAATCTGCATACACAACAAACTTTTATTCTTTCCTGTTAAATAACATTTTTCCCATTAATAGCTGAAATTTTTCAGTGTGGATCTGTAGACTGATACAATTACAAGAAGAATATTCTGCAGTAGTAACTTACAAGAGCCAGCTTCAAAGATCTTAACTATATAAAATCTGCATTATCAATGTTTTTGACTTTGTTTTCAACCTTCACGAATGTTGCAACTCTACAAGTCCACTCTACACCTAAATGATGCTAGTCCATAATCCCTTACACATAACTTCCATATCGATGTGGTTACATTGTATTCAGAGAAACACAAAACATCTACTTCAGGATTTTTCACGTCTTCTAGACATACAAGAATCTGAACCACCTGATTTCTCAGTACACTCACGTAGTGATGGAACAAACTAATTTTACTTTTCTGTAAGCCGTTGTGTATGGTATGGTCCTGTTATCTTCTTTTTTCGTACAACAGTGTGTCAATAACCTTACTCTAACCCTAAAAACTGTGACCCTTTGTCTGTGTATAACCTGTCCTTACCTAAAAAGATTCTGCCTCCCACGTTCTATCAAGCAGAGAACCACAGGAGAAATTTCTTGTCTACTTGTTGCCCTCTCCCCTTACACTTTCAGCAAGAGACTCACTTTTCCTGTCCTTCCCGCTCCTATGCAAGAGCAGGCCGTGTCTTATGTATGTGTTCACATTGAAAGTAGTTTCAAGACCACAAGGAATTCACCTAATTTGAAGACAGTGCCATGATGACTGGGAATTGGCTTTTAGCGAAGACAAGAATGGTATTCCTACGAGCAGACGCCGATTTTATGGATGCCTTGTCGAAGGAACTTAGGGAACTATCTAAATTCAGGCGTCACACCCAAGTTAGATTTCGCACTGCTAACCAGGCATCAGAATACCGGATGGTGTCACTAGAATTTCGTTTGTTTCATGTTGTATATTTTTCATGTTGCCCAAAGTTATGACAAAACATGCGAAATAACCGTCGCCATACCTTTACGAGAGGGGAAACGACATTTCCAACAAACATCCTGAAGTATACAAAACAGACAGCGAAGGAGGAATGACGTTTATGTCTACAGCAACACGTGATATGCTTCTCTTGCTACCATGCACATCCTAAGCAAGCGTCTTCTTTGCTCGACAACACATTAAAGTCAACAGATACTTAAATTCGAAGTCATTGAGTTCACATCTATCTATTCGTATGGCCACTTGATAAATGAGTGGAGTTCTACCATTAATAATCTTTTTGTGTGTTGTCTGAAAATTTTTTTAGTCCTGTTGAACGTTTTACTGCTAACCTCATACAAACGTGTTTGTAGCACAGTAAAATAGTGACAAAAATTACTTCCCTAAAAATGCATAAATAGAAAAAATATACCTCCATAAAGAACTTGATGTGTAAAAAGAAAACTTACTTTATTCTCCAAAAAACCGCAACTAAGCAGAATAATTAAAATTAATAAATAATAATTGGACTAAAAGTAACAGAAAACGTGAGGTGAAATCATACAGATATTTACCTGGAAATCCTGAGCATGAGCTGTGACCTTCGTGCCTTCGAAATTGTTCCATTGGATTGTTGTGCAAAGCATTCAACTTTAGTAAGTAAAACGCAAGCCCCTAGGCATACATCCAATGCTTCTGCGTAATAGTGACCCCTAGAAAGTAGGAACGTTTCAAACAGCAATATCACATGCAGATGTGATGTACTGCAACTGTCAATAGGATTTCATTATTTGCTTACATTGGGAAAGTAGTAGTAGCAACGGAATAACTCTCCAATATACACTGTGATGGTGTCGTGTTGTTAAAAGGCCGCACTAACTTTTGCGAGTAGGCTTCATTATGGTGCAATATTTATTAGTATCTTTCCATCAGCATCAGAATGTGACTGAACCACATTATCGATTGAATGGCAGGAGAGAGTCCATGGCAGCTCGAACTCTTCACCGAAAATTGTTTTTATCTTAGTCACTACTGCTGTGCATTAACAAGTGATGGGAAGGCTACAACAATTATCTATTGTACCTGTGGTACTCACTGCTGGTTGAAACTGCAGATTGATATGTTGCTTTGGGCATTATGTTTAGTGTCGTCTTTGGCGGGACATTCTTCCGACTGCTGGCAGTCCATTAGCGTATACAGTACAACATGATGAGGTGGTCGTACACCCAAGAAAGTTTCATTGAAGATGTTCCAGGCCAGTTTTGTTAGGTTACGCTGTAATCGTTTACGGTGGTGGTTTAGTAAATAGTGTTACAAGAGCTCAACATAAGTGTAAATATTCTGTGTGAATGAAATCCAATGTTTAGATGAAACACACCAACGTGCCGGTGTCTGTGCACTTAGAAATAAAGTATTAAAATGGAGACATTGAAGGATATATGTTCGCCCAATACAGTGCGAAGTGCAATGAGGATTGTGCATATAAAAGTTGGATTTTGCTGCCAACCATTAAAAGCTTACGAGCAAAAATAATGTCGCATAAAAATAACAATATAACTCGGACGACAAAATGCAACAATGTTAAGAACTTTACACAAACTTAAAAGCTCTGCACACTTAATATCTTGGGATGTCAAGTATTCTGTCGGGTACCAGCATCGTACTTGCACGATATTTCGGTAACATAGGTCGTAATCTTTATCATATGCGGCCTACAGTGGTTTTTCTTTTGGCACTTTTCATTCCCATCTCTGAAGGGAGAGGGCGGGCTGTTTGAGGGCAAGCTGCCATTCCTTTTCAGTCATAGGGGTTTTACATATTATTTATTTTTACTACAATTTATTTTTACAATTTTTACATATTATTTATTTTTATTACAGTTTAGTTTTACAATTTTTATTACAATTTAATCTTGCAAGAGCATTAATCATTTCTGGTTTACAATGTTTTTACAACATATATAACAATATTTCCTCTTTTCTTATTGAGAGTAAGTGTTATTAGAAGATAAGATAGGTTTGACTGAAATACAAAACAAACACACACACACTCACCCATACACACACAAACACACACACACACACACACACACACACACACACACACACACACACACATATATATATATATATATATATATGTGTGTGTGTGTGTGTGTGTGTGTCTATGAGCTACGTTACTGATATATATATAACCTCTGGGTAATGTACCTTGTAATCATTAGTAGGTGCGACCTGAGACTGCTCATGACGTGGTATATTGATATATATGGGTAGTAAAATGGAACAGTATAAGTAAGAACATGTATATAAAAAAGTTGAATTTGTGTAATTGAGGTGTAATTTATAAGTAATTTGGTAGTATTGATATGGTAAATTACATGATTGATTTACTTAGTCGATATATATATATATATATATATATATATATATATATATATATATATATATTTTCAGTAATCTGTAGTAGGTATCAGATATCGAGCTGAGTAAGTATTACAATACGTTTTGAATACAGTAGTGTTCTTTTTAGGTGGTGTTGCGTCTTTTTCCTTAGGCATTTTCAGTTTTAATTGAAATTTTAATTGATCCTTGAGGGGGAGGGGGGGCAGGCGTGTTGGGTGTTGTCAGGTGTTCGATGTTGTTTAGACCGTTTGGTGGTTTCTTGTGTTGGTGTGTTTTGAGTGTGTCGTGTGGTTGTGACGTGTTTGTGGTTAATCCATTAACATTTCGTCTAGATGAATTGGTGTTTGTGTGTTTTCGTTTAGGTATTGCAGGATTGGGAGGAGGTCAGGGAATGTTTTGGCTGTGTTTTGGGCTATTGTGTGCCCATGTACTTAGGTTTTCTGTTTATGGTGAGAATATCCTCCATGTCTGGCCTTGTCTGGATTATGTGTTTGCCGTATCCTGCTCTGAGCTTAGCCATTCTGGTTTGTAGTGGTATGTCTGTGGCCTTAAACCCTCCACCGGCGGTTGCAGGTGTTCTCTCTGCGGTACATACATGGTATTGATACAGGGCATTCCATGAATTATAGTTATGTGAAGATTTTAACACCCCTCTCTTCGTTTTGGGAATCTGTCTTCAAGGAAGCCATAGAGATTAGATCAGCTAATAATTTAATAAATAAAGATAATAGTTTTATTTTAGACAATGCATGGAATCCGGCTCTTGGGGTAATTAAACTGCAGACAAGTCGTCATGGTGTCACCGCCGCCGATCATACACTGATAAGCGAATCGAATGTCTGTACGCCTTCGTCACAGGCGGCACATGTGTAAGCGTATTTCTTTGTAGCTGACCAGCATCTGCGACCCACAAGCGCAGTACCGCCGCGGTTGAGCATATAAGGCCGCGCTTGGCATCTTGTCGTCAGTCTTGCGACTAACATTGAGGATGGCCGGACGATACGCGGCCAAAATATAAATGGAGGAGATTTTATTTGCGCGGATGCATGCCGGAAATGTAATGGACATAGATGTCGTACAACAGACACTCTGGGTAACACCACTGACACTTAATGACGCTGTCAGGTACCTTGGTGTGTTCCTAGACAAACATCTAGACTGGAAAACACACCTGTAGTAGTGCAGGGAATGAAGCCACAGTAATTTTTCATTGAGATCCCAGTAAAGCTTGAATATTCATCATATCTATTACAGTTTAAGATTCACTGTTAATTTGAAATTAACAAGTTTTGTTACAAAGACCAGTATGCTAAAATCTGAACTCTTCAGTAGACCTTCACGATCGACATTTCATATAGAAGCGCATCTTTAAATTGACAAATGTTGTAAATATCAACTACGTAACTTTATTTGTTTAAAAGATATAGTAAATTTAAATTTTCAGTATTTTACGTTAAGCATCGAATCATCATTTCCTCCACACAAAACACATTGAACGATGACAGCATGACACCTTATTGAATCATTAGGTAATAGACTATTTGTTGTAAAGCTTAGTGCATAAAAGTTACTTTCGTTCTTTATTTATTTATCAGAAAGCACATTGGTGTAAAGTTACTGGCCGTGACACTCAAAGTTGAGAAGGAGATGTTAATGGTAGTATGTAAAAGAATTTAATTTTTATTATGTAATGGAACTTATTGTTACTTTATTTAGAACGTGAAAGTGGTCGAGTTTTGTTTAATTAAATACTGTGTAATGTAAAATAAGCTGTAGCCAATCAGATGGACGGCTTCAGGAAAGAGAACTGCCCTAGTCAGTTGAGCAACGATATTCGGCGCGTGGGAAACCTGGCCGGGGACGGGCAGAGGGACAGTGGTGTTGCAGACACGAAACCGGAGAGTTCGGCTGGAGACACCAAAGGGTCTAGTTTAGACTGACACACGAAAGCGGGTAGTCGGTCTTTAGGCAGCTAGGAAGTGAAACGACCTAGGAAATTTCGCGTTCTGTAGTATCGCGGTGAGCAGCCGCGCGCCTGGTGTGAACTGTTAACTTTTCGCGATGAGATTGTGAATGGTCGAATTGTATCAAATGGATATACGCTCTGGTGTAACAGTAACTCTAAATACGAACACTTTCGCTATTAGTTTGCTTTCTGAATAAACATTATTCTAACTAAATCGCAACTGCGTGGCCCACATCATTAATGGGTCGTTAATTTAGTTCCCAATATTATTATTACTGTTATTATATATTATGTTAACTTAGTTTTTCGCAAACTTGCCATCAGCCAGACGATTTACCCAAAGGGTCACAAGTGTCTAAAGACATTTCGACGAAGAGGAACCGCATGTGAGCCCGAACATCTATGCGATGTTAGCTCGCAGACGCTGACATCAGGCAGAACATCCGACAACCCAAGATGTCATTAGACTGCCTGCGAAGCCTGAAGAGTTACAACACTACACATTTGTTTACAAACATATAATTTGTAGAAGATTTAAAACAAGCCTCATCCTATGAAATTCATCTGTGTACGGAAATTATAGTAGTCGACAGACTAGAAATTACGCTTACATTAAAAACAACTCAGGTCTGACTGAACCCAAAAATGCCCATATCTTTTAAACAATAATCTAAAAAGTCTTCGACACATAGGAAGCTTGAATTTACATGGATATGTCATAAGTGTAGAAGGAGTGAAGGGATATCGGTTTTGTTTAGATAACTTTTTAAATGCTGCTCCGTTTTGCGAGCTCAGCTAGACCTGAGAGGTTTTTGTAAATCGGACAGCACATTCTGGCCCATAATTCAATCACTCTTACATGTACAAAAAGTCTGTTAGGATGTTTCAGTAGTTCTACTCAGGCGCCAGTCGTAGACTCTCAGTTTGTGAAAATCGGTCAAAGGGTTAAGGGATTACTAACTAGTCATTACAAAATTTTCATCTAGAATAACTTAAAAACTAATGGTTGTAGCGAGAATGAGTTTACATACACATCCTCGACTTAATTTCCTCTTTCATTTCGTATACTTACTTATTATCCGGTTGTATTAGTTTTATTGTTATTGACTTTGTGTCAGTGCGAAAATAATTTCAAGTGCTCATTTCTCCCGCCGGAACGGGAACCTCCCTCCACAGTGTCCTAACCGTTGTCCAGCGTGGTTTCTTCCACCACAATAGTGCTGCTCTTTTGACAACAGTGACATTTCATGGGCTCTGGTTTTCGCCAGTATCGGAGGCTGAATCTGTTGTCTGCATGGGGAAAGCGGCCGATGACCTCGCCGTCACCTCCAGCTGTGGGATGCCGTTCAGCGTGACCGCACCCGTCAGCAGATAGCACACACAGACACGCCTACACTTACCGTTTTGGGGCTTAGCTGCGTCTGCCTTTCACTGTGCAACACTCTCGTCCGAGAGGTTGATTCAAAATGGTTCAAATGGCTCTGAGCACTATGGGACTTAACATCTGAGGTCATCAGTCCCATAGAACGTAGAACTACTTAAATCTAACTGACTTAACCCATCTAATACCGAGTATTTTTTGTTACACTGACTACCATTGGGGTCTTTAGTGACCCCAACGGAATTTATTTTTTATTAAGGTTAGTTTTAATAATGGTAGAATAAAACCACATTCCTTACTTTTTCCACAATCTAAAACACGATGTCAGTGACATTACATTAAATTAAAATGCATATTTTTTAAATTATTTATTCCGTAAAATTTACAAACGATTCTCATGAAACTACAAACATTTTGATCAAATTCCGAATTGACATTTATGACGCATTACACTTACAGCAATAAATTGCAGAGTGGTTTCTACACACAGAAAATCCACATTTTGAACATTTATCGGTGAATTTTCTATCCTCAGACCTTTTACAAAATAGACACCTTCCTCTCTTTTTTATTTGTACTGTTGATGGAAGTACAGGGGAAATAATGTTGTCTGGCTTTCTTCCGACGAGCTGCTTTCCTAATTCTATGAGAAATGCCGTCTCTTGTAGTTGGTCCTTTCTGCCCAGTGTGGTGTAAGATGCAGCCATACGATATATGCATTCAGTGCACTGATATCAATCATGTTGTGAAATAATACCATTGGTCACTTTCTGGCCATCCTCTTTGTAGTGTACGTTCTAACCAGCTTGTCCATGGTATCTACTCCTGATTTTGTTTGATTATAATCCAGAATCATTACTGGCTTGCATTCTTCACGATCGTCCACTTCTTTCCTTCAATGCATTGTACTGAGCAAAGTAACAACTTTTCCCTTTTTCGGACAATATGAAGCAATCGAAGCGTGCTCTTGGAATCCAAAAATAGATGAATATTTGACTCGACCTTTGGTCTGAGTAAGAGCTTGTGGCAGTTCTCCTCTATTTTTTCTAATTGTTCCTAAGAGTGTGAGACTGATATTCAGAAGTTCTCTTGCCAAACTAAGGCTAGTGAAAAATTGTCAGTTGTTACATTTCTGCCAATGTTTTCTAAGCCTTTCGCCATATCTAAAGCAACTCTCTTGCCTTGACCAACTTCACGAGATTCATTTTCTTGTCGACCAGTGTAAACTAGGAGATTGAGGACGTAAGACGTTGCACTATCACATACAGGCCATAATTTCAACCCATATTTTCCTGGTTTTGAAGGAATATATTGATGAAACGTACATCTAACACGAAATGCCTTAAGTTGTTCATCAATTATTGCGTTGCTGTGAGGAACATATGCTTCTTGAAATGTGTGTGCCTACGTTTCAGATATTTCTCTAATGGAGACCAGCTTGTCAGGAGAGGTTGTGACATCTCACATCTCCGTCATCAAATCGGATGCACCTTGAAATTTGCGTAAAGCGATTTCTAGCCATTGCTTCACTAAAAATGGGTCTACCATCCTCTTTGTTCCACAGATGTGTAACTGCTTCATTATGGGCCTTGTAAGCAACCGCTAGGATCAAGACACCGATAAAGCACTACAGTTCAATGGCATCTGCTGGTTTCCATTTACTACCGTAAACAAGACTACCCTCTTTGTCAGTCCTCTTCAGAATTACATCAACAATGTTTCTCCTAAGAAACAACTGAAAAGCTGATTCTATGGCGTCCACATTTTTCACTGCGAATTTTGTTGGACCTGGCTTTACTCGCATTATGTTCCATCTCTCTTCTCTTCCACAAGCTCTTCTCAACTCGTGCTTGTGCCACAATTCTTCTTTGTTTTTAGACCTATACAAAATTAAAAAAATTAAAAATACAAAGGGTATATCTTGGCGCTAGACCCTAACGCACATTTACAAAAATACAATGTGTACTTACATATAACAGCCAGAAACATGTGTTACTTCCTGTTCAGGCTGGACATCTGCGCTGTCCAAATCTTCTTCTGAACTTCCATCTGATTGAGGAATATTCTCTTCTGAGATCTCAATTTCTCCATCGCTGCATGAGACATCAGAAACTATATCGCTGATAGGACTATTTGATTCTCCAGATAGAGGATTATCCTGCAGTAATATTTCAAGCACTTCGTCTTCGGAAAGGTGACATTTCCCACTAAATGCAACACACACAATAGTAATCTCCAATTGCATGGAACAAATAACTGTCGGCTTATAAAGTATTGACAACAATCACACGTACAGCCATATTAACAAGAATAATACAAAGGAAATACAGCAACAGTTACGGATTCAATGCAGCATTATTGGGTAATAATACCGCAAGAGAGAAATGGTGTTGCATTTAACGCCAATGGTTTTCAGTGGTTCTCTCTTGATTTTCTGCTAAACTAAATATTTTCAAAAAGTTATACGAGTATTAATATATTACGAACCCATACTTAATTCAGGAAAAGTCCGAAATTTTCATAATTTTTAGAAATAGGAAATAAGGTATATTTTACAGAAAATTACGGCCTGGGGTCATTATAGACCCCGCGGTATTCGGAAGGTTAGGGACATCACACACATCCATACCCGAGGCAGGATTCGAACCTGCGACCGTAGCAGTCACGCCGTTCCGGACTGAAGCGCCTAGAACCGCTTGGCCACCGCGGCTGGCCCCAATAGGTTCAAAAACCACAGCAGATGCTGTACTTTTCGGCTATGAATTGATACGCTGTTGTTTCAAAGATTTCGAAACAATGCGAAGGACAGTACAGTACTACAACCACCAACAAGGACCGAGCGTTAACATATCAATGAACAGATACCATGGGTTCTCCGGTTATGCCGGACACACTACTTTAGGTAATTTTAGAAATATTATTAGGTGCTATATTCGCCAGCAGATGAAGTCAGCTTCAGAAGAAGGAACTATAAAATGAATGCATGGAACTGCTTTGAGAGCATTAATGATTTTGAATGTAAAATTCGTTGCCACTGTAGAGGAACAAGCGCTATATAATTTCGTTACTCTAGTATACCGGTTTATATTTTAAGGTTATTTGCTGCTAATAATACAGAAAAGTAACTACAATCAGCACCAGTAGCTATGAACAGATAAAAGTAGCAATTTGTTTGAAACTTCTGCTTTACAGTAAAGTTTGCAAGCCCCCCCCCCCCCTTATGTTTCTGTATTAAATTTAGCACAAGCTATTCTATAAAAAGCATAATTATTAACAAAACTATGTCCTCAGAAACTAGAACCCATCGTAAACTTGTATGCTAAACTTTGATTAAATAAAATAGTTTGAACTGAATGGTAACTGGTCTGAATACGACTTGTCTCTATATTAAATTGGCAACTGAAGTAAAACGATTATCTGGCCCTAATAAAAATATCTATTTACCTCGCATCTTGACAACACTGTTGCACATTTCTCGAAAGCGCATCTGCAAGCAGACAGCGACTAAGGTTCGTTGATTTATATCCCAAGGATCTTTCGCTGCGGCATGTCTGAATAAAACCTTCTCGGTTTTCAAGCCGCGTCACTTTGAATAAAATTGCGAGCTTCCGATGGCTAGCTTCGCCATCGTCATCAGGAGTAAAACTACTGACTGCTGGGGCTGGCACTATTTTCCGCCAGAGCTGCTTTGAGCTGCCCAACTTACATGCATCGTTTCAACCCTCTCTGATAGGTAGCAGTGGCAGTATTCGTTGCATAGCCGCATATGGCAGCAGTAATTTGCACTATGAAAGTGGGTAGGAGAGTGTCCTTGTCACAAACTACCAAATTTTCTTTAGCTCGCTGCGATTATGTCACTTCTTGTGAGAATATATGTGGGAGCAGACAGTGAGACTAAGTGCAGTTCTGAACTGTCTACCGCACACATGCGCAAACAATAAAATACGTAATAGTATCTGCTTGAAGAATACCTTAGATTCATTGATAACTCCAAAGCCATATCGTAGTATCGATGAGTTCATTATGAAAGTCAGTTACTGCTTTCAGTTGTAAAGTATGCTAGCGTTTCGCAGTATACGATCAGTAGACATGTTTTTTCTACCCTGGCAAGTCTTAATCATTTGTGGAGAATAGTCAGCCAGTTTTTGTTACATTTACAATATACAGTTACCTATATTGAGGCAGGAGTATTAAGGCATAGTTGTATATATGGACTGCACATGTATTGTAATGGAAACAATAGGTATAAAAAAGTAAAAACAATTGCATCACATTTTCACAATAATGAATAACAGAAACATGCTATTTAGTTATATTTCATCCTTTAGTCTGTGCATGTCTTAATCATTTTATGGATAATTTCATCAAACTTCCAAAAATACCAATGTTTACTTTATCCCTTTGCTTCTTGTCATATATTTCATACATTCTTATAAGTTCATATTATTTAGCTCCACTGAACTACCTAACCATTTCTCATATTTGCCCTACCCAACCCTTTCTCATCTCAGATTCGTCTTTGTAACCATTTCTTTGCCCATGTATATGTTGTACAACCTCCTTTCTTACTTTTTTCTCTTTGCTTTCTCTTAATACATAGTTCATGACTTCTGATGCATCTCTCATGACTTATGAGAGCTCAGTACAGTACTACACTTAACATAATAATTGTACTAATGGCGCAGCATCCAATAGTAACAATTTATGCAGAGAATATGCATAATAAAGAAACTCCATAAATAATGTAAGTGTAAGAGGCAAAACACAATCTAAAATTCCTTATGCTAAAGTAATGCATGTTATTACATTACACCATATGTAAATACAAGAAGACAGTTAGTCCGTAATATTACACTATAGAAAACTTCTTATCAAAATACCTGTTACTCTTCTTTCCAGAAAATAAAATTAGCCGGTATTTCTCTTCAGAAGTGACAGAAAATATTGTATATCTCTGTATTATCATCATTGTGTATAGCCAAAAATATTTCTCAAGTGAACAGCACATTGCTGACAAGCTGTGTATCCTCTCAGAACTGGTTTAAAAATACTGTCAATATTCATTTCATTAGATATTATTTCTTCTTATTCGCATTCTTGGTGAAAATTCAAAGTTCGAAGCAGTTTGCTTAGCGCACTCGAGATGGCAGCAAATCGCTCGATTGGTTGCATGCTAAATGAAGTTGGTAGTCGCCTTATACTTGTTGAAATTTGGTGCTGCGCGGCGTGAGTCGCTCTGACCTGCGGTGAAATAGAATTGTTTATTGCTAACTGTTGCTGTGGGCTGTAATGAAATATTTTCCATATGGATGACATGTAACTCTGTAATCTGACTAAGACTTCTTAAATGGAATTATTCTACATGTGGTTTGATCTGCGAATAATGATGAAGTACCTTGCTCTTGTGTGTCCGAGTAGTTTAAATTTCGTCCTACATTGCTCCCTCGTCGTTGATTATTTCGTTGGATCTTGTGATCTAAGTTAAATTATTTCTATCTATCGTGCTGAATTTTCACTTCCTGAGTTTTACCACTATGAATTATGATGTTGATTACTATGTGTTGGTTGCTGTTTGGATGATTGTTGTGCCATGTATTTTGCGGATTTGATCTTCCTAAATTGTGCCCACGAAAATTAGCTTGATTACCATATGAGTTCATGTTTGTGTTTAATTTGGTATAATGACAGTTACGGTTACACCTGTTCTCATTACTGTAATTTCAGACATGTATTTTATTAAGTACAATTATTTTGGTTTTTTTTGTGATATGTTACAATATAGCATCACCGGTGTATTGCGGTCTAACTGTATTGGTGAGGCAATAAATTTATCCACAGGGCAGTGACTGCTTCACTGCAATTCACTTCGGAGGTGTGGCGGTGGGACTTGTAGTCCCGTACCACCCTCGGACGGTGACCGTACTACATGAGTCAGGCAGAATAATTTAGCCTAACGTGGGCAGGTATGATTGGAAAGTATTGGACGTAGAATGGGGGCTATTCCCGCCAAATGATGCGTCCGTGGTGGGCGTGCCAGACCTATCGTTAGCCATGGTCGGAATCCGATTCCTCTAGGATGGTTAGGGGAACCGGATGTCGATGCCAGCGGCGTGGAAGTGTGGTCCCAACGTGGCGTAACCCATGGACAGTGTCCCGCAAGGCATCCACTTTCTCATAGAGCCGCCGCGCGTTGTTGCGTATGGTCGTCTTTAGGGGGACGATATCCGCTTCCTCGTGGAGAGTGACAATTGTCGTGAGTGGCGGGGCGTGCAGGCTCCACCTGAGCACCTTGTTCTGTAGGCGCTGCAATGTCCGCATCCTGGTGACACTACTCGTGGCCCATGCAGCAGATCCATACGTGAGGGCAGGCAGGATAACTGTTCGGTAAATGCGGAGCTTGGTATGCAGGTCAAGTTCCCTACTGCGAAAGAGCGGGTACAAAGCTCTGGTTAGCTTTTGCCCCTTGTTGGTGACATACTCCGCATGACAGTGGAAGAGCAACTTGCGGTCCATCTGGACCCCGAGATAGGTGGTTGTCGGGGACCAGGGCACCTGCACACCTGCAATCGAGATATTGCGGCGGAGGACTGGGCGCCGTTTCGTGAAGTAAACTGCCGTAGTTTTGGCGGCATTGAGAGCTATTTTGTTTGTCCGGCACCAGGTGATAGTGGCGTCCACCTGTCGCTGGAGGCGGGCGACGACGGCGTCAATAATGCGGCCATTGGTGTATAGTGCTGTGTCGTCAGCGTATTGTGCAAGGTGGCACTCGGGGATGACCGGCATATCATTGACATAGATATTAAAAAGGATGGGAGATAGCACCGATCCTTGCGGAGTGCCTGCCGACAATTGGCGAATGCCAGAACGCATTCCCCGTTGAGCCACTAGGAAAGTCCTGCCACGGAGAAAGTCATCCAAGATCCTGACATAAATATCCGGTATAGGGGTCTGTGTCAGCATCTTGTGTACGAGGTTGTCTTGCCAGATCTTGTCGTAGGTGTTTTGCAAGTCCAGAAAAACGGCAGCTGTCGACTTGGCGGTGTTGAAACCTTTGCTGATGTGTTCAGTGATCCGTAGGACCTGAAGTTCAGCAGAGAGGTGCGAAGTGAATCCAAACTGTTCAGGACGGATCGTCCCAGCTGCCGCAAGAGGTTGGGAAAGTCGGTGAAGGATCCCAGATTCAAGGATCTTCGCCATAGTGTTTAGAAGGCTGATAGGCCTGTTGTTGGTGGGGACTGTAGGGTCTTTGAACCTCTTGGGGATCGCAATCAGCTTGGCTTGTTTCCACTGAGGGGAGAAAAGGCCAGATGTGAGACAACAGTTTAAAATCTTGGTGAGCAAGATGAGTGGTGTGCGGGGAAGGTAGCAAAGATGTCCATTTAAAATTCCGTCCAATCCAGGGGCCGACCGGCCACGTTTCCGTCGAAGGATGCGCTGAACTTCTGCCATGGACGTAAGAAGGGGAGCAGACTGGGGTGGGCGGTTGCGGAAAGCAGCAACAGCTGTCGGGACTTCATGTTCTTCCTGTAGTTCGTTCGGAGAAAGGTCCTGGACCAGAGGGCGGTTTTGGGCCTCGAATGCATCTGCCAGCTTTTCCACAATTTGCAGGGCATCATAAGACAAGCCCTCTGCTGTGCGAATAGGATGGGCAGTCGCTGGCTTAGAACGCCGCAGGGTGCGTATGACAGCCCAGTCAGATTTTTGGTGGAGTAGGAAAGTGGACATCCTGTCCTCCCACTGTTCAGACCTCCATTCGGCGAGCCGGTGGCTGAATTCGCGTTGGAGGCGTCTCATTTGGCGTTTGTCCTGAGGGTCACGAAACTGCTTCCACCTCCGGCGGTAGCGGTTCTTTTGCATCTTCAGCTCTCGTAACAGAGGGGGCAAGTCGTCCAGGGGTGTTAAATTTCGAGGTGCAGTGGAGGTGGAGAGTTTCACTGCTTTCTGTATTTTGGCGGTAAGGTAATCCACAGCACGGACTATATTGGCCGGTGTTGTCAAATTGAGGTCATGTCAAGTGGTGTTATTAAGTACCCTGGCAAACTTGCTCAATTGGTGAGGGTTGCAGTGGAACGAACATCAAATGAAAGGGCAGCACTGGTGAGGTGCAAGAGTACTGGCTCATGGTCAGAGGCCAGTTCGTGGAGAACTTCCAGTGAAAACTGAGCGGTGATGTTTTTGAAGATGGCCACATCCAGAACGTCTGGCTGGCAGCTAGTATGGACTGGGATATGGGTAGGTTCGTGGGGACCATAGACTGATAGTGCTAAAGTATCCTCCAGGTCAAGGAGGAGCTGGCCTTTGGGGTTAGACACGCGAGAATGCCAAGCTGGGTGCTTGGCATTGGGATCTGCCCCAATGATGAGCCTGTCGAGGGATGACAATGTGCGGAGGTCTGCTTCCAGCAGTGGCTTGTTTGGGCTCAAATACGCTGCTGCAAGGGTGATGGCACCACGGTGTGTGGGGATGGAGGAGCCGGCCTTTGGGGTTAGACACGCGAGAATGCCAAGCTGGGTGCTTGGCATTGAGATCTGCCCCAATGATGAGCCTGTCGAGGGATGGCAATGTGCGGGGGTCTGCTTCCAGCAGTGGCTTGTTTGGGCTCAAATGCACTGCTGCAGGGGTGGTGGCGCCGCGGCGTGGCAGCGGGGGTGGTGGCGCCGCGGCGTGTGGGGGTGGTGGCCGCTGTGGCCTCTAGTCTCTTGGGTATGGGGAGGAGCTTTGTTGAGGAATGCAGCTGTGCCTCAAATGCACTGCTGCAGGGGTGGTGGCGCCGCGGTGTGGCAGCGGGGGTGGTGGTGCCGCGGCGTGTGGGGGTGGTGGCCGCTGTGGCCTCTATTTGTTCCATTGGCTGCGGGGTCTCTTGGGTATGGGGAGGGGCTTTGTTGAGGAATGCAGCTGTGCCTCAAATACGCTGCTGCAGGGGTGGTGGCGCCGCGGCGTGGCAGCGGGGGTGGTGGCGCCGTGGCGTGTGGGGGTGGTGGCCGCTGTGGCCTCTATTTGTTCCATTGGCTGCGGGGTCTCTTGGGTATGGGGAGGAGCTTTGTTGAGGAATGCAGCTGTGCTTCCGCCACGGCGGTCGAACAGTTGTCACTGTCCAATTCCAATTCCTGAAGCAAAGTTTGAAATGCTTCTAAATCATCTTTACGTCTCCCGTCCAAAATTACGTGTCTCAAATGGGTACGTAACTCTGCTAAACAAATGCGAATTAGTTGTGTTTTAACAGATCTTATGTGGTCTGCGACCAGTAGTCTGACAAAGTCCTCGCCAGAAATCATTTATGCTTTAACGATCTCTCACAATTGAAGGCATTCTTGCTGCAGATTCATTTTCCGAATAACAGTAGAAAAATTTAAATTTGTGTTCAAGTGGTTAATTTGATGTAAAGAATATAGCAACTGATCAGTCCAAGCTTGCGGATGAATTTAGTTACTGTAATTTCGGAAAACATTGAATTTACGTACTGTCAGAAAGTGTTTGTAATCAAAGTTACCATTTTTGTGTGACCCAGACTGTTCTCTATTGCACCACGTCGGCGATTCACTGTCGTATCTGGGTGTGTGGTACTGTTCTCGCGGAAAACCACCTAAATACCCTAGATTTATATGGTCACCAAAGTTTTCTGAATATGTACGTAAACGACAAAATTCGTCCTTTTTGACTTCTAGGTTAAGCTTTCTTTCAATACTCTAAACGTTTTCTTTCATAGTGTTCCTACAATGTTTATTTTCCCGACTGATTTTCACTTGGTTGTCTTTAAAATTCATTAATGACTGTTATTCTGCTGTGTCCAAAAATATACTGGCATTGTGTCATTTGAATCTTTATCTGCACTGGTTGTAAAGTCGTCAACTTTTTCTTTAATTGTGCTTAAATTTTCTTTTTGTTCTTCAGAACTTTTTGCCAGAGCTCCCATTTGGTCGCTAATTTCTTCTGCCGTTATATTAAGCTGTTCGTTCTGTTCTTTTATCTGTGTAACTATCGCACTCGGAACTGCAGTGTTCATTTTAGCTAACAATACGCCTTTGTCAGTACGCTGATTTGTTTTTATGATTTAAGCGTTCTGTTTCAAGGTCACGTACTACCTGTTCATTTTACAACTGTCGAAAGCAGAACGCGGAATACTACTGCTGTGTATTCTTAGCGTCTGCTGTATTGGACAGTGATCGCGCAAATATTTGATTAATAACGTAATGCAGTTCTGTCGAGAAGGAAATAGGAATGATTTGCTAATACCGTTAGAAAGAGCTCTAGAGAGAGCAGCAGCCGTAGTAGGAAAGAGCTTAAGGACTGCGCGTAATGTTCTGAACGACGTTAAGAAACCCAGACGGAGAGGTCAGAAAATTATCACACCAGGCAAGAAGAGACTCAAAGAAAACGAAGTGTCGACGATTTTTTAAAGTATTTACTAAAAAGAAAGTTCTTTGAATATTACGACGTTAAAAGAGAAATATAGATTCCTTGAAAGGTTTACAATTGGGTGAAGGAGGGCACAGACATTAATTTCAAGGGAAAACGAACCACATTCTACAAATTTTGAGGGAAGTACAGTTTCGTTTTAAAAATGTAAATATAGACGAACATTTGTGATTGAGAGGGAGGACATTGTAGCATGGCGTGAACATTTTCTTATAACTTTGAGAGACAACGATAAACGTGCGAAGAAACGCGTCATGAATACTAATGAAATGTGGGTGCTTTTACTCTATACCGTCAGTAAATGTTGGCTGCATAGTGACGTAATGAATGTGCGGAAACATGACACTTATGGTTAAAGAGCAATAGTGGTTCATGAAGGAGAAGAAATGGGTTATATCGGGGGCACAGAGCTCATCTATGATTCGAGATATAGTATCGGAAGTTTATCACAACGAAATTAACAGTGGAAAGTATATAAAGTGGTTGCAAGAGCGACTAGTACCAGATATTACTGATAGAAGTGTTGTGTTATTAGCGTACCATTGCGCTTACGAAAATTAAGATCCTAACACATCTTTTGGGAAAGACGATATACAATCATGGCTGACTAAGCATGAAATTCCGTTCGTTGGTGATTTAAAACGCAACGAGTTCTTGGAAGTTGTGAAACGTTACAGTCCATACAGTAGATTGAGTACCAAAGGAATCCGATAATGGACTTGTTACAGTGTTACGCCTCCCACACTACAACTGCGATCTGAATCTCATCGACCTTACATGGAATTTAATAAAACAAAGTTTCATCGAACAACGTCAACAGAACTGCCCATTCCCAACCTAAGCAAATGACGGCGGCTGCAATACAGAGCATTACGAAAGACGACTGCAAGAAGACATGTGAAGAAGTGAAAACTATTATGCACGAATACTGGTAAAGAGACACACAGATGGACGAAGATACTGAGAGCATAATTATTCAACTTCAACCAGACAACGACAGTGAAATTTCGTCGCGTGGTTCTGAGGGCATGTCAGAGGAGACAGATTCAGATTCTGCAGAGACAGCTGTTTCGGACAGCAGCAACAGGTCTGCGGAGTCAGCACATTAGGCAAAAGTGCGTGTTAGAAGAGTTAGGCGTTCATCCCTTACCTATGGATTGTAGGTTATTGAAAACATTGTATTAACGTTTTACACTAGGTCACATTTTTAGTTCCTGTAGTTCTACATCTACATCTACATCTATACTCCGCGAGCCACCTTACGGTGTGTGGCGGAGGGTACTTATTGTACCACTATCTGATCCCCCCTTCCCTGTTCCATTCACGAATTGTGCGTGGGAAGAACGACTGCTTGTAAGTCTCCGTATTTGCTCTAATTTCTCGGATCTTTTCGTTGTGATCATTACGCGAGATATATGTGGGCGGTAGTAATATGTTGCCCATCTCTTCCCGGAATGTGCTCTCTCGTAATTTCGATAATAAACCTCTCCGTATTGCGTAACGCCTTTCTTGAAGTGTCCGCCACTGGAGCTTGTTCAGCATATCCGTAACGCTCTCGCGCTGACTAAATGTCCCCATGACGAATCGCGCTGCTTTTCGCTGGATCATGTCTATCTCTTCTATTAATCCAACCTGGTAAGGGTCCCATACTGATGAGCAATACTCAAGAATCGGACGAACAAGCGTTTTGTAAGCTACTTCTTTCGTCGATGAGTCACATTTTCTTAGAATTCTTCCTATGAATCTCAACCTGGCGCCTGCTTTTCCCACTATTTGTTTTATGTGATCATTCCACTTCAGATCGCTCCGGATAGTAACTCCTAAGTATTTTACGGTCGTTACCGCTTCCAATGATTTACCACCTATGGCATAATCGTACTGGAATGGATTTCTGCCCCTATGTATGCGCATTATATTACATTTATCTACGTTTAGGGAAAGCTGCCAGCTGTCGCACCATGCATTAATCCTCTGCAGGTCTTCCTGGAGTACGTACGAGTCTTCTGATGTTGCTACTTTCTTGTAGACAACCGTGTCATCTGCAAATAGCCTCACGGAGCTACCGATGTTGTCAACTAAGTCATTTATGTATATTGTAAACAATAAAGGTCCTATCACGCTTCCTTGCGGTACTCCCGAAATTACCTCTACATCTGCAGATTTTGAACCGTTAAGAATGACATGTTGTGTTCTTTCTTCTAGGAAATCCTGAATCCAATCACAAACCTGGTCCGATATTCCGTAAGCTCGTATTTTTTTCACTAAACGTAAGTGCGGAACCGTATCAAATGCCTTCCTGAAGTCCAGGAATACGGCATCAATCTGCTCGCCAGTGTCTACGGCACTGTGAATTTCTTGGGCAAATAGGGCGAGCTGAGTTTCACATGATCTCTGTTTGCGGAATCCATGTTGGTTATGATGAAGGAGATTTGTATTATCTAAGAACGTCATAATACGAGAACACAAAACATGTTCCATTATTCTACAACAGATTGACGTAAGCGAAATAGGCCTATAATTATTCGCATCTGATTTATGACCCTTCTTGAAAATGGGAACGACCTGCGCTTTCTTCCAGTCGCTAGGTACTTTACGTTCTTCCAGCGATCTACGATAAATTGCTGATAGAAAGGGGGCAAGTTCTTTAGCATAATCACTGTAGAATCTTAAGGGTATCTCGTCTGGTCCGGATGCTTTTCCGCTACTAAGTGATAGCAGTTGTTTTTCAATTCCGATATCGTTTATTTCAATATTTTCCATTTTGGCGTCCGTGCGACGGCTGAAGTCAGGGACCGTGTTACGATTTTCCGCAGTGAAACAGTTTCGGAACACTGAATTCAGTATTTCTGCCTTTCTTCGGTCGTCCTCTGTTTCGGTGCCATCGTGGTCAACGAGTGACTGAATAGGGGATTTAGATCCGCTTACCGATTTTACATATGACCAAAACTTTTTAGGGTTCTTGTTTAGATTGTTTGCCAATGTTTTATGTTCGAATTCGTTGAATGCTTCTCTCATTGCTCTCTTTACGCTCTTTTTCGCTTAGTTCAGCTTTTCCTTATCAGCTATGATTCGACTACTCTTAAACCTATGATGAAGCTTTCTTTGTTTCCGTAGTACCTTTCGTACATGATTGTTATACCACGGTGGATCTTTCCCCTCGCTTTGGACCTTAGTCGGTACGAACTTATCTAAGGCGTACTGGACGATGTTTCTGAATTTTTTCCATTTTTGTTCCACATCCTCTTCCTCAGAAATGAACGTTTGATGGTGGTCACTCAGATATTCTGCGATTTGTGCCCTATCACTCTTGTTAAGCAAATATATTTTCCTTCCTTTCTTGGCATTTCTTATTACACTTGTAGTCATTGATGCAACCACTGACTTATGATCACTGATACCCTCTTCTACATTCACGGAGTCGAAAAGTTCCGGTCTATTTGTTGCTATGAGGTCTGAAACGTTAGCTTGACGAGTTGGTTCTCTAACTATCTGCTCGAAGTAATTCTCGGACAAGGCAGTCAGGATAATGTCACAAGAGTCTCTGTCCCTGGCTCCAGTTCTGATTGTGTGACTATCCCATTCTATACCTGGTAGATTGAAGTCTCCCCCTATTACAATAGTATGATCACGAAACTTCTTCACGACGTTCTGCAGGTTCTCTCTGAGGCGCTCAACTACTACGGTTGCTGATGCAGGTGGTCTATAGAAGCATCCGACTATCATATCTGACCCACCTTTGATACTTAGCTTAACCCAGATTATTTCACATTCGCATTCGCTAATAACTTCACTGGATATTATTGAATTCTTTACTGCTATAAATACTCCTCCGCCATTGGCGTTTATCCTATCCTTGCGGTATATATTCCATTCTGTGTCTAGGATTTCGTTACTGTTCACTTCCGGTTTTAACCAACTTTCCGTTCCTAATACTATATGCGCACTATTTCCTTCAATAAGAGATACTAATTCAGGAACCTTGCCCTGGATACTCCTGCAGTTTACCAATATTACGTTAACTTTTCCTGTTTTTGGTCTCTGAGGACGGACGTTCTTTATCAACGATGATAATGTCCTCTCTGGTAAGCCGTCAGGTATTTTATCGTTTCGCCCAAGGGGGGGTCCCTCTAACCTAAAAAAACCCCGTGTGCACGCCACACGTACTCTGCTACCCTAGTAGCTGCTTCCGGTGTGTAGTGCATTTTGTCATTTGGAATCCTTGCGTTTGTGGTGTTCATTAGTTTCATTAATCCATTATAATAATTAAACGTTTTGAAAATGCTGATTTATTGATTAAAAAACAAAGGTAAAATAATTTCTATCTATTGCTCGTGCAGTGCGGTCAAAAAAGTATTTCGGTACAAGATTTAATAAAATAGTGATCAAAGTCATCTCGATATAGATTTGAAAAAAAAAGATGTTGCAGCACCTAACAATAATTGAGCCCTCAATCTCTCGCACAATAACCAGAAGTATTTCTTCCGTAAGTGATTGGATATCTTCTTCCTGTTGTTTCCTATTCTCATCTTGGGATTGGTCGATTGTCTTACTCATTTAATCCTGTGTTTCTTTAAGAATTTTACGAATTTATTCTAGAAAATTTGTCGGATTCGCGTAATATTGTTCTATATGATTGTACATTGAAGGTGTGTTCATTAAAAAGACATTGACTCAGAACCTGATTCTACTGTGGCAACTTTAGCAAGCTTTCGTTACACCATGCCTCTTTATCGCCGACCGACTCAACTTCAGAATTACGTGTTCATTTCTTATCGTTTGTTCTGTTTGATTATTGATCGATATGTTCCTTAATAATGGTGGATCCGCATAATTTTCTGCTGTCTCATGTAATCTGTTGGTAGTTGCTAATTGCTCAATCTTCTTTTATCTTTAAAACCCTTTGCTTTCTTGCGCTACGACGAATTTTCATATTGTTTCCTTTTATACCAAACATGATGAATCATTTATGGACAAACAAAATCGCTACAACGATTAAACAAACAAAAACAAAAAATTACTATTGTGCACGCAAATGCTGAACAATGAATTAAAGCTACAGAGACCGTGTAATATTATGCCAACAGCTTATGCATAAAAGTGTCGATGATCGTCACAAGACATGAGATTTCACAAAATTGAACACAACATTTTAAGTGAATTGCCTGAAAAAGAAGTACAACATTAGTAAATTTATCGCAGTGGCAGTGTTACTTTCAATAAATCCAACACTATCTGCTTAAGTACTACAAAAAAAAATCAACCAACTATCGTGGCAGAAACATTACATGTTTCTAAATGAAATTGATCCCAAATCTGCCTCCCACTCTATAAAAGGTCTACATATTACCAAAGTACTTCCCCACAAATTGTTATCCAACTTAAACTCGTATGCTGACTTTTGACTAAATAGTATCTAATTTAAATTGAACTGTGACATGTCTAAACATAACATGTCTCTATATTAAATAAGCAACTGAAGTAAAGCAATTATCCGGTGCTAATCAAAATTTCTGCTTACCTCGCCGCTTGAAAACATTGTTGCATGTTTCTCGAAAGCACAACAGCAAACAGCAAGCTCGCAGCGGATAAGGTAGATAACTATTTTAAATAAATGTTAAAACTGTTGCATACCACATGGTGCAGTGTGATAATGCGTTTTCATAAACCTTCTTTAAACAGTGGAGTGGGGAAAGCAACTGTTCCTATAAAACGATATGCCTAGATAACTATTTTAGAATGAAGTATATAAAGACATAGTAAAATTTCACATGATCTTCACACATAACATGGGTCTGAACAAAACAATGCTTAACAAATTGAACACTGAATTGCAAATGGTACAACGTTGATATAGAATTTCTATAAAAATCAAACATCTTTGTCAGTTGTTATCTTAATGCATGACTCAGGGAAGTAGTGTGGTCTTTCTCTCAGCTCTGAGCAAGTTAGCTAGCTAACAATAATTATTCTAAAAAGTTATTTGTGCACAACTGCAGTCTTACCTCTTCAGAAAATTATAACGTGATTTAAAATTTATATTCTTTTTCCTTTTCAGTATATACAACATATTCGTGCTTGCTGTCCTTTATAATAAATCTTTCTTCATCTAACAGATACAGTCACAACTTAACACAGCGCTACTGAATATGTCCACACATACCACACTTCAACTAATATTGTATCAGACTGTGCAAACTTGTGTCACAACAAGACCAAAGAGTGTTCAACAGCAACATAAATTGCTCTCTCTCTGACGTGCATATCGTTAACTTACAACAGACAAAATGACACCTTTGACGTTGCCTGGAAGGTGCTTAAAGGTGGACTGCAGAAGCAAATTCTTTTACACACAGAAGGGTTACTTATCATGATAGAATATCGTAGTATACAAGCATGGTCATTAAAATCGCTAATCCATGGAGGGAGCATGCATAAAGCGTCTAATTGACATGGATATACTTATGAATATCAGTGTAATGCATTTGTACAAAAGGGATTCAACTAGCGCTATCTGCATTCTGTGTATAAGGAACGATTAGTCAGCATACTTCTCATTTGAGTGTTGGTTGTTATTGAGAAAATAGTGTTATACAATGTGTACAACAGAGAAACCTCTAACACCTGTTGGAATTCGCGAGCGGCAGGAGAGTGTACATACAATGTATCAGCAGCTGTGAATTGGACAGTCATCAGCTGTAGAGATTGATGACAACAATGATATTATGCCAGATCGGGCCTCGAACCCAGATTTTCCCACATATCGCGAGCAGTCACCCTACTATTTGGTGGCCGCGCTGTGTAGCCGTGCGGTCTGTGGCGCCTTACCACGGGTCGCGCGGCTCCCCCCGTTGGAGGTTCGCGTCATCCCTCGGGCCTGGGTGTGTGTGTTGTCGTTAGCGTAATTTAGTATAAGTTAGATTAAGTAGTGTGTAAGCCTAGGGACAGACTTCCTAAAATTTACCTCAGCGTGCTTCACAGCCAAATCCGAACTTCCGTATGTCGTCAACCATGTGTCTACATCTGCATTCGTACGTTCATTATGTATATTCCCGTACAGGAATGGTTGACGAACGTGCAAGTTTAAGTCTGACTGCGAAGCATGCTCAGGTAGACTAATGGTAAAGCGACTGCTCGCGATAAACGGGAAATCCGGTTCGAGACCAGTGCGGTACAAATTTTCATTGTCGCCGTTCCATTATATAGCTGATGGTTGTCCATATTCGCTAAATACGCGCATGTCCACACAACACAGCTACACAGGCACTGTAGTATCGTACACAGACCGATGGGTTCAGGGCCACGCAATTGTGCCCGAGAGGACAACATAGTGTTGGCTTGTCCATCAATTACGTCACTTACCATAAAACAGCAAAACAGGTATCAGAACAGTACGACATCTGGGACGCCTTGGACTAACAGCAAGGTAACCATTGATGCAGATTCCATGGACACGGCGACAAAACGAGACGAGCACCGACAGTGGTGAACCCAACGATGGCACTGGACTCTAGAGTGGCAGTACATCGTACTTCCCATTTATGCATGCAATAACACAATGGGAGTAACCACTTTTGGGGGCTACAGCGAGACAGAATGTTTCCCAGGTCGCATTTGTGACCGTCATACAGGTCCAGCAACTGGCACGATGGTATGGCCAAACTACCTGCGTAGTTTTCTTAATAAATTCTTGTAAAGTGACACAAACCATTTGATTTTTCACATATAACTAGAAACAGGATGAATTCTCAGCTCTCTCAAGGCACAATTTCAACAATTTGGTAGTAATACAATTAGTCATTCTCACAGCTGATAATTAGAAAGTAGAGCTGCTCTTGGACACAGTATACACACCCACACACGTGTGTACCAACAGAAAACAACCAAAGCCTGTCACACGACAGCCACGGACATTCACGCAGCATTTTTTGATGCAAACATACCCAGTGACCACTTGTAAAACACACAGAGCACTGTACCAACCATAAAACCTCCAGTTTGGAGCGAGCAACTGCCAGAATCACTTAGTGCTCCTCTTGATATGTGGAAGCCTGATACTCCTTCACTTGGACTGCTGTCCTTCTGGCTGGGGCAGAAACAGAGTAGTACATCCTGCACAGGTCGTACTGACGTCCATCTGACAGTACTACAGGACATCAGATTTTCGAGGCCCTCACTCTCGGCGCTGTCCTGAACCCGTTCGTTCGTCTCCATGCAGCGACTGACGAATCCCCACTCTGCATTCAGGCCCAGCGCACTGTAGGGACACCTCAGTCTTGCTCCTGGCGATGCATTGTAGGCATGTCCACAGTTTCCACTGTGGTAATGGCACTGCCCTCCAGAAGATGTTGCTGGTTTCACTTGCTGTAACTAACTGACCACTCTGTTCTCGCCATCATCTCGGTCATAACAGCGTTCACGGGAATCATGTGTCTGTGCTGTCTGCCCTCTCACATGACAGTCCACACAAAATGACTCTCTACAGTGGGGGAAAGCAACTATGCCTTTAACCATGGTACAGAGGGTGCTTCATTTTATGCAGCTTTAACTCTTTGCTGTATTTAACCAGTAATAGCTACTCGCGAGTGGTGTGATGTCAGTCTCTCGCAACACTAGCCAGACGTTTCCACCGGTTATATATATATATATATATATATATATATATATATATATATATATATATATATATATATATATATATATATATAACACTATCATCTGATGACAATATATATATATATATAAATATATATATATATATATATATATATAGTGCGGAACAAATTTGGAACCTGAAAATGATTTTACAACACAAACAGAACCTGATCATTACCTTTGTTGACTTCAAAAAGGCGTACGACTCTATCGACCGGAAAACTCTCTTCAAAATTCTAGCAGAATACAAAGTAGACAACAAAACACGGGCTATCATAGAGCAAACTTTAACCAACACGATCTCCAAAGTAAAGTTCTGTGGGGAACTATCAGAGCCCTTTGAAATTCGCACAGGTCTCCGACAAGGCGATGGCCTCTCACCTCTCCTTTTCAATCTGGTGTTAGATAAGGTCATAAAAGAATGGGAAACATCACAACAGGGGATAACCTTAGGAAACCTACAGATTAAATGCCTGGCTTTTGCAGACGATTTGGCGATTGTCATGAAAGGTATAAAGGAAACAAAAGACGCTATTGAAAAACTGCACGAAATCGCTTCCAAAACTGGACTACAAATCTCTTACGAAAAGACACAGTTTATGAGCACAAAGAAACTCTCATCTCTGAACACAAAGTATGGCACGATTTACAAAACGGCAAACTTCAAATACCTCGGTGAAACACTACAAATGAGTGGACATAACAGAGACTCAAACGAAGAAAGAAAGACTAAACTGGACAAGGCATAAAAAGTAGTGTGGAATCATTACAACAAGAAGTCTATCTCACAAAAAGCCAAATTACGCCATTACGACACGGTGGTGCTCGCCGAGCAGAGACCACACTAATCCTAGGGCATACACGTATCAGACAATTAGAAAAAGTAGAATGGAAAATACTTAGGAAAATATTTGGTGCAACTAACAACAATGGAATATGGATCAAGAAACCTACAGAGGAATTGTACAAACATACGGAGACAATCACAGAAAAGATTAGAAAACGCAGACTACAATTCTATGGACACCTATACAGAATGCCATCACACAGGCTGACCAAACAGATCTTTGACTGGGTAACCACTAGAAACAACAAATGGGTGGCAGAGGTAGAAAACGACCTGAACCAACTCAACATAACAGCAGACGCATTAAACGACAGAATAAAGTTGAGAAACATCATTAAGAAAAGTAAACTACATGAGATACAATGTGACAAACGAACAGGCATAAAATGGATCGAAGAACGCAAGCAAGATCACAGCCAGAAGATGAAAGAAATATGGGCAACCAAACAGGCAATCAAGATTAAGCCGAAGACACAAAGCCGACAAGAAGCATGGACAGAGGACCGGAAACAGGAACACAGCGAGCGAATGAGGGAAGTTTGGGCAGCAACGAAGGCAGCAAAAGGAACTGGCCATGTAGTTTAGTCCAAATGCGCTCTTTAAGGGCAAAACACCAATAATATATATAAAATTTCGCATGCCACTGTCTTAAGACAGAAGGGTAGAAATGTCGCAGTACAAGAGTATAGTAACAGAGTACAGTAACTGTAGGGTATAACTGTAACCTACTAATGAGGAGCTACATCCATCGTCTACAATAACAAACATACCGCTACCACAGAATGCAATAACATCTTTTAGTCATTTCAAATTTCTCAACTTGGATGTCATGTCCATACCAAGAAATCAGTAACGACTACCGAAACCAAATTCACAGTTTTCTCAGAAGCGTCGGCCGCGATGGCCAAGCGGTTCTACGCGCTTCAGTCCAGAACCGCGCAACTGCTACGGTCGCAGGTTCGAATCCTGCCTCGGGCATGGATGTGTGTGATGTCCTTAGGTTAGTTAGGTTTAAGTAGTTCTAAGTTCTAGGGGACTGATGACCTCAGATGTTAAGTCCCATAGTGCTCAGAGCCATTTGAACCATTTTTCTCAGAAGCAATTCAATTACTGACCTATGTTAACTGAGGTACTTTTGTTCGTAGTATCCTGTTCTTTCAACTGTGACATTTAATGACATGATATATTTTGTGTATGTGTATAATTAGAATTAAATTTTACTGCGTTTTGCCTTTTTTTGTTTAAGGTAAAAATTTTCGTATGTCCGACTGGCAATATACAAACAGTTCGTTCGGAATTGTTCTGTTGGCATCCTAGACATAAATCTGGTTACATTGCGGTTGACAAAAGAGAAGCCCACGTGAGCCTAAGAAACTTACACCCAGCGAATGGTAACGTGAATACCGCAAAACGTTTCTACCCAGGTGGTAGTGACGTCCACCGTGTGCCACACACTGGCGTGACCATCCGTTTAACGCAAGAAGCATGTATTTTTCTTTATAGGCCAAATACTGATAATGTAAGGGGATTACATGTTTAGGATCATGAAACCGCTAGTCCTGCGGCAAATTCGTTTTAGGTGACTCGAACACAGAAGAGCATGAACTAGAAAATATGTTTGATTGTCACACGTTACTCCAATGGCTGCGGCTGTCGATTTCAGAGACGTCTCGCTGATATATTTGTATATATGAGGAATGTTAAGTATGTAATTGAAAACTGTGTTAGTCAGGCTGAATTTCGATGTACTGAACACATCTTACATGGATTGCAAATACCTCTACTTTTTTTTCAACATTAATTATTGAATTGTCATTTATGTAATACGTTACTCCGGTGTGTTAACTTATACTACCTTGATTATTGTAAGGTGGCTATTGCGACGAGATGTAAAACTCTAGAACTGGTTTTTCTTAATAGTTTTTTTAAGTGTTGCTTGTCAACGCTAACTCCAGTGCGTCCCACATCACTTCCTCATGCTCACTACTGATTCAGAATGACATGTACACATCTAAAACACGGTCTCGAAAATTAGCTGACCCATACGTTCAGAATAACGTAGCGAAAACTGTGATAAAGATTATACCCCGCTGAAGCCAGCATACTACACTGAAATAATGTGTCCTGTTAATAGCGATACATTATTAAAGAGGTCCCTGTGAAGATCTGTGAAGAAAAACACTTTCTCGCTGCTGTGCCGTGCAGTGTCTCTCCTGGAACCTATTTACTGTCTGTGCTGCAATTTAATCTCCGGCGGTAGACGTATTAAAAAGACTTATTCCTCTAGGGCTGCGACTTTAAAACTTTCCATTACTATTAAGCGGAGATAATGAATAATTTGCAGAAGGAAGATAAATGAGCCAATTAACGTATTAATTAGTAAATGAGCTGCAGCGTTTTGCTTCTACTTTGTGCAGACATTCTCTTCCTCTCCGCGCTCGCTCTGCATTGTGTACGAAGGTCTCACTCGAAGGCGGTTATTAACGATGCATCTCTTTGCTGGTCACTGATACCGACTCAGGAAGCGCAGCATTGAGTGGTATTCGTGAGATCGGCGGCTCGTATCCCTGTCCGGTCATACGCAGTTAGGGTTCTCGTGATTTTCCTAAATCACTTAAGACGAATGCATTGGCCAATTTCTGTACCAATCTTACTCCAAAGCGAAGTTGTGCGCTCTCTCTAATTGACATCTTGTTAAACCGGACTATAAACACCAAATCTTCCTTTCTTCCAGTCTTCACTCTTCACGTTAGTCTTCTGCTTTTTTTCGGATATTTGGTAGCAGCGGAGATTAATGAGGAATACATACGAGGGAAAACACTAAATATGCTTTCATCATTTATAAAGCTATGATAGAGTTTTACTTATCAGTAGGTGTGCAAAAGAATGCGCTACCTAAAATGTTCCACAAGGCCGCACATAAAAGCTGGAAGTTTCCGGGGATCTTACCTCCGGTTCTATTGGCTACAGAAAGGTGGAGTCAACCGATCTGGATAGTTCTTGGGCCAGAGACCATTTGCATACCAATGAGAAGGATCTTCTTATTGTATTTATCCTGTATCTATCCTACAGTATAGAATTGCTCCAGCTTAAGCTAATGGAACAAATCAATTGGTTCTTATTGTCTATGGTGAGGCACCATTTTATTCATAGGTGGTTTCTGAGAGAATTGAGAAACTTGATTTTTGGATGTCAAAGCCGAGCCACAGATTCAAGAAAGGCTATACACAGCAAATAGATGCTATTTTTACGATATACTCCTAACATCTTTATCTCGAACTAAATTGAAAATTTTCTTGATATCTTTATCCGTTTTCGAGATATAGAGATCCAAAAATACTTACTTGTAAATTAGGCACCTAATATGCTGTGTGAGGCGAGAACGTAGTTTGCGAAATGCTGTGGCACGGAGATTTATGCCATAATGTGCCTTCGTTATCATACTGTAGTACTGAAGCACATGTAAAATTTTTGCGCAGGAAACATCCGATCGGAGGTGTAATATTAGTTTTGCAATATTTCAGCTTCACGTAAGTAGATTATCAAAATTTTACTGGACCATAACGTTCTTTTCAGGTGAGGTACACACCCTGCTCTAGCAGGGAAAAGAAGGGAACCAGCGGAAGAAAGGTCCATTCAGAACACATATAAGATTAATATGCTCTGACTGGAAAGTGGGTACCAGCTGCCTCACTCTAACTTACTCTTCTTCTTCGGCACAAAACTCTTCATACGCTTAGACCTCTTCAACAATCCTTCTCCAAAAATCTGTTCTATGCTTTTCTCTTCCATCCTCGGCTTTCCATGTCGGTAAGGTCGGCCAACACATTGTTCAGCAATCTTGGTCGACCGTTCCTTCTAATGGAATACAGTCTGCCTTTCATTATTCGTTTGGGCCTCCAGTCTTTTGTCATCCCCTCCATGTGCCCTAAACCAGAGTATTCACAAATTTCACTATATGTTTCTCTTGTATAAGCTCTTGTATTTCATTACTGTAGCTTATTCTCCAAATCTCTGCGTCTCCCCAAGCCTGCAAATGTTTCGCAGGACTTTCCTTTCAAACGCCCCTAGGGTGATCATATCTGCTTCTGTCATCGTCCATATTACTGACCTGTATGTAACCACTGGTCTCACAAGTGAATAGTATACTCTTAACTTGGTTGTTCTTGTAATTAGAGAATTCTTGAATACTGTAAGTTTACATAATAGACTCTGTGTGAGGCTTTTAACTTTTCTCACATTATTATCGGTAACTAAGACGACACCTAAATAAAGGAAGCAACTGACCGTCATAAAACACCTGTTAGAAGACTCCAGGTCACGTGGTGTTCTTGCTTGATACCTAGACACTACTGCGTATTAGGTACAAAAATTCATACATTTTTAAGAGTGTCTACATCTCTTGCCACAGTTACAATATCATCTGCATATGCATATATCTGACCGGACTTCATCACTAGTGTTCCTCTCTTGTCTGTTTTGTGTATCAGACCACGCAGTATTATGTTGAGCGGTACTGCAGAGGGACCATCATCCTATTTCACTCCATCTATAAAGTTGAAGGTCTTGGTATTTTGTTGTTCACTTTCACTTTAGCCTTTTGGTCCTTCATTGTTATCTCAACTAACCTTCTTACCTGGTCACAGATGGCCAGTTTCTTTATTACGTTATTCAATGCTGGCATGATGACACTATCAACAGCTTGTTTAAAATGAATAAACAAGAAGTGGAAGTTTATATCACACACAAAAAATTTCCCAATTATTGGTCTAATATCAAACAGCTGATCAGAAGCGCCTCTATTTGGCAGGAAACCCCACTAGGATTCTTCGATGATATTTTCAGCGCACTTCTTTATCCATTCAGCACCCTGTAAAATATCTTGTAGCTTGTTTTCAGTTAAGTTTTGCCTCTGTAATTTTGACAAGGTAATTGTTCTCTTCTTTTATATATAGAGCATATTATTCCAGTCTTCCAGTCTTCATGCATGATTGCATTTTGCCGTATGTTATTAGTTAATGTTTGTATGTCACCTATTAGATAGTGAACGCCAAATTTTACAACTTCTGACGCTATCGCATCTTCGCCAAGGGCACGTCTATTTCTCTGTTTATATATCACTGACTCCACCTACTCCAGTTTTGGTGTTTTTGTTTCTTCCCTTTCATCTTCTGTTGCTCCTATAGTCTCTTCCTGACCTTGTGGAGCTCTTGATACCTGGTCTGAGTTAGTATTGAGCAGATCTTAAAAGTATTCTACCCGTCCCTACAACATTCTTTTGTTCGTCTCTGATTATGTTACTATTTCTATTTTACATCGATTTTGCGTGGACTGAAAACTTTTACTGTTGCATGACAGAATTTTCTTGCCTCATTCTGTTCCTTTAGCCATTCCTTTTTCTTCTTCTTAGATATCATAAGAGATTAGACCTTAATTCTTTACACACTTACACATTTCTTCTTGTCTCTTTCTGTAGTATTCTCAGTGAGCTACTTTTTTTATGTTCTTTTGCTAGTTGTTTCTTTCCTTTCCTCTTGCCCATTTATTTCTCCTGCTGTTTTATTTACCATTTCTGGATCTTATCCCATCTGTCTTGATTTCCCATTGTTTCTTGATGGCTGTCAGGACATTTTTTTATTTAGTTTGCAGACAAGTTGTTGCAGGCCCTCAACTGCCGTCTTTCTAAAAAAACGCACGGCCGTCATTGGCACCGAGGCAGAACCAGCTTTCATCAGAAAACACAACAGACCGCAACCCTGCCCTCGAATGAGCTCTCGCTTGACGCCAATGAAGTCCCAAACGGCGGTGATCTGGTGTCAATGAACTGCACGTTGCGGGGTGTCTGGCTCGGAGCTGTCCTTGAAGTAACCGATTGTTAACAGTTCGTTGTGTCACTGTGACGCCAACTGTTGATCCAATAGCTGCTGCAGATGCAGTACGCCTTAGCCCATTTCTCTCGGTAGTGCCACGTGACCGTCCAGAGCCTGATCTTCTTGCGACCGAACATTCTCGTGATCACCGCAGCCAGAAGTCGTGTATAGTGGATATATTCCTGCCAATCTTTCTGCAGTTTCTCAGAAGGAATATCCAGCTTCTCGTATCCCTATTAGACCACCTCATTTAAACCCAATGAGCTGTGGATATTGGTGTCTTTGTCGCCTTAAGGTCACTCTTGAATAAAGCCATCTCACCATGTACAGTCTCGAAGGTAACTAACGCGCACCACCATTACTCTGTGTATTCAAAGCAAATCTGATTTGCATCCCCATAGTAGTGTTACTGTTGTCACTCGTATGCTACCGGAAAGAAAACTGAATAGACATCAGCTTTAAAATGTAGAAACACACCTACGAATTTTCGTTTCTTTCGCAAAACTCCTTCTTAGTGTTGCGATTTTTCCCGTCAGTGTATATTCATGCCTTTTTTGTTGAAAAAAGGATATAGCGTCAATGGGAAATAGACGGTAAAGTAATAAATACTGGAGGAATACTGGGGGAAAGTAGACAGTGGCTGTGATATACAAAGAACAAAGAAGGTAATGGCAGTGTGAGAGAAAGAGGCAAACATTGACAGTGGAATATAGTTGATAGTGACAGATCAGTGCTAGGAAAGGGGTGAAGGAGTCAGTGCCAGTGGGAAAGGAATAAGGAGAAGCAAAAGATGGGAGTGGGTAAGAGCCAATGATAATGAGAGACGTAGTCTATGATAATGATGACGAGGAAGAGAGAGAAATAGTGAGAGGTGACAGCTGCAGTGGGAAGAAGTGAATGAGATATTAGCAGTAAGAGAAAGCAAGAGAGATAAGAAGAATGACAGGAAATTGTATTAGTAGGACAGGATGAAAGGAGCTGTGGGCTGTGAGACAGGAAAAGTGACTGAGAGACATAAAGAAATAATGATAATCAGGTGGACTGAATGAGTGAGTGGAATAGGAGGGTGAGCGAGTTACAGCTGCAGGCTGTGGCTTCCAGATGTATCGAAAAATCGCGAATATGTTCGCATGCCAGAACTTTTGGGAAAAATTTTCAAGTTGCTGTGGAAGATGAGGCAACTAGTACCCGACTTTTCAGTTTGAATCTTTTAAAACAGGAGCATATTAGGCTTTTTTGTGCTCCGTTATGACCATTTTTCTGCTGGTTTATTTCACACCATGGAGAGAAACTGGACAATGAAGTGATGAATAAGTGAAAAATGTGAAAATACAGCAAAAAATCGTAGGAAATAATTACTTTCATTCATATTTCATATAGCGGACAATAATAACTGCTTTACTTGTACTGCTATTTTGAGAGGGTGTTACAGCATAAGTAGCGCTGTAAGATAGTGACGCATGCGGCGACATATTGCTTAATTAAACTGTAAAGCTTATCTCTATAGATATTTCGTTGCGAGATGAGCACTAATGAGAAACGCACTTTAAGGACGAGCGCGGTAAAATGTAGCTTTTTGCACTGTCGCTGAGCGGAATGTGCGCAGGAAGATTCTTCGAATGTTCCAGTGTGCTGTACAACAAATGTCCGTATTTTTCACAGACCTTACTACCACTGGTATGGGAAAGTTGCATATTAATAGCTTGCGGATGCTCGTGAATATGCAAACCAAATAAATCAAGAACAGTCATGCATAAACATTGGGGCTAGAATGTGACTCATATACCCTAAATGGTTCTGTTGTAGTCGTGTTTCTTTGTTTTACGTGTAAAGTACACGTTTAAAGAAGAGTGATACTGTATTTCTGCAATTATACGTCATGAGATGGAGGCACGATACTTACAGTTGACGATGTCCCACTTGCTCGTAAGTATGTCGGTTAATCAGCGTGACTGAGGCACTGGTATCTAAGTGAAATAGTACTGAAAAGGGATCAGAGGGTAGCAAGCTGCTCAAGCAGGGTGTGGCTGGTGTAGCTGGTAAGAAGAAGGAACTCTAGAATACCTTATTACAGAGCGTTCTCGCTTAAGATAGACAAGTGGCTAAGAGCCTTAAATGCCTATCTGTGTATTTGTCCCCAAAAAGAGTTGACCACGGTTTATACACTACAAAGAACTACAGATACGACACTGTCATAATACTGGTGATTGTGAGATTATGAGACATGACGTACATGAGTCAAACTGGCATTGGCTTCCACATCAGATATAAGGAGAATGGAGCAGTGAATAACCCACCAGTATCTTCACCTAGCGCTTAATAACGATAACTTAAGGGATATCAGCGAATATTTAGATATCTCGCATTTACGGCCTAAGGGCCTGACGCTTCAACACCTGAAAGTTATTGAAATCCTGAAATGCAGAATTAACTATCCTGAAAGTGTCCTTAATGAATAAGCTGAATTAAAATTGAGAGCATACTGAATAAGTATATACAATGTTTTCAGCGTATTGCATCCTTGGAGAGGAATCTACATTTTCTATAGAAAATATGTGGCCGGCCGGAGTGGCTTAGAGGTTCTAGGCGCTACAGTCTGCAACCACGAGACCGCTACGGTCGCAGGTTCGAATCCTGCCTCGGGCATGGATGTTTGTGATGTCCTTAGGATAGTTAGGTTTAAGTAGTTCTAAGTTCTAGGGGACTGGTGACCTCAGAAGTTCAGTCCCATAGTGCTCAGAGCTATTTTTTAAAAATATGTGGTCTGCGTTTAAAGTTACACTGTGATATTTTTCTCAGCTTGTCTATGCCACGCCTCTTCCCCTCGGAGCTTGCGTTACTGACTTCTACTACACTGGTGCGAATTAACTTACACGATGTGAGGACACTGCCTTTACCTGTACGAAATATGGTTATTTTGCTTTCCCCCAGTAGGGAATACAGTAAATAAACTATATTGGGCAAGGGGGTAGTGGCCTGCTGGACCGCAGTATGTTTGACTGTTTCCTATATTCGTATACTCACTGGCTTGGTGTTCGTTACAGTCTTCCCTGTCTGACGTTCACCAAGCAGTTTAGTGATTTTATTTCATTTGTCATTCCTAATATGTGGTATTAGTGTGCTTGTATTAATATTATATTGTTTCTGTGATCAACAAGGATTGTTCACTTTAATAGGTTTTTTTATAGGTTTTGGTCTATTAAGTATTAGTATACCGAAAGCTGGGATTTTTTAATGCGTAGCGACAATCTTTGTTTACTCGTTCACAGGGTCCATTTGTTTTAGTTTACCGAAAGCCCAGAAAGGGTAAGACTTAGCGTCAAGTTCTGTGCATGCTGTCACAGGTTGGGATATGACTTCGTGAGTGGCGTTATAGGAGTTGCATCCACTTACTTAATTTTGGTTACACCTTTTGGTGTTGTAATCGCATTATGACATGCGTTTTTATGTGTAATAATAGTGCGTCTCTCGTACAAGGAATTAGCATGATGGCAGTGGTGCTCTTGGTAGAAGTTTTATATAGGATTAAAACGGTGATAATAGGCTGGAGTTTATCCGTGAAACGGCCTACGCAGTGCCATTGCTCACGTGGCGGCAACACAACACTTACAAGGGAATGGTCAGACTTGTCATGCCGAAACATGTATTGCTCTTTTTAGCACTGTTATTTAACTGTGCAAAAGGTCCGTATGCAAAATTGTAGCTGCTGACATGAACTAGAAGTCACCTAAAAAAAATCACGAATACGGCTGTGTTTCCTGCTTGGCGCTTGCAGTGACGGCTGGCCACCCCTGGAAATGGCGAGTCGCGAGCGTTGTGCGCATGGTCGGGAAGTGCGACCGTCTTATAGCGGCGTTCACTAAGAGGGAATATCGCTGCATGGTTTTGGTGCAAAGGGGAAACGAATATTCGTTTCTGTGGCATGCACGTCCTTTTAATTTCTGGTACGTATTTCGAAACATACCGCCCTGAAACTGGTTAGAGATGTGAAAGATGTTCTGTACATGTTCATCTATACTCCGCAAGCCACTTTACGGTGAACATTCAATCTCCCCTCACAAGTGATAGCGAACCCTGTAAATGTGTTGCTGCTTTCCATGGAGATATACCACAGACGCCAAATGAAGCAATCAACAGAAAACACGCGTGAAGACTATGTTTTGTGCGACATGGTTGTTAAACTTCTAGACGAGCACGTAAATGGCTCAGACATGTGGCTAGAAACAACTGAAACACTCGATATTGCAGACTGTGAATCTACAGACGGCGAAGCCACCGACTAAAGTTTCACTCATGAAGAATCTTCGCGTGATAGTGCCACGTACCATCAACAATTATCTCCGAAAGTAACACCAGCAACTACAATTACCTTATCAGACAAAGAAAAAGCGGTGACGTATTGGTTGAACGGAAGTGGTAAGAAACCCCTACGTGTCAGTACTGTTCAAAATAAGTATCGCTTTGTCCGTTCTGAACTTGAATTGTATAGATGGAAAAAGGAAGTCGCTGGACGACGTAAGAGTCGACTGGAAATTGCGACGGAGATAAATGCGCGACGTTTTGAGCTATTTACCGATGCCAGACAACAGTCATTTAGCGTCAGCGATACAACTTTGCGTGATTGGGCGTTAGAGACTGCCAACGCGATAGGAGCTAAAGAATTTACAGCTTCTCAAAGTTGGATTAGTCGCTTCAAAAGATCACATAAAATAATGGCAAGAAAAATAACGAAATTTGTATCGAGAAACAGGTCGGAAAATGAAGTGACACAAATCGAAATGATAGAAGCTTTTCTTACGAATGCAAAAAATAAGATCGCTATTTTTAGTGAATCGTACGTTTACAATACCGATCTGTCAGGTTCTAAAAAAGAAATGTGTGCGAAAAGAACACTGTCATTCAAAGGGGAAAAACATATTGAGACGATTGCGCAGTCCACGACTGCACTCACCCATTCATACACTATAATGCCCATAATTAGTCTGGATGGTTTATCGCTTCCTAAACTATATGTGTGTCTTCAAGAACAAACTGGACGTTTTGGACCACGTGTCAAAAGAACAATGTTCTACGCAAACACTCTTGTGGTAGACGCATCGAAGTCTGGAAAAATGGGAAATGAAAACTTTACACTTTTTATGCGTCATGCTTTTCTTCCGATCTGCGGGAACAAATCTCTTCTCGTTCTAGATTGGTGGTCAGGTCATAAAAGGTCTGATTCATTAAAAGCTGTATTTCGAGCCCACCCTGACAAAGAAGTAGAGATACTTCAGATTCCACCCGGCACGACGAACGTAATTCAACCTTTAGACAGAGAATTTTTCCGTCAGTGGAAGGCATTTTACAGAAAACTAACAGAGAAAATTATTGTGTGCAGATCACTGCAATTTTCTGTCTATCACAGTGACAATATTCTCAAGCTGCAATCAGTAGTACATTATCAATTTTCCTCCCCACGCTTTCAGAATTTGATTAAATATACGTGGCACTCCTCGAAATATACTGATACTAGGCCTGATTCATTCCTAACACCAGCCCAGTTTTGTCTACGGACATCTAACAACGTCTGTGATTCGCAGGGCTGTCATATGTCGTCTTTGCTTGTATGTTCTTGGTGCACAAAAAACCTATGTTTTGAACATTGTATCAATATTTCGCATTTTTGCGGTAATTACAAGAAATAAAATTTGGACGTGTTCTAAATCGTATATTTATTTGTGTCTATTTCATAGCTATTTGGAAAAAATGTTGTAGATAACATATTAGCCATATTTGTCAACGAATGTTTAATTATCATACGATCGCTTTCACTGGGGGAATCAGCTCTCTCACTGCTGTGGCAAGAGAGCGGCGCGTAGCTAACGCCACCTTGTCCCTAGATGGCGTTGGTATAACGTAGCGAGCGAGGTCAGGGTTGTACAAGAGGCAGTTATAAGCGCGGAAACCATGCGACAATAATGTTTTACTTCATAAAATTTTTTACATACTTCCAGGTCATGTCAGCAGCTAAAATTCTGCATACAGACTTCTTGCAATGTTAACTCACAGTGGTAAAAAAAGCAACACAGGTTTCAACATGACAAGTCTGACCATTCCCTTGTTAGTGCGATGCAACATGCCCGAGTATACGGTCCAAGGAAGTAAGGACCTTTACATCAGGGAACATGTTATGTACCCACTCACGCCTGTAGATGCAGTGATATCTATCGCATCTATTTCCGATTCCAGTTTGCGAACGTCTGGTTATACGGAAGCATGTTAATGACATCATTAAGCCTGTGCCACTGTAAGTTTGTATTGTGGTTTATGGTATAAGGGGTCGTCAATAATTACCTTTTGATTTTATATGAGGTGATTGCGCTCATTTATGTACGTGTACCTGATGTGCATTATGTAGACTGTTTGAGGCTAGGAATATGCTATGAAGTGGATTTTGTGCTTACGTGCCGTGTATATTCACCCCTTTTATTTGACTCGTACGAACATTCTGTCTGTACATGTTATTGTAGCTTTAGAATGTTACCAGAAGTTGTGTTGGTTTTTTAGAGAAGATTGCGCTCATTTATGTACGTGTATTTCATGTGTATTATGTAGACCCTCTTGTCCGAGACGTCTAGGAATATACTATGAGGTGGATCTTTTGCTTACGTCCCATGTATATTGATGCCTTTTAATTGACTCGTACGGACATTCTGCATGTATATGTTGTTGTCTCTTTAGAATGTTACCAGAAGTTGTGTTGGTTTTTAGAGTTTCACAGTGCGCACAATCGTCACATTTGAGTTGTAAAGTTTTAGATGGATCTGAAGGTGGGACTGTTGTGATCGCCTTTTTATTGGTAAATAACTTTTATACAAATGTAGCTCATGCTATCAATAATGACAAAAGTCAGCGTGATGCTGAGGTACTCCGGTGCCCGGGACGCTCCTCAGATCTGTACCCTATGGGACATGTATGACGCCAGCTAAGACGTCTATTGTGTCCCAGTGTCGTATACAGGATATCAAGAACCAATCAAAACAGCTAGCGGCCGGTCGGTGTGGCCGAGCGTTTCTAGGCACTTCAGCCTGGAACCGCACGACTGCTACGTCCCAGGTTCAAATCCTGCCTCGGGCATGGGTGTGTGTGATGTCCTTAGGTTAGTTAGGTTTAAGTAGTTCTAAGTTCTAGGGGACTGATGACGTCAGATGTTGTGTCCCATAGTGCTCAGAGCCATTTGAACCATTTTTTGAAAACAGCTAGCGTCAGGAGAGGATACAGTGTCGTTATGACACACTTACCAACTCATTCAGAGCACAGATCCATACCAGAGTAGGTGTAACATCATATTGATAAGTGGGCTCACACTGCCTTAAGTTCTTGTCGAAGTTTTGTAACCATTGAAATATCACATACATCTTGAAGCTTCAATTCGTTCTTCCTCCTATTCTGGGTAATTCCCCTTTTTTTGTCAGGCAGTGCATATCCCTTGTGGCAGGAAAACCACTAGCCTCCGTAGACCCCGTTGGCTCTGTGATATTATTCATATATCACACATACACTGCTGGAATTGTACATAAACAATAGCTGAAAACATCAGTGACAGTGATGGTTCCGAAGCAGGCCTAGAGGAATGCCAAGGTAGCCTCAAGGTTAAGGCGACTGCTAGTGGTAATCCCACGATCCGGATTTGAAAACTAGTTATCGATACGTATTGCTTGTTCGGCTACACTGCCGTCGATAAGTCAATGGAAAACGTAACAACTGTAGAATACCTGTAGACAACCTTCCATTAACTACTTAAGTGAAACGGCCATGTAAATATTGTTGTAGAAAACGCAAATGATATGTATGTTCACAGAAAGAATCCCAGGAAGATTTTAATTACCCAGGAGACAAGCGGCTTTCAAAACAGTCTTTCGACCAGTTCGTTAATATCGCTCGTCAGGCTTGGATCCATGCCTGGTATGATAAGTAGAAGAGAAAAGGTCCAATGGAGATCTGGTCGTTTTGACGCGGTTTTCTTCAGTATATGATAGAGCGTCTAGATTTTACTCACATAACTCTAGTGGTGAATGCTAGAAGAGGGGCTTTGCGCGACGCGGAAAGTTATCCCGTCAGAATGATGAGAGCGCTCATTGCAAGAAGCTGAGGATAGATATCACTCCCTGTCACATACATCTCATGAGGTGAACAAGCCAGGAAAATTGTCGAATTTGTAGCTCAGGAGGACTATTATCCTTACCGATTTTCGAGCATACCATAACGGAAAGCAGAAACCAGCGATAGGAGTGGCCCGTTCCCTTCAGTTTAAGGAAGCCTACGAGAACATGAGGCTACTCCTGGACTGTAGTGGCAATTGCAATTACAGATGGATATTCTCTGCTAGTCTCAAAGTTCTCGACATTTCTTCGAAATGCAGACTGGTTACACAAAATGTTGTTGTTTGTTGTGTGACGGGAGCAGCAGGGCAAAGAAAGATCATTATGTAGTCAGAGTGGCGTTTGAGGGAAATTTTCAATCCTGATGAAAAAAAAATGTGTCGCATGAATCCCTTGTTGACAAATACAGCGTGCCGTTACCATCATTGCATCTGAAAGTTGGCTTTATGAAGAATTTTGTGAAAGCAATGCACAAAGATGGCCAGGGCTTCCAATTTTTACTATTTTAATTTCGTGCAAACGGCACCACAATACTTAAATAAGGAATTTACGAGAATTGACGAGAGATACTACCGTTGAACAGCCGCTGATTGGTACTGAGAAGTCAACTTGGCTTCCTTTTACAGATGTATGCTGCAGTTCTGTGGAAAGCGTAATCTATGAGAATTACATGGAACTGACACACATGCTGGACTGTTACACGGCTATGGAGTGCAACATGTCTCTGGCCTTACACGTCCTTCATTCCCATTTGAATTTCTTCCCACCTAGTCGTGGAGATGTGAGTGAAGGACACCGTGAGAGCTTTCACTAAGACTTTCTCTCTATGTACAAGTCTTCGGTCACCATTACGCGGCATGAAGAATGCAAACATTATCTTTCTTCTCCTTAGACTTTTGCCTACATTTTAGGAAACTGTGTCAAAGTCTGATACTTTATAGTAACTAATGAACTTGTTTTCCTCCTAGTCGAACATCCTAAGTGTTATTTCATCACCTTTTGACGTCTACCCAGTCGTAGCGAGTTCTTTTTCACGCAGTATGCTTTATTAATATTCATTATGCAACTGGAGTTATAGCCTTTGACATAGGCAGTGTGCAGAATACGTTTAAATTCTCGATTGTGCGCTTCCTTAGCCAAGCATGCACTGTGAAGACAATATAAATGTGATCTAAAAGCCGCCGTGCTCAACGCAAAGGAGTGATTGGAAGTGCTGACTATAAATGTATCTGTCATTGTAAAAGAAAGCTAAACAAATTTCCATCAGATCAAGTAGCGGAAGACTCTAACGGTACTGACTAGCCGGCCGTTGTGACCGAACGGTTCTAGGCGCTTCAGTCTGGAACCGCACTACCGCTACGGTCGCAGGTTCGAATCCTGCCTCGGGAATGAACGTGTGTGATGTCATTAGGTTAGTTAGGTTTAAGAAGTTCTAAGTTCTAGGACCGAGCGGTCTAAGGCGCTGCAGTCATGGACTGTGCGGCTGGTCCCGGCGGAGGTTCGAGTCCTCCCTCGGGCTTAGGTGTGTGTGTTTGTCTTTAGGGTAATTTAGGTTAAGTAGTGTCTACGCTTAGGGACTGATGAACTTAGCAGTTAAGTCCCATAAGAGTTCGCACACATTTGAACATTTTTTAAGTTCTAGGGGACTGATTACCTCAGCTGTTAAGTCCCATAGTGCTCAGAGCAATTTCAACCATTTAGTACTGACCGATCGTCGTGTTATCTCCAGCCTGTAGGCGTCACTGGATGCAGATTTGGAGGGTCGCGTGGTCAGCACAACGCACTGCCATCCGTTGTCGGTTTTCGGCATTGGAGCCGATCGCAAGCAGTCGCCTTAACCTTGAGGCCATCTTGGCACGCCTGTAGGCCTGCTTCAAAACCACTTTTGTGACTGATGTTATCAGCTAGTTTTTCTGAATAGTTCTAGCACGGTATGTGTGATGTGTGAATAACATCACTGAATGAATGGGATCGATGGAGGTCAGTGGCTTTACTTGCGCAAGGGATATGCAGTGTCTGACAAAAAAAGGGAAAAGAGGAAGAAGGAATGAAAAGAAGCTTCACGTTTCAAATGGTCTGTGATTACAAAACTGCATCAAATTTTTAAAAAAACTTGGCAGTGTGAGCCCACCTACCAATATGACGATACACCCCGTCTAGTAAGCTAAATGCGCTGAATGTGTTGGCAGGGGCATCATAATGACAGTGTATCCTCTCCTGATGCTAAATGGTTTAATTGGTCTTTGAGATGCTGATTACGTCACTGGAAAAGAATAGTCTTCATACGAGGGTTGGAACTTTAATAGTGGCAACTATTTATTTACAGCTCGTACAAAACAGATACGTGTTTCAAAGTATTACTGACCTTCAAAGTATTCACCAGCGATGTGGAAGTCGTAGGTTACTCTTAGCAGCACCAGTTGTGTTGACAGCTCGACCGGCGCGGTATATTGCCGGACAAATTTGTAGCAGTTCTGAAGCAAATGCCGTGAAGTGTTTCCTTCAGTTTACAAATCGAGTTGAACTCACGAGGCCTTAAGTCAGGGGAGTGCAGTAAGTGGTATAGCATATAGCAGCCCCATCAGTCAAACAAATCAGTAACAGCTTGCACTGTACTTGCTTGAGCATTGTCCTGCAAAATGATGCTCAGGTCCTGCAGAAAGTGTCATCACTTCTGTGTCTATGCTTAGAAACAGAAGTGGTGACACTTTCTGCAGGACCTGACCATCATTTTGCGGGACAGTCCTTTAACACGTACAGTGCAAGCTGTTACTGATCTCATTGTTTGGGCTGCTAAGTGCTATACCACCTACTGCACTACCCAGACTTAAGCCCTCGTGAGTTCAACTCGATTCCTAAACTGAAGGAAACACTTCACGGAATTCGCTTCAGAACTGCTACAAATTCGTCGGGCACTAGACCGCACCGGTCGAACTGTCAACACAACTGGCACTGCTAAGAGTACCCTATGACTTTCACATGGCTTGCAAAGTGTTATAGAAAATGCTGGTTACTACTTTGGAGGTCAGTAAAACTTTGAAACACGTATCCATTTTGTACGAGCCGTAAATAAATAGTTGCCACTATTGAAGTTCCAACCCTCGTACATGTCCTATGGGGAAACGATCTGCGGTCTGTTCTGGGCATAGGAGTATCTCAGCATTACGCTGACATTATTTTTCAGTGATAACATCGACTACAGGTGCATAAATAATAGGCGATCACAATAGTCCCACGTTCAGATGCAGTAAAGCATTACAACTAAAATGTGACGACTGTTTGTGTTGTCAAACTCAAAAAAACTAACAGGACTTCCGGTAACATTCTAAAGAGACAACAACATATACATTCAGAATGTCCGCACGATTCAAGAGACAGGTGTTTGAGACTACTCTTGGATCAGTCTGTAAATAGATGACATTCTTTCGGATTGTGAATCATCCCAAATTTTGTACGCAGCCACTTAATGTTGTTAGAAAATGCCAAACTCTGTAGAAAAATCAAGCTGTCGTTTAAGGAATGTAGTACTAAGACTTGGTTGTGATAGGTTATTTTCTTGAATTCCGCTTGGCTTTCACAAGACCGTTCAATTCTGCTTGCGACAGTGGCTTCGGTTGTGGCAGTGCTGCAGAGATGGCGTATACTCGCCATGATCTATTGTCGCGTCCCTATCATCGTCCATTTCATCTTCCAATGTTCATTCCGTTGGTGGATTGCGAACTGGCAGAGTGCAGAACTTGGCGACTTGCAGACTCCATATGTGGATAAGAGACTTTACGTTTTGATGTACTTGAGATTCCTTCTTCGTTCGTTAAACAAAAATAGCAATCTGTAACGTAGTCTCTAGGTTCCCTCTACCACTGTGGTACGACAAATGGCATAGATGGGTAGGTCCCGTGTAACAAGACTCTTGAATAGCGGGAGCAACGTGAGCAGCAGTTTTGTGGTGTCCAACACTTACCTTTGCCTATTTTTGATTCAAAATAAAACCCGTACGCCTGTTTAACTATCAATGAAATGAAATCTCTGTGAGACATAGCGGTAAACTCAGCACACTGATAACAAAAAATATTTGGTACACATTTCCTAGACATCAATGAGTATAAGAAACATGCGAACACGCATAAATTCACGTTAGCGGATATACACGACAAGAATCGATAGTGTGTTGTGTCATAGTGAGATAGTCGATGGTCGATAGTCGATTGACTGATTAAAGTGCAACTTCCCTTTAGCAATCCCGTTACTATCTCCCCTCTCTACTCCCTTCACTAGGCGATAATGTTACTAGAAGCACTGCGACAACATAACATTTGTGATTGGTTTTCACCAATTGTCATCAGGCCACTGAACCACATGACAACCACATATTTTTGTTCTGCTGCAAATGTCATTGTCGCACTATGTAACTTGAAAGTCTTATACAAAGAAGGAAATGTGCAGACTGTAAACATTCGTGAAGATACTCATATTACATAAAGTCTGAAACAGTACCTCCAATACTCCTGAAAAATCAGGTGGATTTAAGACATCACCATTTACTATCCATCTTTGATAGCTTTTCAGGGATGAAGTGTCACAGTTTTTTGAATGCCTGATTCTTGATCCAGGGCTTATTGTTGTATGCTCTTGCATCTGATTTATTTTTTTCATTTATTTTTTTTTACGGTGAAATATTTTCTCGTCTTTGTGGAAGCCTTGTGTGAAGGGGAGCTAAATAACTCTCATGATATATGGATAGGCGTGGACATGTTTCTAACTTTTCCCGCTTATGCGTGTGGCGGCTCTTATGATCCCCACCGTGAGACACATGAGTATGTTGCCTAGCAGCGTAGCACTACACGGCGAGTCCGTTGGAGGGATGCTGCCTGCCGCTTCCTAGTATCACACGAGTTTTCTTAACTGTCGTGCTTTCAAAGTTACTAGTTGGCTCTTTCTCTTATCTTACTCTTTCATAGTAGGTTAATGTGGGTTTAACACGTCAGATTTTACAACTGGTGAAGCTGATTTATGACGCCCTGCTCGTTCCTGGTAACAGAATTTTATTTTAAGAATGATGAGTCCTCCTTCTTCCATATGATGGACTTAACGTTTTACTGATGTGTGAGTATTTCATATTGGTTGTCGTATGGATTAGATTATTGGAATAGGTTTCTGTTTTAAAATCAAATGGTGATTGTACATTTGTATCCTATTCAGATGTACAACGGAGGACGTGAGTTTATGTCACAAACTGCCCATTTTCCAGTAAATAAAGGTTCATACACAGCTGGAAGTGCTTTATTTGTCAAATATTGATTACAACAACATAGTTTTCCCAGAACTTAAATCTATATATTTTGCATCCGGGCGTGAGCGTATGAGAAGTCAATATCAATGACAAATCTATTAATTATTTTAGGAATTATCCTACAGTTTGTGTCTTGTTTTATTGGAAACCCTAGTACGTTATAATTAAGTGATCGGAAGTATTGGAGCACAAACGTCATACAACAGTGCACATTAGCCGCTACAATTCACGCATTTATAAAGTAAATTATTTGCTTACAGCATATATCTATCTTAGAGTTCTAAGAATATATAGCCACATTCGCAGGGGTTTATAAAAGTCGTTTGGCTTTGGATTTAATGTCACTTCCTGTCCTCAGGAAAAACTGCACTTGTTATTGTTGTCGTTTTTAGTCAGAAGACAGGTTTTCTGCAGGCCTCCACGTTATTCAGTCCTGTGTTTTTCATCATCGCTGTGACAACTGCAACCTACGGCCACGTAGATAGTGTAGTGAAACCTTGGTTTCCATCTACGGTATATACCCCGTCCATTCTCTCCATTAGCAAATTAAGTAAAATTCGCTACACAACCAAGGGTCACTTTTTCGAAACCGCAACATTGTCTCACTTGAAGCAGGAATTAGAACTTTGGCTCAAAGCTGCCATTAACCGTTCTCTGTAATGGTGCAAAAGCGTGTCGCACTCGGACTCGGCAACACTTCAAACACCAACATGTCGACACTTACGGAAAAAGGCCAGAATTCAGAATATCACGTGAGGTGTAAAGTGGCTTAATGATGTCACATTGGCACCAAATTTCATCACAATTCTGCCCAAACGCCACTGTGGACGTGTCACACAATGAGGAGATCTTTACAGCCCCTCTTAACCACATTTCACCCCTTCTACTGACGTCTCTGCAGTGAAGGTCAGAGGAGGATACAAGATGACTTGGACAGGATTTGTGATTGGTGTAAAGAATGGCAGCTAACTCTAAATATAGATGAACGTAAATTAATGCAGATGAATAGGAAAAAGAATCCCGTAATGTTTGATTACTCCATTAGTAGTGTAGCGCTTGACGCAGTCACGTCGATTAAATATTTGGGCCTAACATTGCAGAGATATGAAGTGGGACAAGCATGTAATGGCAGTTGTGGGAAGGCGGATAGTCGTCTTCGGTTCATTGGTAGAATTTTGGGAAGATGTGGTTCATCTGAAAAGGAGACCGCTTATAAAACACTCATACGACATATTCTTGAGTACTGTTTGAGCGTTTGGGATACCTATCAGTTCGTATTGAGGGAGGACATAGAAGCAATACAGAGGCGGGCTGCTAGATTTGTTACTGGTAGGTGTGATCATCACGCGAGTGTTACGGAAATGCTTCAGGAACTCTCTGGAGGAAAGGAAGCGTTCTTTTCGTGAATCGCTACTGAGGATATTTAGAGAACCAGCATTTGAGGCTGACTGCAGTACAATTTTACTGGTTCAAAAATGGCTCTGAGCACTATGGGACTTAACATCTGAGGTCATCAGTCCCCCAGGTATTAGAACTACTTAAACCTAACTAACTTAAGGACATCACACACATCCATTCCCGAGGCAGGATTCGACCCTGCGACCGTAGCAGCAGCGCGGTTCCGGACTGAAGCGCCTAGAACCGCTCGGGCACCGCGGCCGGCTACAATTTTACTGCCGCCAACTTATATTTAACGGAAAGACCACAAAGATAAGATAAGAGATATTAGGGCTCGTACAGAGGCATATAGGCAGTCATTTTTCCCTCGTTCTGTTTGGGACTGGAACAGGGAGAGAAGATGCTAGTTGTGGTACGAGGTACCCTCCGCTACACACCGGATAGTGGATTGCGGAGTATGTATGTGGATGTAGATGTAGTAGAGCCGTGACACCCAGCGTTAAAATCACGTGGTTTCCTTACGAGCGGCAGACGAAAGCACTTCAGGTACGCTGCTGTTCTGAACCGACACGAGAAGGCCTCAACCGATAGAACAAAGTGTGTCAATGAAACCTCCATGTACCTTGGTGTCTTGATTCTCACACATTTAGCGGTCAGGAACGACAGTTCGCAGTGAGATGAGCAGCAGAACGACATTCTTGACATGCGTTGATGCAGCTGATAGCCCCAGGATGATTAAACCGGTAAGGCACCTCTGGTATGGTGGTGAGGAAGTAAAGAGATTAGTTGATCCACGAAATGCTGCATTCATTGAGGCATTTACAACACAGAATGAAACTGTTGTAGATATTCTATACAGCATTCTTGGAGACAGAAAACACCAATGGTAGTGTACGAGGAAACTCCAGTTGCACCATTTCTTGAAAAAAATATACTTTTAGCTGACGTAGGACAAGTAATATAAAAAGTTATTTCAGTTTATCCTTTGAATCACATTTGTTTGTAACATTCAGTTTCATAGCATTTTCATTTGTACACATTTGTAAATTATAGCCACGTAATAAAAAAATAAATAAATAAACAAAAATGTCGTAGACCCATGGAGCCTATCGCCTTGGGAGAGTTTTTGGCAATGGTCAGGGGTAAGGCCTGAAGAGGGATAGTTCATTTATTTATGGTAGGTTAAAAGTAGCGATGCAAACAGGGGTGAATTTTCTTTCGTTTCCCTTTTTGGATATTAAACTAAGATAGATATGGAGATAGGTAAAACGATAAGAAAAGGGTGTAGGGTGTTTGACTAGTAATCAAGATGTCCTAGGTCCGAGGGTTCGAACCTCGCCACTGCTTACATTTTTATTAAAAATCACCGGCAGTGGCAGCCGATGACAGCTTGTTTTATCAACGGCTTTGTCAAAGAGGGCAGAGGATAGGACAGAATGCCCTCTGTGGCCATCGGGTTGACCCCTGGTAGGCGGAACAATCAGCAATGATCAACGGTATTATGACGCAGAAGGCTATGTAAAACATTCAGTTAAAGAGACAATGTGTATCCACAGGACTTGTGGTTGAGAAAAGTGTCATGATGATCTCTTCAATAGCAACAGATTCCATTCTGATCTCTGGGAGGGAATTGCAAAGGGGAATGACCACGAGAAAAAGACTGAATAACCAAAGAAAGGGTAACGTTCCACAAGTTGAAGCGTGGAAAGTCTGATGTTTGAACATGGCAGGGATGCCAGAAAATCTGAAGAGGGAAATGCGAGGCTAACTCTTGATATAGTAGGGAACCAGTACAGCGAAATGTAAAGAAGACGACGGTTGCTGGTCACACGAGAATAGGGTTATGTGAGTAGCAATAGAAAATGTTATAATACGTGTAGGATTCGTTATGAACAGGAAGGTAGCGCACAGAATGCATTGCTATTAACATTTCAAAGATGGGTTTGGTATCATCAGAATCGACAGCAAAACAACACGGGCAACGATAATACGGGTATACATGTCGACGTCCCACGCTGTGGATGAAGAGACAGAATGAGTATTACGTACAGGGAGATGAAAATCGACTAGTCATGGTGGACTGGAATGAGTTTGCATGGGAGTAGTTAGAAGCAAGGGTTAGAGGAGAACATGGGCTTGTTAGTAGAAACGAGGGAGGAGAAAGACTAATTGAATTTTGCAATATATATCAGTTGGTAATAGTGCATACTCTGCGCAAGAATCACAAGAGGAGGATGTATACTTGGGAAAGGCTGCGAGATAAAGGAGGATTTCTATTAAATTCCTATTAAATTTCTGATTCCGAAATCAGACACTCTATTGTAAGGCGTCCCTGGGAGCACATAAACAAATTAAAATTTAGGCTGAGTTCAAGATAGAGTCAGTGCGCAAGGAAGTGAGATACGGAACTACTCTGAAATAAAAAGACACACTTGAAGTTCTCTGAGCCTACATATACTGCGATAAAGAGTAGCTCAGTAGGCAGTGCAGCTGAAAATGAAAAGACATGTCTAAGACGGGCAATCATATAAGTTGTAAAGGAAGACATAGGTACACGTAAAGTAAAGGCGAAGAAACCGCGGACAGCAGAGGAAGTACTTCATTTGATCGACGAAAGAATGAAGTACAAAAATGTTTAGAGAAATTCAGAAATAGAGAAATACAAGCGACTTAGGTACGAAATAAGTGGGATGCGTAGGGAAGCCAAGACAAAATGGCTACATAGAAAACCTAAAGAAATAGTAAAAGATACGATTGTCAGAAGAACGGACTCGGCTTAGAGAAAAGTGAAAACAACCTTCGGTAAAATTAAAACAGGGGTGGTAACATTGAGACTGTAATGGGAATTACACTTTTAAAAGCAAAGGAGAGAGAGGAGATAGAAAAATTAGTACACTGAAGGCCCCTACGAGGAGGAAGACTTGTCTAACAACGTGATTGAAGAAAAAATAGCAGTCGACACGCAAGCGATATTGGAGCCAGCATTTAAAAGAGATTTTGACTACTTAAGATCAAATAAGGAGGAATGAATGTATTAAATTGCATCGTAACTTCTAATGGATTGGGGCGTGTAGAATGTATGAGACTGACAATATGCCATCATATAACATCATCCACACAATTCCCGAGACAGTGAGAATTATCGCACAGTCAGTTTAACAGCTAGTGCTTCCGTGTTCCTGACAACAAAAGTATACACAAGAATGGAAAAGAAAATTGAGGATCAGCTTGGATTTAGGAATGGTAAAAACAGAAAAATGAAGACACTTTCATAGGACTTGTGGACCTGAAGAAAGGGTTCGACATTGTCAAATGGTGTACGATGTTCGAAATTCTGAGAAAAATAGGTGTAGGGATAGGCGCATAATACGTAATATGTACAAGAAAGAAGAGATAAGATTAAGACTGGAAAACCGAGAGCGAAGGGTTCATACTGAATAGGGTGCAAGGCAGGGGTTTAGTCTTTCGCCTATACTGTCCAGTCTATACATCGAGGTAACAAAGATGGAAATAGAAAAAAGGTTCAAGAGTATGACTACATTTCAAAAGTGACAGGGTATCAGAGTGTCACTGAAATGAAACAGGGTTTGGGATGGACATCATTAAGACAAAGGCGTTTTTCGTTGCGGAGGAATCTTCTCACGACATTCCAATCACCAACTGTCTCCTCCAAATGCGAAAATATTTTGTTGACACTGACCTACGTAGGGAGAAACGATCACTATGATAAAATAAGGTAAATCAGAGCTCGCACGGAAAGATATAGATGTTCGTTCTTTCTGCGCGCTATACGAGATTCGAATAATAGAGAACTGCGAAGGTGGTTCTTTGAATTCTCTTCCAGGCACTTAAATGTGATTTGCAGAGTATCCTTGTAGATGTATATGAAATAATATTCGCTGATGACAATACTATCCTCAGTCAAAGTGAAGAAGAATTGCTGAAAATATTGAACGGGATGAACAGTCTGATAGGTACAGAATATGGATTGTGAGTAAATCGAAGAAAGACGAAAGTAATGATAAGTAGCACAAATGGGAAGAGTGAGAAACTTAACACCAGACAAGGGGATCACTAAGTAGATAAAGTTAAGGAATCCTGTTACCTAAGCAGCAAAATAACCCATAACAGACGAAGAAAAGGAGCATTCCTAGCCAAGAGAAGTCTGCTAGAATGAAATATAGGTGTTAATTTCCAGAAGAAATTTCTGAGAATTTATTTTAGAAGCACAACATTATATGGCAGTGTAAAATGGACTGTGGGAAAGCCTGATAGGAAGTGAATCGGGACGTCTGAGATGTCGTTCAACAGAAGAATGTTGAAAACTAAGTGGGCTGACCAGGCAAGGAGTGAGGAGAATCGGCGAGGAAAGGAACATATGGACAACAGTGATAAGAGAAGGGACTGGATGGTAGGACTTCTATTAAAACAACAGCGAATAACTTCCATGGTACTAGAGGGAGCTGTAGAGGGTAGGATTGTAGAGGACAAAATCTAGGAAATAACTGCGGATGTAGGTTGGAATTACTACCATCAGGTGAAAAGATTGGCACGGGAATGGAAATGATGGTAGGCCGCATCAAACCAGCCAGAAACCTGACGACTCCAAAAGGGACATATTGAGGCTCTCACTTCACTGATCATGATCTCACCCATTGCGAGTGTAAGACGACCGCAGACTTTGGTCTGGTGTACAGGGTGGAACCAATAGGATCCTTTGTAAGCCATTCGAAGACATCTGAATGTGATACGAAGCAGCTAATGGTATTTATGCTTCTTCAGCCCTCTTGTCTCACGCCATCCTGTTAGGTGATGATGGATTCAATTTTGAAACATGCATGCATAGAACAGAGAAGATTCTTTAAGACTCCTGCTACCTTTGTTGGGTGCTTAAAAACGTACCTTCATAGAGACAGCCATTTATTGACTCATAACCGCTTGAGTGACGGGCAGCTGTTTCGACCCACTGAGATGTGGCGCTATATCGTTGGACTAGCTCTACAGCGCCGCAAGTAAAGTCTAAGGGGAGACGAAAGGGACCCTGTCACATCAGTGTCTACGAATCAGTGTTTAGGGACATTTTGAAACTGCTGAACAACAGTGCAGGGTGGCATGAAAGGTGTTACTGTGCTAGGTAGGTCTTAGAGGAAGCATATGCTGTATCACGCAGGTGTCAATGTTGCATCGCCCCCTCCCACTATCTCCCCGTGATAACGCCACAGAAGGCCGAGAAAGCTTAAAGAGAGATTGCTGCTTCGGATAACGTTGAAATGTCGTTGATGGTTTTGGTCGGTCCATCCCGTACACAGAAAATGTAGTCAAGCTGTGCTTCAAAGTCATTCGATCATGTATAATGGGCTTGCAGCTTCTTCAGCCCTCTTGTCACACGCCATTCTGTAGCGCGATGATGCAGGATTCGAGTTTGAAACGCACACTAATAGAACAGCGAAGATTCTCTAAGACAGCCGTGTACCGCAAGTCTCTAGAGGAACGAAAGTGATTGGGAAAGAGCACAGGTAGTCCCAGTTTTCAAGGAGGGTCGTCGAGCAGATTAGCAAAACTATAGGCCTATATCTCTGACATCGATTTGTTGTTGAATTTTAGAACATGTTTTTGCTTGCGTATCATGTCATTTCTGGAAACCCAGAATCTACTCTGTAGGAATTAACATGGATACCGGAAACAGCGAACATGTAAGACCCAACTCGCTTTATTTGTTTATAAGACCCAGAAAATATTAGATACAGGCTCCCAGGTAGATGCCATTTTCCTTGACCTCCGGAAGGCGTTCGATACAGTTCCGCACTGTCGCCTGCTAAACAAAGTAAGAGCCTACGGAATATCAGACCAGCTGTTTGGCTGGATTGAAGAGTTTTTAGAAAACAGAACACAGCATGTTGTTCTCAATGGAGATACGTCTACAGACGTTAAAGTAACCTCTGGCGTGCCACAGAGGAGTGTTATGGATAATTGCTTTTCACAATATATATAAATGACCTAGTAGATAGTGTCGAAAGTTCCATGTGGCTTTACGCGGATGATGCTGTAGTATACAGAGAAGTTGCAGCATTAGAAAATTGCAGCGAAATGCAGGAAGATCTGCAGCAAATAGGCACTTGGTGCAGGGAGTGGCAACTGACCCTTAACATAGACAAATGTAATGTATTACGAATACATAGAAAGAAGGATCCTTTATTGTATGATTATATGATAGCGGAACAAACACTGGTAGCAGTTACTTCTGTAAAATATCTGGGAGTATGCGTACGGAACGATTTGAAGTGGAATGATAATATAAAATTAATTGGTGTTAAGGCGGGTGCCAGGCTGAGATTCATTGGGAGAGTCCTTAGAAAATGTAGCCCATCAACAAAGGAGGTGACTTACAAAACACTCGTTCGACCTATACTTGAGTATTGCTCATCAGTGTGGTATCCGTACCAGGTCGGGTTGACAGGGAAGATAGAGAAGATCCAAAGAAGAGCGGCGCATTTCGTCACAGGGTTATTTGGTAAGCGTGGTAGCGTTACGGAGATGTTTAGCAAACTCAAGTGGCAGACTCTGCAAGAGAGGCGCTCTGCATCGCTGTCCAGGTTTCGAGAGGGTGCGTTTCTGCATGAGGTATCTAATATATTGCTTCCCCCTACTTATACCTCCCGAGGAGATCACGAATGTAAAATTAGAGAGATTCGAGTCCGCACGGAGGCTTTCTGGCAGTCGTTCTTCCCGCGAACCATACGCGACTGGAACAGGAAAGGGAGGTAATGACAGTGGCACGTGAAGTGCCCTCCGCCACGCACGGTTGGGTGGCTTGCGGAGTATAAATGTAGATGTAGATGTAGATTAAGTCCTTTCAAAATCGTCAGAGGTGTCTGCTGTGTCAAAGGTTGTCAAGAACGTTGTCCTGCTCCTCATTGCACTGAGAACTGTAGGTTTTCCTAAGGGAATACCCCCAGCGCGGCCACCTCCTGGGGACTTTTCGTGTCGATTCTGAGCGGCGGAGTGTTTGAAATGTTTCCGTTTGCCACCCATACGAAAACCCTGATATAAGCCCCGGGCGTTGCGGTTCAGACGTACATCACCGAGATGTTAGGTGAGGGTGTGAAAAGTGGGTAAGAGAGGGGGTGACGACCATCCCATCGTTTGGCATGTCTACGGTGACACTGAACATAATTGTGGTGACATCATTAACCAGCCTTACACCTAACATGAAATTCTGCGCTCTTACACTTCTTCCCGTGTTTTTTTGTCCATCCTTCTGACTGACGGTCTGAGGGATTTGGGCCATTCATTTCTGTAATAAAATGGAGCATCTGTAGCCATCTTTTCAAAGTATATAATATACAGCTACCAGTTTTGGTGATTCAGTACACTATCTTTAGGCCTTAACTGACGCTGAGAGGGTTAACTCCATTCGAATACACGATTCCATCAGTGGCCAACATCTATGAACTGTAACAACGATCTTGTGCCTCCAGGCATCAGCTACTAACTACTTTCATCTGGTAGCTGATGGGTGGAGACACAACATCACTGGTGCAGTTGCATGGGGCCTTAATTAAAAAGAAAAGACTAATATTAATGAATAAATGCAATAATTTTACTAGCTGTGTGACCGGTTACGAAGTCTCGTAACCGGTTGGCTCTGAATAGTATTATCACGCAATCTGACTGCAAAAAATAAAAATAAAGAATGACAAGGAATTTCCATTAACACAATTGATTAATTGAGTCCCCTGCAACTATAAAAGCTATGAAACAACAAATCACAAGTGTAACTGTTCTGTGTGTGGTAGTGTGACTCAACGTACATGCATCTGGCTCGGTTCTTTCTCAATACGACAAAATATTTGAACACTATTTACAATGAACTAATTGAAAAACCAGAAATACTATAATTGCACATCGAAACCAGAATTACAAGTCTAATAAAAAAACACGAGCTAGGTGCTTTGTTGACTGTACCTGTGAGCAAGAGTGATTGTTATTAAAGAAAACTGTAATACCTTTTTACCTCATTATATGTTGACGACAATATTTCATTACACCAGCATCATAAATCAAAAGCCCATCTCCTTTCTCAAATATATTCTGACACTTGCATCTTCTTCCGTCTATACATTACACCAACCGAACAGTACAACGTTTCAGTCAACACTCAGATCGTCTCCTCTCTCACCCAACAGAACAACGACTGCTCTCGACATCCTCTGAACTACTACTGCGCCCATTGGAGGCGGCGGAATAATAAACTTTGGCGCAATCTCTGGCGCTGTGACTCAGTGTAACCACCTTTCACAGTCAACGGAAATTAGTTCATAGACGTTGGTAGCTGATGACTGGAGACACAACATCGTTCTTGCAATCTACGGAAATCAGTTCGTAGATGTTGGCCACTGATGGAATCATGTATTCGAGTGGAGTTAACCCCATCTTCGCCAGATTCTCGATTTATTCATCTAGTAACCAATAATCATTTGAATCAGCAACATTTCAAAAGCTTTTCTCCTCTTCTTGTGTGTATTGTTTTTCGTCCACGTTTCGCTTTACCACACATTGGATTACTGACAAATACTCTCAGGACAGGCTTCACAACAATTGAATTTGCGCCACAGGTTAAAATATTTCTGATCTTCAGGAACACCGTTCCTGCTATTGTGGGTATAGACAATACCCGACTTCACCTATCGTTAGAATATCAAAATTCGTGTAAGTTCTTTTAATGTCTCATTTACTAATCTAAGTCTCTCTAAATCATGTGGTTCATTATTACAACACTCCATGACCCTCATTTGACTTTCGCTGATAAACATTTTACAGCCTTTTTACGAACTACTTTGCATATAGCTTAACCGATATTTTTAGTTCTTTGCCGTCTGTTAAAGAGTTACAGCCTCCGTCCCTTTCAACACTTCTAACTGCAGTCCGGTTTCTAAACAAGTTGTAGATAATGTTGCGCTTCGTATATTCTTTCATCAATATTCAGAAAATAATTATATGGAAATGAACATTCAGTCTGTATGAGATATTTTACGTTCCCATTAAAAATAGTGTTCACTTTGCATTCGCCTGCTGGATCAGAAGTAATTTTTCTGCTCCGTTAAGAGCGTCAGTTGGAAAATTTATGGTTGATTCGCACGCATTCGCAGTCGAGCTAGCGACAGAATTTATGTGTCGGTTAGACTGAATGAAATAGTGGAAGTCAGTCTACGGTCGTGAATTGAGCTGATAACTATGTTACTCGAAAAATGGTTCAGATGGTTCTGAGCACTATGGGACTTAATATCTGAGGTCATCAGTCCCCTAGAACTTAGAACTAGTTAAACCTAACTAACCTAAGGCAATCACGCACATCCATGCCAGACTGAAGCGCCTAGAACCGCTCGTCCACAACGGCCGGCTATGTTACTCGCCTTGCGCCACGAGTAGCGGTTAGAATTTAAAGAGAGTCTGTGCCACCAAGAAAGTGAAGTGCAATCCTATCAGACTGCATACTGTGTGCTATGAGAAACTGATGTTTAGGATAGAAACAACTGATGTTCAACGTTTGCTAATTTAGTGAATATTTCGGAAAAAGCAGTTTGCGTGAACTAACTTTGTACTCAATTATCAGTTTGTTATGAGCCGACCACTGATGTAAATACTACGCGTCTAGCGGACGATAATAAACGTATTCCCCTTGATGGGGTTGAATCAGTCAGCGCAACAGAAAGGGTAGTCGTAATACGAGCCTATCGAATGTTAATGAGCGCTTGCTGGGAAAAATTGTGCTCGCGATGTATACCCAGAATTTGCACGGTTTCCGCATTGTTGCATGCAAAAATTGTCGGTGTGCATCGAACCGCAATTGTTCCTGAAATTTGCACAGGTTTTATTCATAATAATATTTGTACTGCTCCGTATCACTGTTTCAAGGTATGAGTGAGCGCGAGACGGCGCACGATATTTAATGTCTCTCTCTCTCAATGTGTCAGCATAGGACCTATTACTTCGAGGCTGCATATTTGATAACATTTTACGCTGATTTTGTTACGAGGTAATTGAAGGTTACTTGAGAACTGACAGTAGTTTATATACTACGAATAGCAACGCTTATTATTACGTTAATTAGTTCGTTCCCACAGTGTTATCTACCTGATACGATGCTAGTAGCGCTTGTCTGGTAGCGTTTGTCGTAGCCTCCCCACTATATTTAATTTCTGTATGAAGCTTGGTCCAACTTCTATCTCGCATTCTCACAGTATTTTGCATTTATCTATATGTATATTATTAAGAGAGAGCAAATAAATAGCAAACAGTTAAAGTGGAAGTTCTCATCGCTATCGGGAAAGCAAAATAAATAAATATTAAACGTCTCCACTGATAAAGTAATTAAGAAAGGCAGATGGTTACTCCTGTCTTAGTACGACAAGCACATACAAGAACGAGATTTTCACTCTGCAGCGGAGTGTGCGCTGATATGAAACTTCCTGGCAGATTAAAACTGTGTGCCCGACCGAGACTCGAACTCGGGACCTTTGCCTTTCGCGGGCAAGTGCTCTACCATCTGAGCTACCGAAGCACGACTCACGCCCGGTACTCACAGCTTTAATTCTGTCAGTGTAAATGTGTTAAATTACCTTGCGCAAAAGGTTCCTCAGAAACACAATATTCAACAATATTCGAAATAGCAAGTACAGTGGAATAAGATGTGCACATAGGTATTACGATTTCAGACAAGGACGTTATAGGCCTCTATGGTATAACTATTAGAACCACAGTAAATAAAACCTCAAAAGTCATACCTCACACGCATCTAGGGTTAAGCGTTCAATCCTAACATTAACTCTATACACATATGTTACTACTTTATTAATTATTACAGCTGCATATTTGTTAGCAAAAAACTTAAATTCATCGGTAATATCATAATGCTGCAATTTCGCAAAATTTTCAGCAGCTTCATCGTGTTTCTCAGAAGAACCCATCTTTCCATACTCGAACCTAACACCATCTGTTTGCGTATATTCGGTCCGCCATTTACACATACGGCCGAAATATGGTTTAGTCAGTGTGCTTAGCAGCAACTTTATCGCCTCATAACTTTTTTTTAAGTCATAGAATCCCATAATTTTAAAAATGGCGAACAGCCTCTGGCAAACGAATAAATTGTAATTAAAGAAAACAATATTTATGGACAATTATAAGTTTACAGCATGTGGGACGTCTCAAAGCAGTGCTTAAGATACACAGAATATCAGACTGTAACATAGAGGAGGCCCACTGAGATCAAGAAAAGAAACTGAAGCCAAATTTTACCGACAACGCCAAGTTACAAGTTAGACTTTAAAACGCCTCACAGCTGTATTGGCAAAGGTTTATTTTAGTTTCTTTAATCAGAAGGAAACTTCGTCAATGGCCACGTACGATTACGCTGAGAACAACCACCTTAGAGCAACAATAAACAAAAATTGAGCAGCAAAATACATGCAGATAAAGGGATCTTACAAACTAGATATTCAAGTAAAACGATTTCTGGTGCCAAATTAATATATCAGGCAAAACGCCATGTGGCAATGATAATAAATTTCAAAAAACGAGTTCAACAGTTGATGCCCTTGAGTGGCCAGACCCAGAAACAATATATACAAAAGACTTAAATTAACGTATATTATTACTTTAAAATAATAACGGATGATCGTTCAAATATGCGTTTTATACATTACTTATCGGCTGTTGGCAGTCAGCTTCCAAAAATGTACTTCAATTAACTTTTGCCCACTGAGGCTACAGAGTGAAGCAGAACAGTAGGTAACAACAGAAAATGATGGCAATATCACAGAGGGTCGACATCACCCAAAACGTGACTCATGTGTTCAAACAGTACAAAAGATACACCGAGTTTAACTAGGTGTCCAGCAGCTTCAATGAAAGGAGGCAAATACCTTTAGTAGCCATCGTGTACAGAAATGAAATAGTACGGCAAGGTAGCACTTTGTTTTGAATTAGCTGTCAGCTGAAGCACCTGATAGCAAGTACATAGGACTATGGTCCCCTTCCAGGCTTTTTACCACGTAAATAACAGTAATAATAGTAATAATAATATAAATAATAATAATTCTATGCTCCCCTGCAATGTACAATATTATATTAGTGGAGTTCCTACTAACACAGACTAACTTTGCCTTTGAGTCATCCCTTTCTTTCCTATTATATAACGTAAATGCCTTGATCACAAAACTGTGCCCTTAGGTTGTAAGACAGTATTGGTGACATGCACTACAGGAAGAGTATCGAAAATGATTCAAATAATTACCGTTTAATATCGTCGAAAAATATATATGGTAATTATAACATATTAGAATTTCAGAATGTCCTCCTTCATTGCAACCAGCATGGATTCCGAAAATATCAGTTACGAGACGCCCAAAATGCACTTTTCTTATCTGGTAGACCTTGTAAGCAATAGATCTAACTAATAAAGAGGATGCTGTTTCTCGACTTTCGAAAACTTTTTGACTTAGTACGGCTGTACTTATTAACCAAAGTACAGAGTGTAATATGAAATATGTGCCTGCAATGAGAGTTCCTTGGAAGTTAGGAAGCAGTATGTTATCTTGGAGTTACCAATAGACACAGAGGTCTGCAAGGGAATAATAAATGTTCTTGAAATACCGAGAGGATTATGCAGCCATTCTGACTAGAGTTCCGTGCCCAGCTGCACTAGGTTTTTCGACTGAGGAACCATGACGGGGAACGCACGATCGAGGTGGTCCGTCAGATTCACGACGTGCTTAAACGCGGCCAATTTGGTAACAAGGGGAGTACGGTAAACTCATCTTGTTGCTCTTCGAACCGAGCACGTACACTGTGGGCTGTGTCACACAATGCATTATGCAGCTGGTAGATGTCATTATGCCGAGACAGAAACAAATTGCGTCTAGGGATAGATATGATCTTCAAGAATAGATGCATACACGTATTGATCCAGCGTGCCTTCAATAACGACGAAATCACGTGCGGAATCCGTCGAAAATACTCCTCGGAACAAATCGCTCCCTCTTTCACTCTGGATCCAACCGACGATTGTTGAAGGGCCATACATGCTATTAGTCATCTGTCCGCTAGAGCATAAAACGTGATTCATTTGAAAAGGCCATCCGTCGACATTCATTGGACGTCCTGTTTCGGCACTGACATGCAAAATCCAGCCTTCCTCACCGATGAACAGCCGTCATCACAGGTACATGCACCAGAAGCCTGCTGTGAAGGCTCATATGCAGCAGTATTCACCGAACGATCGTTGAGAAGACACTGTTGGTAGTCGCTAGTTCATTTGGACGGTGAGCTGCTCAACAGTTGCACGTCTATTCGCTCGTCGTTCATTACTATTTCCAATGTTGCATCACAGTTGTGTCAGCACCTATTTTGGATAGCGCCATTTTCCCACTGCTCAACAGTTGTACATCTATTCGCTCATCGTTCATTCCTATTTCCCATGTTGCATCACAGTTGTGTCAGCACCTATTTTGGATAGTGCCATTTTCCCTCTGCTCAACAGTTGCACGTCTATTCGCCTGTCGTTCACTCGTATTTCCCATGCTGCACCACAGTTGTGTCATCACCTATTTTGGATAGCGCCATTTCCCCACTGCTCAACAGTTGCACATCTATTCGCTCGTCGTTCATTCCTATTTCCCATGTTCCATCACAGTTGTGTCAGCACCTGTTTTGGATAGTGCCATTTTCCCTCTGCTCAACAGTTGCACATCTATTCGCCCATCGTTCACTCCTATTTCCCATGCTGAACCCCAGTTGCGTCAGCACCTATTTTGGATAGCGCCATTTCTCCACTGCTCAACAGTTGCACATCTATTCGCCCGTCGTTCACTCCTATTTCCCATGCTGCACCCCAGTTGCGTCAGCACCTATTTTTGATAGCGCCATTTCCCCACTGCTCAACAGTTGCACATCTATTCGCTCATCGTCCATTCCTATTTCCCATGTTGCATCACAGTTGCGTCAGCACCTATTTTGGATAGTGCCATTTTCCCTCTACTCAACAGTTGCACATCTATTCGCTCGTCGTTCATTCCTATTTCCCATGTTGCATCACAGTTGTGTCAGCACCTATTTTGGATAGTGCCATTTTCCCCTCTGCTCAACAGTTGCATGTCTATTCGCCCGTCGTTCACTCCTATTTCCCATGCTGCTCCCCAGTTGCGTCAGCACCTATTTTGGATAGCGCCATTTTCCCACTGCTCAACAGTTGCACATCTATTCGCTCATCGTTCATTCCTATTTCCCATGTTGCATCACAGTTGTGTCAGCACCTATTTTGGATAGTGCCATTTTCCCACTGCTCAACAGTTGCACATCTATTCGCTCATCGTTCATTCCTATTTCCCATGTTGCATCACAGTTGTGTCAGCACCTATTTTGGATAGTGCCATTTTCCCTCTGCTCAACAGTTGCACGTCTATTTGCCCGTCGTTCACTCCTATTTCCCATGCTGCACCCCAGTTGCATCAGCCCTATTTTGGATAGCGCCATTTTCCCTCTGCTCAACAGTTGCACATCTGTTCGCCCGTTGTTCACTCGTATTTCTCATGCTGCACCACAGTAGCGTCAGCACCTATTTTGGATAGCGCCATTTTCTCATACACGATATAGTTAACCACGTGTCACGTGAATAATTTACAAACTTAAGCCTTTTCGGAAATGCTTCATCCTTCTCGTGAAAGCCAATGATCATGCCCTTTCTTATGTCAGATAAATCAGTCCATTTCTGAATTGCGATAACAACTGGAATATAGCCCACATCTCTGACACACTCCATTGCGAATTCTGACAACTACTGTATGTGGGTAGTTATTGCACGTTGTCGTCGAATTGGTTAAGGTTAGCATTAACGTGGCTGGACCATGTATAAACAAATGTTTTATGAAAATATTAATAAGTATTCAACTAAAAATTTCTAAGGGGAAGGAAATATTGGCCACTTCCTTTGAATGTCCTTAAATGTGAAATTGTGCAGCTCACAAAATACAGAAATGTCAGCTGCTGTCAGTCAGCTCATACCAATACCTAAATGGAACAATTTATAGTGTTACAAAATCAAACGATCACATACTCTCAGCACGAACTCCTACAAGTGTTACACTTCAGTTTGAAGGTGGGATACAGGAAAAATGCATTTAGTCCACTCTTACGGCGCACCCACTTCTGACTCCAATGTTACAGGTTGGCCTGTACTGTTTACAGCGAAGTAAGTGGCGCAAGTTGTGAGGTGGGTTCTTCAGTGCCACGGCGAGTGTAGAGTCAAGAGGGCTTGGTGAACAGGAACATCCCTTCTATTAGGTGCCTCCCATATAGTCCCTGGTGGCGTGCAGCGACCTTGGCTGATCCACAGGTAATACGTCAACTCCGTGGCACTGTCAGGCCAGGCAATTGTGCTAGCGTGCGCCGCCCACAGGTCGTGGCTGGAGTGGTAAGCGATGGATCAACTGGCTGGCCGCGCTCAGGTAGATCCAATCGGAAGCTCAGAACCATCAGGGCCAGCTGATGAATCGTTAGTGGCTTCAGCTAGTTGGTGAATGCTACTACCGTCTGAACAGGAAGCATTTATACTCCATCCTGAGAGATGTGTCGGAGGCACGCAGCTGCCACGTAGTAAGCTGCGGAAACGCCACCATGTGCTACACCGTGTAGCAGTGGCAGCTCTTACGAAATTTTACCAATGTACTACAATAGGTCAAAAATAAACAGCGGTAAATGATAATTTTTGCCGGCATGATCATATGTTCAATACTGGACATTAAAATTGCTACGCCAAGAAAAAAATTGCTACACCACGAAGAAATGCAGATGATAAACGGGTATTCATTGGACGAATATATTATACTAGAACTGACATGTATACATTTTCACGCAATTTGGGTGCATAGATCCTGAGAAATCAGTAAACAGAACAACCTTCTCTGGCCGTAGCAACGGCCTTGATACGCCTGGGCATAGAGTCAAACAGAGCTTGGATTGCGTGTACAGGTACAGCTGCCCACGCAGCTTCAACACGATACCACAGTTCATCAGGAGTAGTGACTGGTGTATTGTGACGGGCCAGTTGCTCGGCCACCATTGACCAGACGTTTTCAATTGGTGAGAGATCTGGAGAATGTGCTGGACAAGGCAGCAGTGAACATTTTCCGTATCCAGAAAGGCCCGTCCAAGATCTGTAACATGCGGTCGTGCATTATCCTGCTGAAATGTATGGTTTCGCAGGGATCGAATGAAGGGTAGAACCACAGGTCATAACACATATGAAATGTAACGTCCTGCTCAAAGTGCCGTCAATTTGAACAAGAGGTGACCGAGACCTGTAACCAATGGCAACCCATACCATCGCGCCGGGTGATACGCCTGTATGGCGATGACGATTACACGCTTCCAATGTGCGTTCACCGCGATGTCGCCAAACACGGATGCGACCATCATGATGCTGCAAACAGAACCTGGATTCATCCGAAAAAATGAGGTTTTGCCATTCGTGCACCCAGGTTTGTCGTTGAGTACACCATCGCAGATGCGCCTGTCTGTGATGCAGCGTCAAGGGTAACCACAGCCACGGTGCCAGAGCTGATAGTCCATGCTGCTGCAAACGTCGTCGAACTGTTCGTGCAGATGTCTGTTGTCTTGCAAACATCCCCATCTTTTGACTCAGGCATCGAGACGGGGCTGCACGATCCGTTACAGCCAAGCGGATAAGATGCCTGTCATCTCGACTGCTAGTGATACGAGGCTGTTGGGATCCAGCACGGCATTCCGTATTGCCCTCTTTTTTTTTCTTTATTGTAATTTTAGCACCTCATACAAGGTGGGCTGGCAGCGGAAAATTTTACTCCGCTCTTCAGCCATAAGCAGTACAATAAAAGAGAAAAGGAAGACAGAAAAGTAACAGACTGGTGGTTAAAAAACAGTAGATACAATAATAATTAAAAAACATGAAGCCGTTCACACTCGACGAAACAAACAAGAAAACTATCGGCACTGTGCACAAACACTGACGAGTTAGACGACACATGCGAACGAAGGAGCGTGGGCGGCGAAAAACACTGATTCACAAACACGACGGCACAGACACTAAACCGAGGGCGATGATCTCTGCCTTGCGAATGTTCACTATGCGTGTGCGAGTCCGGGGACCTGCGAAGAGAGGAGGAGGAGGAGGGGGAGTGGGAGAGCGAGAGGGGAGAGCAGAGATGCCACAGGCAGGGGAGAGAGGGGGGAGAGAGGAAGGGTGAGGGGAAGCCCGGGGGAAGAGGGGTGGAGGGAGGGGACGGGGGAAAAGGAAAGAGAAGGGAAGGGAAGAGAAGGGAGGGAGGGTGCCTAAAGGAAAGGACACCGGAAGTGGGGGGTGGGGCAGGGTCAAAGTTGATAGGAGGGGTAGATGGAGGGGACGAGGACATCATCAGGGAGGGGGAGCTGGCGGAAGCCACCTTGGGAGAGGGTAAGGAGGGTGGAGACATGGAGACTGGGCGGGACGTGGGAATACAGGCACGGCAGCGGGCGGGGGTGGGAGAGGATCAGGGAGACAAGTGGGTGAGGAGGATCGAGTTTACGGGAGGTGTACAGGATCCGTATCCTTTCAAGGAAAAGGAGGAGGTGGGGGAAGGGAATGAGATCATACAGGATCCGTGTGAGGGAGGGGAGACGGATGCGATAGGCGAGGCGGAGAGCATGACGTTCAAGGATTTGGAGGGATTTGTAAAAGGTAGGGGGGGGCGGAGATCCATGTCGGATGGGCATAAAAAAGGATAGGGCGGATGAGGGAACTGTATTACCCTCCTGAACCCACCGATTCTATATTCTGCCAACCATCATTAGATTTCGAACAACACGAGCAACAATGTCACTATACAATAAACTGCAATCGCGATAGGCTACAATCCGACCTTTATCGAAGTCGGAAACGTGATGGTACACATTTCTCCTCCTTACATGAGGCATCACCAGGCAACGCCGGTCAACTGCTGTTTGTATATGAGAAATCGGTTGGAAACTTTCCTCATGTCAGCACGTTGTAGGTATCGCCACCGGCGTGAGCTTGTGCGAGTGCTCTGAAAAGCTATTCATTTGCGTATCACAGCATCGTCTTCCTGTCGGTTAAATTTCGTGTCTGTAGCACGTCATCTTCGTGGTGTAGCAATTTCAATGGCCAGCAGTGTAGTCTATTACCCACAGGTGTCTCATACTAGCAGCTCACAGGCTTGCAGTATGTTAAGTTTTTCATTACACTTACAATGTCTGCATGACACGTTCGTCTGTATGGTCTGTGGATGGTCCTTTAGGTGTAGAAACTAGGTCTGCATTCATTGGTACCTTCAACAAGAAATTTCTTTTTTACTTTATTGTTATTTTAATACCTGTACAATTCAGGTAGGCTGGCAGCGGCATACTACGCCGCTCTTCAGCCATAGTGTTTACAATAGTATAAGAACGGAAAATGATAATGAACATAGTGACAGGCAAAGGACAGAGGTCACAGAGACACAAAAAACACGGAGTCGTTCACACGTGACGATAACAACACTGAAAACACGTTGGCACGGCGCACAGAACACTGATGAATCCGACGGCAGAAGTGGACGTAGTAGTGGGACAGCGGACACCAAAGACACTAAACGACGTCACACACACGAGACACAGAAGGCGACGATCTCCGGCGCGTGAATGTTCACTATGCGTGTGCGAGTCCGGGGACCTGCCAAGAGAGGAGGAGGAGGAAGGGGAGTGGGAGAGCGAGAGGGGAGAGCAGGGATGCCACGGGCAGGGGTGATAGGGGGAGAGAGGAAGGGGGAGGGGAAGCCCGGGGGAAGAGGGGTGGAGGGAGGGGATGGGGGAAAAGGAAAGAGAAGGGAAGAGAAGAGAAGGGAGGGAGGGTGCCGAAAGGAAAGGACACCGGAAGGGGGGGGGGGCAGGATCAAAGTTGATAGGAGGGGTAGATGGAGGGGACGAGGACATCATCAGGGAGGGGGAGCTGGTGGAAGCCACCTTGGGAGAGGGTAAGGAGGGTGGAGAGATGGAGACCGGGTGGGAAGTGGGAATACAGGCGTGGCAGCAGGTGAGGGTGGGAGAGGATCCGGGATACGAGCGAGTGAGAAGGATCAAGTTTACGGGAGGTGTACAGGATCTGTATCCTTTCAAGGAAAAGGAGGAGGTGGGGGAAGGGGATGAGATCATACAGGATCCGTGTGGGGGAGGGGAGACGGATGCGATAGGCAAGGTGGAGAGCATGGCGTTCAAGGATTTGGAGGGATTTATAAAAGGGAGGGGGGCGGAGATCCAGGCTGGATGGGCGTAACAAAGGATAGGGCGGATGAGGGATGTATAGGTGTGGAGAATTGTGGAGGGGTCCAGAACCCACGTGCGACCGGAAAGGAGCTTGAGGAGACGGAGTCGGGAACGTGCCTTGGCTTGGATTGTCTGGAGATGGGGAGTCCAGGAGAGGCGACGGTCGAGGGTGACGCCAAGGTACTTAAGGGTGGGAGTTAGGGCGAGAGGACGGCCATAGACAGTGAGATAGAAATCAAGGAGGTGGGAGGAAGGGGCGGTTTTGCCTACAATGATCGCCTGGGTTTTGGAGGGATTGACCTTAAGCAACCACTGGTTGCACCAAGCGGTGAACCGGTCAAGATGGGATTGGAGAAGATGTTGGGAGCGTTGCAGGGTAAAGGGCAAGGAAAGCGGTGTCATCGGCAAACTGGAGAAGGTGGGTGACGGCGGCGGCATGTCCGCCGTGTACAAAAGGTACAGAAGGGGGGAGAGGACGGAGCCTTGGGGCTCACCAGCGGAGGGGAAAAAGGTGTAGGAATCTGTGTTATGGATGGTGACATAGTAAGGACGGCGGGAGAGAAAGGAACTGATCAGACGGACATAGTTAATGGGAAGGGCGAAGGTTTGGAGCTTGAAGAGGAGACCGGAATGCCATACGCGGTCATAAGCGCGTTCGAGGTCAAGGGAGAGGAAGATTGCGGAGCGACGGGAATTAAGCTGGTCGGAAAGGAGATGAGTGAGGTGAAGGAGAAGATCGTCGGAGGAGAAGGACGGCCAAAGCCACATTGGGTTGCGGGAAGGAGGCGGTGCTGGCGGAGATGCTGGTGGATGCGGCGGGTGAGGATAGATTCCACGACCTTGCTGAAGACCGAGGTAAGGCTGATGGGACGGTAGGAGGAGACGGCGGACGGCGGTTTGCCAGGTTTAAGGAACATGAGGATACGGGAAGTTTTCCACAGGTCGGGGTAGTAACCGGTGGACAGGACGACATTGTAGAGCCTGGCCAGGGTGGAGAGGAAAGAGACAGGAGCTTCACGAAGGTGACGGTAGGTGACACGATCGTGAACAGGAGCGGTGTTGCGTTTTGTGCGGAGTGTAGCAATGAGATCCTGTGTAGTGATAGGGGCATTGAGTTCCGTGGGTGCAATGTTGTCCAAGTACTGGAAACCAGGAGCGAGGGGAAGGACAGAGGTGTCAGTTCGATCGCGGATATCCGGGAAGAGGGAGTAATCGAACTAACAAGAAAATTCAGCTGCATATATAAGTAAGCGACAAAACTAGTAGTGTACAATTGTATTGGCGATTCAGGTGACCCGACAGTCTGTGCCATACATCAGGGTATTACGTAACTGCTTATGGCTGTTTTCGGTTAGACCCATACATAATTTTCCTATTATGGAATAATCATTCCTATGTCAATGTTTCTGGCCAGCACAGTGTTACATTTCAAAGAACATTTAATTATTGATGTAATGGCTCACTCACGCCACCTGTTGACCAGTTGCGTAGCCGTCCATCGACGCTTCCGCTGCATGGCCGCTCAGTTTTTCGTGGTGGGCCGTAGCGATAACGGCACCATTAACGAACTCCCCCCACTCTGCCACACACTGTTGCTGCTAAGGACTTTTTTTATTCCGTTTTGTTTTTGTGTCAAAAATGGAGAGTGCTCTCGTTATGGTTGTGTGATTCATGCACAGTAATATTGTTTCCAGGTGCAAAAAAATATTGTGATCGGATTATTATGATCCTCCACTTTGTGTGCCGCGCGGAGTGGCCGCACGGTTTGAGGTGTCATGTCATGGAGTACGCGGCCTCTCCCGCCGGAGGTTCGAGTCATTTCTCGGACATGGGTGTGTGTGTGTGTGTGTTGTTCTTAGCATAAGTTAGTTTAAGCATTGTGCAAGTCGGGGGTCCGATGACCTCAACAGTTTTATCTCTTAGGAATTCACACACATTTGAACATTTTTTCCCACTTGTGTTCTTGTTGTACAGTTCCGCATACTGTCACATAACGTTTTTTCTCCTGGTGTATTGTAAAGCCAAAAATCACAGTCAGACCCGAAACTATTATTGAGGGAATAAAAACATTTCTTTATGCGGTAATGGCTGCGAAAATTCTTCTTTAACTTCAAATATCAGATCGCACTCAGGACCATGTGCCACTTACGGGCCGGACTTTGTGGCAGCGTGGTTCGAGGCGCCATGTCACGAATTGCGCGGCCCCTCCCGCCGGAGGTTCGAGTCCTCCCTCGGGCATGTGTGTGTGTGTGTTGGTCTTAGCATAAGTTAGTTTAAGTAGTGTGTAAGTCTAGGCACTGATGACCTCAGCGGTTTGGTCCCTTATGTATACACACACATTTGAACATTTTGTCACTTACGTAAAAATAAACAGATTGTGTTTCAATACGTCATCATGATACGTGCGCCCTAATATAGTTACAGTATTAGCGCCATGTAATGCGTTAAGATTAAGCATGTTTTTGATATGTTAATGATTTCCGCTATGTGTCTTGTTAATACATTAATATGTCCTAGATATCAGTCCCCCTGTATCCCACACAACACTATTCCTGTGAAACAAACACGGAAAGCCCGAAGCACACTGCGAACATCACACCCACAATTCCAGCTCTTGACACATTTTCGTACTAAAATTCCTCGTATACTCTCTTTTCTGTAAACTACCTTCTGCGATTTGACTTACTAGGATAGTAATTGTAACTAAATTCAGTGTATGAATTTCATATATGTCAGCAGAGCTGCTTAAATACATTTGAATGTTATAATTGATAGCTAAAAATTGCGAAGAAAAAAATAAAATAAAGAAAATGGCAACAACGAAAATCGAATAAGGGTCGACAGGGTGCCAATCAGTGCACCAGAGAACTGCACCATAGCACCAATATGTCAACTATAATGTTCAAAACTCTCACATAATATACTCGTAAATCCTTAGACAGCGTTTTTCATTATCCTACACGCTACTAAGGCGAAATATTCTAGGAAACAGAAAAGTGCATCTACGTGCTTCTACTGACATAACCTGAGTCAAATTGGCGACCTCTGTCCCACGCTCTCCCACTGCTAGCAGCCGACCTCCCTACATCTCTCTCAGACTCTCCTCCAAAGATATATTGGAACAGGACATTGTTAGTAGCAGATCTACGGAATTCACTATGTAACTTACACAGTATTTTACACACACTTTGAGAGAAAAATACTAACGTGGTGGTATGAGCAACGTGGCACCCTTACTGACATAAAATCAGAGCATGCACAGGCGATCATAGGTAGCTGGGCCCTTCACTGAATTGGTTGTAGCATGGCTGATCATGATTTCATACACAATGGTAAGAAACGGTGGCTATTGAGTGGTGCAGCAGCCGTCGTCGTAGGAAAGCTGGACAGGAACAGAAATGATTAGCGATCAAGTTACAAGTAAACAGAAGATTTACATAAATTGTATTTCACCAAATGCACCAAGACTCATTAAAATCATACAACAAGAAACAGAGTGCAGCTCATACAATAGCATCGACGATGGTGTTGGCTTACTTTTAGTGCGATATTTACAGTGTACCGTAGCACATTGGTACATGGTCACTGACCGCCACTGTACAACACAGTCAGCCAACAATGGCAGAATGCAATGCTGCAGTGTACTGTGCTAGCTCTACTGTGGCGCCATGCTGCAGACGATATCGGCGGCCATCCCACATATCATTCGGCTGATTGCAAAGGCCTACCTGAAGGTCACACACTACAAAACATGTTGCTAGCCAAATACTTACCAAGCGAGGTAGCGCAGAGATTAGCACAGTGGACTTGCATTCGGGAGAACGACGATTCAAACACACGTCCGGCCTTTCAGATTTAGGTTTTCCGTCATTCCACTAAATCAGACAAGGGAAACGTCGGGATGGTTCCTGTGAAAGGGCACAGCCGATTTTCTTCTCTATCCTTACCTAAATCGAGCTTGTGCTCCTTCTCCAATGACCTCGTTGTCGGCGGGACGTTAAAACCAATCTCTTCCTCGTCTAACCTAACGCCTGTGGGACCAACCCTAGAATACCACGAAAGAGTGTTATACAGTTATACATTAAACGTATCCAGAGAAAGGCAACACGAGAGGTAGCAGCTTTGAATCAAAAACGAACTGCACGAAACTGCTGAGGTCACTCAAATGGCAGATGCTTTAACATAGAGGTCAACACTCCCATGAACCCTACCTACAAAGTTGTGAGAACAGTAGTAAGTGAGAAATATAGGAATACACTGCAGCTGCATACGTATTGTAGGTAAGATCAGTCTAATTTCAGCAAATAAAGAGGGATTCCAGCTGTCATTTATCGTGTGCATCAAGTACGCATAGGCTTGAAAGAAGTGTAATACATAGATATAGTGGGAAGTATACTCTGAAATGCTTTTGGCAGTGGTTCTCCACGGTATAAATGTAGATGCATCTACAGTTTAAGTTTTTTTGAGTCATTAGTCTTCTGAATGGTTGTTCGACGTAGCCAACTATGGGTTCCTCTCCCTTCCCAAACTTTTCCTGTCAGTTAGCACTTGCAACGTACACCCTCAATTATTTGCTGGCTGTATTGCAATCTCTGCCTTCCTCTACTGTTTCTACACTCTACAGCTCCCTGTAGTACCATGGAAGTTATTCCCTGATGTCTTAATACATGTCCTGTCATCCAATCCCTTCTTGTTAGTTTTTTACTCATGTTCCTTTTCTCTCCGATTCTGCGCAGAACCTCATCGCTCCTTGCCTTACCACCTAATTTTCAACATGCTTCTGTAGCACCACGTCTCAAATGCTTCTATTCTCTTCTGTTCCAGTTCTCCCACAGTCCATGTCAACTGCCGTCCAATGCTGTGCTCCAGACGAACATTCTCAGAAATTTTTTCCTCAAATTACGACCTATTTGAACCAGTAGAGTGCTGTTGGCCAGATATTCCCTGTTTGCCAGTGGTAGTCTGCTTTTTGTATCCTCCTTACTCCGACCGTTGTGTATTATTTTGCTGCTTAGGAAGCAGAATTCCTTAACTTCGTCTACTTCGTGATCATCAATTATGCTGTTATGTTTCTTACTGTTCACATTGCTGCCACTTCTCATTACTTTCGTCTTTCTTCGATTTATTCTTGATCCAAATTCTGTACACGCTAGTCTGTTTACGTCATTCAATAGGTCCTTCGTCACTTTCATTTCGGAATGCGATTCCATCAGCGAATCTTCGCACTGATGTTCTTTCAACTTGAATTTTAACTTCTCTCTTGAATCTTTCATTTACTTTCATCGTTGCTTCTTCGACGTACAGATCGAACAGCAGGGGCGGATGAGTACGTCCTTGTCTAACATCGTTTTAATCTGTTCAGTTCGTCCTTGGTCTTCCACTCCTATTGATTCCTCTTGCGTCTAACACGTATTGTGTACTACGCTTCCTTCCCTGAAGCGTACCCCTGTTTTTCCCAGGATTTCGAACATTTTACATAATTTTACATTGTCGAACGATTTTTGCCGGTCAACAAAACGTAGTAAAACTTCTGGATTTTTCTTCAATCTTGTTTTCATTATCAACCTTTTCTAGAGCCCAGCTCATCGTCACCTAACACATCCTCAATACTCTTTTCCGTTCTTCTGTATGTCATTGTTGTCAGGAACTTGTATCTGCGGTAATTCTCGAAATTGTTGGCTCTTGCAATCTTCTAAACGGTATAGATGATTTTTTTTTCCCGAAAGTCTGGTCGTATATCGCCAGTCTCATACATTACACAAACCAAAGCGAGTGGTCGTTTTGCTGCCACATCCTCCAATGATTTCAGAAATTCCTGTGAATGTTATCTATTCCTTAGGCCTTATTTGATCTTAAGCCGCCAAAGCTTTTTTAAATTCCGATTCTAATACTGGATCACCCATCTCTTCCCTGTTGACTTCTATTTTTTTTCTTTTGTCACGTCATCAGATAAGTTCTTCTGCATTTAACTGTGAAATTCCTGTTGCACTCTTAATGTAACAGCCCTTGCTTTTACATTCACCGAACATTGTTTTTACTTTTAATATGCCGAGTCTGTCCTTCCGACAATAATTTCTTTTTCGATTTCTTCACATTAAGTGCAGTTATTTTGCATTAAGTTCCTTGCACTTCCTGTTTATTTATTTCGTAAGTGACTTGTATTTCTATATCCTTTAATTTCCTGGAACATATTTGCGCCTGCCTCTTTCATCGATCAACTGAAGTGTTCCGGCGTATCAACAAGCCTCGGCACGAAGATGAAGAACACAAGAGCAAAGGAGGCAGTGAGACGACGTCAGCCAATCGCCCGCTGACTGCCTCAGGGCACCGTAATACGTCCGCTGCTTTTTACGATTTACATAAACGATCTGGTTGATGGTATTGACAGCGGCATTAGAGTGTTTGCCGATGATGCTGTAGTCTACAGGGAAGTAGTATCAAACGAAAGTTGTGAACAAATCAAAGAGGATTTTCAGAAAATAAATGGGTGGTGTAATGACTGGTCGTTATCTCTCAATATTATTAAATGTAACCTACTGCGTATAACAAGGCGAAAATCCCCATTAATGTACGAGTACAAAATAAATGCCCAGTCTTTGGAAGCGGGAGCATCCGTCAAGTCTCTGGGTGTGAGTATACGAAATGATCTCAAATGGAATGACCAATCACACAAGTAACGGGCAAGGCGTACTCTAGATTGCGGTTTATTGGTAGAATCCTGAAGCGATGCAGTCCTTCAAGAAAGGAAATAGCTTACAATACGTTAGTTCGCCCAGTCTTAGAGTATTGTTGGTCTGTATGGGACCCTTACCAGTTGGTTCTGATTCAAGAGATTCAGAAGGTCCAAAGAAGAGCTGCAAGATTAGTGACTGATAAATTTAGCCATCGCTAGAGCGTTACAATTCTCATAGAAAGTTTGATGTGGGACACACTTGTATATAGGCGGTGCGCTAAACGGAAGGAACTGCTCACTAAATTCCAAAATCCGATCTTCGCCGAGAATGTAGAGCATATACTATTACTACCAACTTTCAAATCGCTCAATGGTCATCATTCAAAGATAAGGGAAATTAGAGCTCGCACTGAGGCGTCCAGACAGTCGTTTTTCCCTCGCGCGATCCGCGAGTGGAACAGACAGGAGGGGGGGGGGGGGGGAGAATATGACTTTGGCGCGAATTGTGCCCTCCGCCACACACCGCTTGGTGGGTAGCGGAGTATATATGTAGGTGTAGATGTAGATGTAGATGAGGACTAGGACCGCACCACGACAGGCGCGGCCACTACAAGAAGAGAACATAAGCGCCACTTCTGCCAGCATCAGCCGCACAGTACTAGACCGGCACTAGAAGAGCACTATGATAGCAGTTATTAGAGTTCCATATCCATTGCTTGTATGGACAGAGTTTGTCTGTCGCCCATCACTTGTGACATGCTCTTGTAATACGAAGTACTGTCTATCTTCTATTGTAATAAAAAGCTATTAATGAGATTTGCTTGAATTGTTGTATAGCATTCCAAGAATGCAGCATCCTTTAGGCACCCTGTACGAGACGAGTGGGCAGGATCTCACATTGGCGACGAGTACTTACAATCAAACCCCGCACCTGACTGCCACGGAATTTTTTGTTTACTGGCGCCTTAATTCTTTCTTGTCTTTCCTTTGCAGGGGTGCTTATTTACATTAGCAGTTTCTTGTCGTTGTTGCTAATCAGTGTTTTCAGGTGGCCGTTGCGGAAAATTTCTTTGACTTTGTACTTATTTTGCTTACTTTCCTTGTCTGTTTGTTGCATTTGTTTCTTCCAAAATGCCCACCCAGCCTATCCTGCCGCCTGCTCAGGTGCCACAACTGCAAGCGTTAGGTGCCACACAGCTAATGCAGATACACTCCTGGAAATGGAAAAAAGAACACATTGACACCGGTGTGTCAGACCCACCATACTTGCTCCGGACACTGCGAGAGGGCTGTACAAGCAATGATCACACGCACGGCACAGCGGACACACCAGGAACCGCGGTGTTGGCCGTCGAATGGCGCTAGCTGCGCAGCATTTGTGCACCGCCGCCGTCAGTGTCAGCCAGTTTGCCGTGGCATACGGAGCTCCATCGCAGTCTTTAACACTGGTAGCATGCCGCGACAGCGTGGACGTGAACCGTATGTGCAGTTGACGGACTTAGAGCGAGGGCGTATAGTGGGCATGCGGGAGGCCGGATGGATGTACCACCAAATTGCTCAACACGTGGGGCGTGAGGTCTCCACAGTACATCGATGTTGTCGCCAGTGGTCGGCGGAAGGTGCACGTGCCCGTCGACCTGGGACCGGACCGCAGCGACGCACGGATGCACGCCAAGACCGTAGGATCCTACGCAGTGCCGTAGGGGACCGCACCGCCACTTCCCAGCAAATTAGGGACACTGTTGCTCCTGGGGTATCGGCGAGGACCATTCGCAACCGTCTCCATGAAGCTGGGCTACGGTCCCGCACACCGTTAGGCCGTCTTCCGCTCACGTCCCAACATCGTGCAGCCCGCCTCCAGTGGTATCGCGACAGGCGTGAATGGAGGGGCGAATGGAGACGTGTCGTCTTCAGCGATGAGAGTCGCTTCTGCCTTGGTGCCAATGATGGTCGTATGCGTGTTTGGCACCGTGCAGGTGAGCGCCACAATCAGGACTGCATACGACCGAGGCACACAGGGCCAACACCAGGCATCATGGAGTGGGGAGCGATCTCCTGCACTGGCCGTACACCACTGGTGATCGTCGAGGGGACACTGAATAGTGCACGGTACATCCAAACCGTCATCGAACCCATCGTTCTACCATTCCTAGACCGGCAAGGGAACTTGCTGTTCCAACAGGACAATGCACGTCCGCATGTATCCCGTGCCACCCAACGTGCTCTAGAAGGTGTAAGTCAACTACCCTGGCCAGCAAGATCTCCGGATCTGTCCCCCATTGAGCATGTTTGGGACTGGATGAAGCGTCGTCTCACGCGGTCTGCACGTCCAGCACGAACGCTGGTCCAACTGAGGCGCCAGGTGTAAATGGCATGGCAAGCCGTTCCACAGGACTACATCCAGCATCTGTACGATCGTCTCCATGGGAGAATAGCAGCCTGCATTGCTGCGAAAGGTGGATATACACTGTACTAGTGGCGACATTGTGCATGCTCTGTTGCCTGTGTCTATGTGCCTGTGGTTCTGTCAGTGTGATCATGTGATGTATCTGACCCCAGGAATGTGTCAATAAAGTTTCCCCTTCCTGGGACAATGAATTCACGGTGTTCTTATTTCAATTTCCAGGAGTGTATTTCAGTTCCAGACGCAGCAGGTTTATGTACTACCCAACACGGTGCAGCAGATACTGGCCAATGCCGCGCACCCCGCGCAACAAGCACCACCTACAGCAACACCTACTGCCATACCGCCTTTTCGACAATTTCGTGAACAAGACGAGGTTTGGCTCGAGTGTTTGCCCCACTTCGAGGCTCACCTCCTCGCTCACAACGTACCAGGTATTGTGAAAATCCGTTATTTCTTATCCACCGTAGGCAGTACAGTGTTTTGCTTATCACCAAGTTATTTCCTAACACCACTTCGAGTGACCATAATTATGACCTAATTATCGAGTCGTTAACTAACTATTATGACCAAGAACTAAATGTGGTAGCAGCTAGGTATCAAGTTGCAAAAAACTGTCAGAACCAACTTATCGCGAATGGGTAACAGATTTGTAGGGTATGAAAAGGAAATGCAAATTCAAATGTGCTTTCAGTGCTTGATATTCAGATGTTATAGTGCGTGATGTGATCGTGTACGATGTACCTGATAAACTCTGAGATCAAATTTTGAAACAGTCCAATCCATAATTTCAGCAAGTAGCGCAAATACTACAACAGCACGATTCCGGTGCCTTGTCGGTTCATAAATTTGAGCGGCCAGCTATTTGTTGGGTTGAGTGTCTTGGTTGCGATCGGCCCGTTCGGCGGCGGCAGCAGCTCGCCACACCGAGTAAACAACCTTTCACCCCGGGTAAGCTGTTCACTAAACAGGTGGCTACACAGGCGAACAGAATTAAGACTTGCCCTTGGTGTTATTCACGGCACAAACGCCAAGACTGCCCTCCTGACAACCTCAGTGTTACACGTGCGGTAGGAAATGGCATGTAAAATCTGGATGTTTGCAATGGAACAAACATAAGAATTTGGCCCACTCACACAACACGCCCATGTCAATAATGCAGTACATTTAAAGTCTGCAGCAGGCATTCGCAAAACTGGCACACACACAGTTTTTTCAGTGATACGCCGGTCGAACAAATGTTTGGTTCAATTGCTTCTTTGTGGGAAATACGTGAAATTTCAGCTGGACACGGGTGCCTCTGCCACACTGCTAAATCGTCACACATATAAACTATTAGGCTCCCTCGCGGATGTCTAAAACTAGCATGCAACTGATGGGTTATAGTAGACACGACGTACTTGTTCTCAGAACATGTACCTTGGCTCCCATGTATCACTTGCATACGCGAACAGTGACTATTACAATGCTACAACCATGCGAGTGTGAGAATGATCTTGACTCTTGATTTGTTGGCTTTAACATTCAGGCTAATGTGTTGCCAGCGTTTGCATTCCATGCAAAAGACAGTGTAGTGCTAAAAGAATTCCCAGAACTCTTTTCTGAAGGTTTAGGCAAAGCTAACAAATTTGTTGCACATACTATTCTGAAAGACGATGCTCAGCCTAAATTTTGCCAGGCCAAAACTGTTCCCATTGCATTGCATTATCAGTCACTACTAAACTTCAAGGATTGCAAGATAGCGGAGTTGTTGCGCACATATCAGCTAGTCAGTGGCCAAGTCCACTGGTTTTGCTCTCCAAACCTTCAGGTTGCATTCGCTTCTGTCTTCAGGTTGCATTCGCCTCTGTGTTTACTTTGAATCTAAAGTCAACCCACGAACTGTCATTGATACACACTGCCACGCCCAGAGGATGTCATGGACAGATCAGACCCTGGTTGCTACTTTTGAAAATATGATTTACGTGACGCATGTCATCAAATACCACTCAATGAACAATCTCAAAAAGTGTGTGTAGTAAATACTCATTTGGGCTTGTTTAAATATTTGCCTTTGACTTTTGGCAGTGATTCCACACCTGCCATTTTCCAGTGATATTTGGAACAGCTGACTGCGCAAGTACCAAACTGTTCAAAATATTTGGATCATATTGTAGTAGCAGGTCGTACTCCTGAAGAACATATTGCAAATTAATGTGCTTTGTATCGTGAATTATCTTAGGAAGGACTGAAGTGTAGACTGGACAAGTGTGATTTTTTCAAAACCTGAGTTTCAGTATCTTGGTCGTGTCATAAACGGTCAGGTTGTACAGCCTCTTCCGTCGCATTTGTTAGCCATACGAAACTTGCCAGTTCCTCGCAGTATCGCTGAATTGTAGTAAGTTATAGGGAAATTGAACTATCATATTCGGTTCATGCCGAATGCTGCACAAATCGCAGATCTATTTGGACAGATGGTTGACAAGTAGCTTTTCAAACACTTAAAGACGCATTACTCAGTGATCGATGCTTAGTTCAATTCGATCCTGACAAACCAGTTGTATTGCAAATTGACACTTGCTCTTATGGAATCGATGCAATGCTTTCGCACAGAATTGGTGATAAAGACAGGCCTATTGCTTTCTCATCGAAAGTGTTCAGTGTAACTATTCGCAAATTGAGAAAGAGGTATTGGCTGTTGTGTATGGTGTCACCAAATTCCACCACTATTTGTTTGGCAGAAGATTCTACTTAGTAACGGATCACAAGCTTTGCAGTCTTTGTTCATCCGACGAAACCGGTTCCTGTACGAACTGCCTAACAGTTGCACGGATGGGCTTTGTTGTTGTCTCAATACCAGTACGAGACTGTGTATCGTCCGACAGCTCAACGTGGTAATGCGGACGCGCTTTCTCATCTTCCGATTGGCCCTGATACAGACGGACGCTTCTTCTGCATCTTGTTGTCATGTCGATGCTCAGGATTCTGAATTGCTGCAGTGTCGCCGTTCCCATAGACTTTGAGAACTTCAAGTGTGTCTATTTATTTCTGAGTACTTCCTCATCGCACTTCCTTGCTCGTTGATTCTCTTGAACTCAGCCTAGTCTTCATCTGAGTCTTTGTCTGTTCCTGTACATTCAATACAATCCAATATGTGATAGACTACTGCAATGTCCCAAGGTACAATAGTGAGAACGACACGGTTCTGTTAATTACACGTCTTATTACACAACAGAACAAGCAGCGAAAGATACAGATGTTGGCTGGATGCAACACGTAACAGACTGAGAGGAGCAGCTCACCACTCTATGTGCCCGCCAGCTTGGCGGTAAGTAAACATTTGTTTTCAATTACCAGATATATGGCGGCAAACAAGTGCGTCCCAGCGAAACCATATCACACAGCTGGACATGAGAGCAAAGCTGTCGCTCTTGCTCGTAAATAACGTCCTCGTCTCCAAATACGCGTGGGAACACGTGCACACGGCACAACCAGTAACGATGACTACTCACGACTATGCTAAGTTGTATTGACATTTATTACTATAGGCGCTTCTGAAGGTAGATGGTAGCGTATATCACGAATACTTGAAATGTTGTGCTATTCTCATTACATACATTATTCATTTACTGCTCTGTAACATCGTACTTATAAAAAAAAACATGTTTAATGACACAGAAGGTAGCGTTACAGAATAGGGGAACAGTTTTTGTTCAGGTTACATAGGCACAGGATTCGCAGACAAAACTTATGGCTGGTTCAGGAAGTTCACAAAATAGTGATCAAAAATGAAAGCTGTAACATAGAATTTGGAGGAGGGGGCGGGGTAGAGGGATACTTGCAATACAAAACGTAATGACCATTCAATCTAAACTTAATGCTTCTAAGAGATCGACATTGGAGACGGATGATTATATACAAGCGCATGGCATCCAAATTGCGGCAGAGTGTAACCAAAATCTATTGTCATTTCAACCTTAAAATATAATTAAGACTGCATCGGATGAGGAAGTTATTATACACTAAAGTCAGCTTCCAATACTTAAATTCGAAGTTTCTGTCACAGAAAAGATAAGAGATTAAGTGACCTGTACATAATACGTTCACCAGTTAGCTTCTCCATTTCATTTATCATGAAGTTCTCTGTGTCGTACATACAGGTCGTTCAATTGTATTCTGAGCATATGTAGATTTCCGGAAGACTGGAAACACTCCAAACGGTAAAGGTTAAGTATTTACAGTCATATAAGTATAATGATTCCAGTCTAGAATTTTACTGATGTACATGTACGTTTATCGATTTCCGTCGCATTCGCATAATTCCTTCGTGGTGCGTCCTTTTCCTTGTCTCATATCGTTTGTCAAACTTTGCATCAGTGCTTCATCGACCTTATATAAAACATGTCTCTCTTATTTAAACACATATTTTGCATTTATCAGCAATAACAGGAACCTCTTGCCTTTGATCATAATGAAGAACAATCTATTGAGTAAGAAATATCAACAATAATCATAAGTTTCATTACTTATAAAATGCAAGGATAAGAAATATAGAGTGAACTAACACAGAATGTGTGTACTTCTAATTATGTGCAAATAAATAAATTAATAAATAAATAAAAGGAAATAAAAAATCGTCGGCTACGTCATTTATGTACTGTATCAAAACTACCGACCCGTAGTTTTGGTAGAGCGCCTCGCTTTTCGTACCACTGCATTCATTGCTGTGTAGAGTGCGCGAAACGCACACGGTTCTATGCACTGTTATGGCGTACTCAGCAGTGAAAGGGCTAATTCTGATTACTCTGCGATGTCGTAAATTAGTATACTACTTAGTGCTATCAAGTGGAGCAAATTTGTATTTGAGAGGTAGTTCTGTATGCAGGCTGGATTTATTGCTAATCAAAAACTCATTCTTTAAAAGTAGAATGAATTTATTACTTGTAATATGACGTGTTTCTAAATAGATGAAAGCACAAAACAGAATTAGGGTAGTGAAATACAAGAGGAGCCCTCAGTTGTGCACGCCAGGTACTTCAGGCAGAGAGATACCTAGGAACAACATGCTGCACGCAGATATTAAAATTATAAGCTGTACGTAACAATAATAAACAAAACAGTGGAAACAAAGCAAACATCAGATTTAGAGGTGAACATTTACGCCAGATTGCAGTATAGTAGTGATGGTACCAAATACTTCATCGTAATTGACAACATAATTTAAAAAAATTCATCGTAAAAATGCAGTACTCAAATATAGACGATAAAATTATAAAAGTAAGAAAGATTGCTTAATATATTTTAACTTTAAAATTAGAGCGGTAACGAACGAAACCGTATAGCAGAATAGTAGCAAATGTGGCACCGTACATCGTCAAGATTAAAACAGCGAATTTTATTTATAAACGATAATGGATATGAATACTTTTTACCGCGTATATTTTACTGGTGTGTTTTTGTGATTAATTTTTTGGACTATGTTGTCTATTACGATGAATTATGTCAGCACTATCATAGCCATACTGCCATCTGGGGTGAATGTTCAAAAAATGGTTCAAATGGCTCTGAGCACTATGGGACTTAACTTCTGAGGTCATCAGTCCCCTAGAACTTAGAACTACTTAAACTTAACTAACCGAAGTACGTCACACACATCCATGCACGGGGTAGGATTCGAACCTGCGACCGTAGCGATCGCGCGGTTCCAGTCTGTAGCAGTCCGGAACCGCGGGACTGCTACGGTCGCAGGTTCGAATCCTACCTCGGGCATGGATGTGTGTGATGTCCTTAGGTTAGTTAGGTTTAATTAGTTCTAAGTTCTAGGCGACTGATGACCTCAGAAGTTAAGTCGCATAGTGCTCAGAGCCATTTGAACCATTTGAACCAGTCTGTAGCGCCTAAAACCGCTCGGCCACCCTGGCCGGCGGGTGAATGTTCACGTCGAAGTTTCATGTTAGGGTTTTTTCACTATTCCGCTTACTATTGTTACGTACACATTTCGTAACCTCCATATACACGTGCAACGTGTTGCTCCTAGGTATGTTTCTGCTTGAAGTAACTTGCGTATACTACTGAGAGCGGCACTAGCGTTTTATTAATCTGAATCTGTTTAGTATTTTCGATGAATATTTCGTATAATTAACAGATATCTGAGGATGGCTAAGCCGGAGTCTCGTCTACTACGGACAATAACCTCATTCCATTTCTGAAACATAACTTTTTCACTAGCTACCTATCTACCTTCATGTAGTACTACATTTTGTTTTCAATGTGGTCATCATCATGCTACGTAACTTTACACTGAGGTAATTAATGTCATGGGATGCCGATATTCATATACGAGGGTAGTTCCGAAAGTAATGCCTCCTATCTTTATTCATGGAAGATAAAAGTGATACATAAATCACAACAACACAACTAAATAGAGCAATATTTCAGCTATAGCATCCGAGTCTTGAAAATGTTCGCCACGTGGTCCCTCTTTCAGAGGTCAAAATGGATTGAAGTCTGCAGGCGCTAAATCGGGATGTGGTAAGACAGTCCAGTTGAATTTTGAGTGGTGGCAAAACTGCACGTGGGGCCTGGCGTTATCATGGTGCAGGTGAAAGTTGGTCTTGTGCTCTGGCCTTACCCTGGAAATTAGAGCTTTTGGAGTAGTCAGCGTTGTCTTGTAGCGTTCTGAATTCGCCGTTCCTCGAGAACATACAAAAGAACCGCACCCTGGCTATCGCAGAGGACTGTACACATTTTTCCACCTGCAGACGGCTGCGTCCTGAATTTCTTCTTTGACGGAGAATTCGCACGTCGCCATTCCATGGACTGTCTTTTGGATTCCGTCTCGTAGTGGTGACACAATGTTTCATCTCCGGTGACGATGCTATTCAGAAAATTGTCACCTTCAGTTTCATATTTGTCCAGCAGGTCCTGAAAATTTTTCATTCCATGAGTTTTTTGTTCCTCTGTAAGCATCAGCAGGAACCATCTAGCACAGACATTGCGATAACCAAGATATTCCAACATTGTTTCCAAGGCATTAAAGCTGACATTCAATTCCGATCAACACGGATGATTTGATCAACACGTTCTTCATTGCGAGGGATGTCATGTACATCCTTTTCACTAACTTGAAAATGCCACACCTACATTTCTCATGTCTATTGTATTTAGCAATTTCTTCAGCAGTGAGGCATTGAATCACATATCGTTGTTTTATATGGGCGTCCATATCAGACGCCATTTAGGAGCAGTCCTCTGCTGGTGTCAACTACCGCAGAACGGAACCATCTGAAAATGAAAGAGGAAGTTTCAAGCACTAGTATTACACCAACAGCATCTGGTTGCGGACATCGAAAGTCACAATAAAAAACAGAAGGCTTTACTACCGAAACGACATTCTTCTATAGAAGGCGTTAGTATCGCACACACAAAGCATAAAAAGGGAATGCATTCGCAGACTTGGCAACTGTAATCAGATGCTTCCTGTGAAAAGGTTTACGGCGAGGTTACAGCGGCTCGACGGGAATTACCAGACATTGAACACGGAATGGTTGTTGGAACTATGCATATGGAATATTTCGCTTTGAAAATGGTTGGGGAATTCCGTATTCCGAGATCCATAGCGCCAAGACTGTGACGAGAACACCAAATGTCAAGCATTACCTCTCACCACGGGCCACTGGCTGACGGCAGCGGTGTTTGCGTAGAGTGGTCGTTGCTAATAACAAGGTGCATTGCGTGCAACAACCACACAAATCAATGTGGGACGTACGAAGAACGCATCCATTCGGACAGTGCGGCAAAATTTTCTGTTAGTGAGCTATGGTAACACCCGACCGAAGCGGGTGCTTCTGCTAGCAGTGCGGCATCGTCTGAAGCGCCTTTCCTGGGCTCGTGACCATATCGGTTGGACCTATACGACCGGAAAACCGTGGCCCAGTCGGATGAGTCCCGACTTCAGGTGGTAAGTGCTGATGCTAAGGTTCGTTTGTGGCGCAGATCCCACGAATCTATGGACCCAACTTATCATGAAAGCGCTGAGCAGCTGGTGCTGGCTCCATAACGGTTTGGGCTATGGTTACGCAGCAGGAACTGGTTCAGCCAGCAGTTGACCGGCGTTGCCTGGTGAAACATTGTTGTGATGCTTCGTGTAAGGAGGAGAAATGCGTACCATCACGTTTCCGACTTTGATAAAGGTCGGATTGTAGCCTATCGCGATTGCGGCTTATCGTATCGCGACATTGCTGCTCGCGTTGGTCGAGATCCAATGACTGTTAGCAGAATATGGAATCGGTGGGTTCAGGAGGGTAATACGGAACGCCGTGCTGGACCCCAACGGCCTCGTATCACTAGCAGTCGAGATGACAGGCATTTTACCCTCATGGCTGTAACGGATCGTGCAGCCACGTCTCGATCCCTGAGTCAACAGATGGGGACGTGTGCAAGACAACAACCATCTGCACGGACAGTTCGACGACGTTTGCAGCAGCATGGGCTATCAGCTCGGAGACCACGGCTGCGGTTACCGTTGACGCTGCATCACAGACAGGAGCGCCTGCGCCGGCCGTCGGTGGCGGAGCGGTTCTAGGCGCTTCAGTCTGGAACCGCGCGACCGCTACGGTCGCAGGTTCGAATCCTGCCTCGGGCATGGATGTGTGTGGTGTCCTTAGGTTAGTTAGGTTTAAGTAGTTGTAAGTTCTAGGGGACTGATGACGTGAGATGTTAAGTCCTATAGTGCTCAGAGCCATTTTTAGGAGCGCCTGCGATGGTATACTCAACGACGAACCTGGGTGCACGAATGAAAAACGTCATTTTTTCGGATGAATCCAGGTTCTGTTTACAGCATCATGATGGTCGCATCCGTGTTTGGCGACATCGCGGTGAACGCACTTTGGAAGCGTGTATTCGTCATCGCCATACTGGCGTATCACCCGGCGTGATCGTATGGGTGCCATTGGTTACATGTCTCGGTCACCTCTTGTTCGCATTGACGGCACGTTGAACAGTGGACGTTACATTCCAGATGTGTTACGACGCGAGGCTGTACCCTTCATTCGATCCCTGCGAAACCCTACATTTCAGCAGGATAATGCACGACCGCAAGTTGCAGATCCTGTACGGGCCTTTCTGGATGCAGAAAATGTTCGACTTCTGCCCTGGAGAGCATATTCTCCAAATCTCTGACCGACTGGAAACGTCTGGTCAATGGTGGCCCAGCAACTGGCTCGTCACAATACGCCAGTCACTACTCTTGATGAACTGTGGTATCGTGTTGAAGCTGAATGGGCAGCTGTACGTATACATGCCATACAAGCTCTGTTTGACTCAATGCCCAGGCGTATCAAAGCCGTTATTACGGCCAGAGGTGTTTTTCTTGGGTACTGATTTCTCAGGATATATGCACCCAAATTGCGTGAAAACGTAATCACATGTTATTTCTACTATAATATATTTGTTCAATGAATACCCGTTCATCATCTGCATTTCTTCTTGGTGTAGAAATTTTAATGGCCAGTAGTGTATTTGGCCACCCATATCACCCGACAGTATACCCATCGAAAATTTGTGGGACATGATCGAGAGGTCAGTTCGAGCACAAAATACACTTTCGTAGTTACGGACGGCTATAGAGGCAGCATGGACCACTGTTTATGCACGGGACTTCCAACGACACCTTGAGTCCAAGTCATGTATAGTTTCAGCACTACACAGGGCAAAAGGAGGTCCGACTCGATATTAGGAGATATCTTGTTACTTTTGTCACCTCAGTGTTCGTCGCAATTGTAATTGGCTTTGACAGTGAAGTGGATATTACTCAGGGGAGACAAAAATGAATTACCAAAGACTTGCGTATACCAGTTCGCGTGAACACACGGCTGTGCGTACGTGTATGGTGTGTGTGTGTGGGGGGGGGGGGGCTTGTGTGCGTGCATGGGACGAACGAGGGTGTCATTAAACAGTCACGAGATCGCCACCGGATCGTGGGCACAGCCGGCAGTAGCGGTGAGGGCAGCCACAGACAGGCAGACAGAGGGACGGCAGGCATCCGGAGACGCCGGCAGCCATTTCTCAGGCGACGCCGTGGCCACTACCACCGCAGGATCGCCCACACCCCACCGCAGTAGAACATGCTGGCTGGCCTCTCCTCGCGCGGCGTGGGGTGGCACGGACCGGCGCGGCGCTGGCGTGGATTCCGCGCATAGCGCGCTCTCCGTCCCACTAGCAGCCCCTGGCGCTGCCGCTGCTGCTGCCACAAATCACCTGACACCCCCGCCACCTCCCTGCGGCGGCCACCCTTCCTACTGAAGTCAAGCACGCCCGCAGCGCGTCTGGGAACCGGGTTCGCTCTGAACTTCGCCATTTCCTTGCTCAGCGGGATGTGTACGCATCACCAACAAACATTCCTCATTCACCGAGCATGGCAGAATTGATTCTCTAGGCCAAAAGAGGGCCGACAGCTACACCTCTTCTTTACGGATTGGGTGTGGCGGCTAGGGAGTGCGCACTAGGTGCCGTTTCCCCAATTAAAAAAAAGGGGGGGAGGGGAGAGAGTAAGGGAAAACAAGAGACAAGAAGAAAGAGATGAAGGATAATACGGAGAAAAATGGGAATGTTAAAGGGTGCTAACAAGAAGAACTACGAAGTACGCCTCACCGATTCATATTGAGACTGTAAAGAACACGATGAGGACTTCAATATAAGTAAACACGAAAGCACAGCTCGTTTCGAAAAACATCTACTTTGAAAATTTGACGCTTGCTGGCATTATGATCACTGCCCGCCGCGGCGTTCGATACCGCCTAGTGGCTACTGCGTACGCTTGATGCAGTAACAAAACTATACAGGGTGTTACAAAAAGGTACGACCAAACTTTCAGGAAACATTCCTCATACACAAAGAAAGAAAATATGTTATGTGGACATGTGTCCGGAAACGCTTACTTTCCATGTTAGAGCTCATTTTATTACTTCTCTTCAAATCACATTAATCATGGAATGGAAACACACAGCAACAGAACGTACCAGCGTGACTTGTTACAGGAAATGTTCAAAATATCCTCCGTTAGCGAGGATACATGCATCCACCCTCCGTCGCATGGAATCCCTGATGCGCTGATGCAGCCCAGGAGAATGGCGTATTGTATCACAGCCGTCCGCAATACGAGCACGAAGAGTCTCTACATTTGGTACCGGGGTTGCGTAGACAAGAGCTTTCAAATGCCCCCATAAATGAAAGTCAAGAGGGTTGAGGTCAGGAGAGCGTGGAGGCCATGGAATTGGTCCGCCTCTACCAATCCATCGGTCACCGAAACTGTTGTTGAGAAGCGTACGAACACTTCGACTGAAATGTGCAGGAGCTCCATCGTGCGTGAACCACATGTCGTGTCGTACTTGTAAAGGCACATGTTCTAGCAGCACAAGTAGAGTATCCCGTATGAAATCATGATAACGTGCTCCATTGAGCGTAGGTGGAAGAACATGGGGCCCAATCAAGACATCACCAACAATGCCTGCCCAAACGTTCACAGAAAATCTGTGTTGATGACGTGATTGCACAATTGCGTGCGGATTCTCGTCAGCCCACACATGTTGACTGTGAAAATTTACAATTTGATCACGTTGGAATGAAGCCTCATCTGTAAAGAGAACATTTGCACCTAAATGAGGATTGACAAATTGTTGGATGAACCATTCGTAGAAGTGTACCCGTGGAGGCCAATCAGCTGCTGATAGTGCATGCACACGCTGTACATGGTACGGAAACAACTGGTTCTCCCGTAGCACTCTCCATACAGTGACGTGGTCGACGTTACCTTGTACAGCAGCAACTTCTCTGACGTTGACATTAGGGTTATCGTCAACTGCACGAAGAATTTCCTCGTCCATTGCAGGTGTCCTCGTCGTCCTAGGTCTTCCCCAGTCGCGAGTCATAGGCTGGAATGTTCCGTGCTCCCTAAGACGCCGATCAATTGCTTTGAAGCTCTTCCTGTCGGGACACCTTCGTTCTGGAAATCTGTCTCGATACAAACGTACCGCGCCACGGCTATTGCCCCGTGCTAATCCATACATCAAATGGGCATCTGCCAACTCCGAATTTGTAATCATTGCACTGACTGCAAAACCTCATTCGTGATGAACACTAACCTGTTGATGCTACGTACTGATGTGCTTGATGCTAGTATTGTAGAGCAATGAGCCGCATGTCAACACAAGCACCGCAGTCAACATTTGCTTCCTTCAATTGGGCCAACTGACGGTGACTCGAGGAAGTACAGTACATACTGACGAAACTAAAATGAGCTGTAATATGGAAATTAAGCGTTTCCGGCCACATGTCCACATAACATCTTTTCTTTATTTGTGTGTGAGGAATGTTTCCTGAAAGTTTGGCCGTACCTTTTTGTAACACCCAGTATAACCGGAGAAGACACGGACTGCGATCACCGTAGCGAAAATATGGGCTGCAAATGGGCAGTCCATTGAAAAAACGACTACGAAAAAGGACAGATTATTATTAAGCAGAGCCTGTGAACGAGTATCTCGGAAATTGTAAAGCTGGTCTAACTTTCACGTGCTACTGTCGTGAGCATCTATGGAAGGAGGAGGACAGTGAAATTACCACTAGGCGTTAAATGGTTGGACTTGCAGAACTCTTCACACAACGCGAGATTCGAAGAATTGTCTTCTCTGGAAAGTAGGATAGATGGTGATCTGTAGTACCTGTGCCGAAAGAGCACTGTGCTGGTGCTTACACAAGTGTTTCGGTGTACATCGTTCGTCGTACATTGCTGAACACGGAGCTGAGCTCCGCACCAGGCCGCTCCTACTTGTTCACCCAACGCCTTCGCAGAGGGCGTGCGACACTTGGGTTGCCAACGTCGATCGACATAAACGTGTCATCTTGTCGGTAGAATTATATTTTTGTTTCACTATGTCGATGATCGTCTCCACAAGCGTTGTCATCGTGGTGAACGGTGGCTCGAAACGTGTAGCCCGCCACGGACTCAGGTTGTTGTGAGCAGTATTAAGCTATGGGAGACATTGCATGGGACCTTTGGTAGCAATGGAAGCGACGCTGGTGCGACGGTCGCCATCACCACTTACCCAAGTCACCGTCCCGTTATTTAGGGGAATTACGTGACATGTGCGTAGACATGAAATGGCATATACATAAAAAATCTACCAAATAACTTTTGGATCCCTGAAACGCGAAATCGGAGATATATTTCGTTCCCAAGACTGAACTACAAGCTATTAAACAGGTGGCAAAAATGTTTTGGCTCATCAGTGTAGGTACTTAGTCTGATTTCTAGTATTCAGGGATGAAGCAGCGGATTTTTTTTTTCATTCCAACACAAAATATGAGTGGTGGTATGTCACTAAACTGCGTGAAGACCGAGAGCCGTTTATGAACGTAAATCAAGGTTCCTTTCTTTTCTTTGTAATAGCCATACTGGAAAACGAAAGTGCACGTGTAAATATTCGGCGTTAATTACAGGTGCTATACATCCGAGTAACTACTATTTTCCATGTTTCTATTATCAGTATAATACCAATTGTTGTAGAGCTTCAGAGGCTACACGTTATACGTGGTGGTCATAATTAGATGTTAACTGTAGAAACAACACCACTGGTGAGAATGACGTCAAACTGCAACGGAATATTATTAGAAAATGGGGAAAACGTATGGCTGAAGAAACATAAATAATGTGAAAACTGATCAATAGATGGCGCTGTGTGTGACAGAATACGTAAATGGAACCACCTGTGATGCTGGTCGTAGGTTGTGTTCCAAAAGTGAACAGCGTAAAGACAGAAGTGATGACACTTTCTGCAGGACCTGACCATCATTATGCAGGACAATGCTGAAGCACGTACAGTGCAAGCTGTTACTGATCTGTTTCACTGTTGGGGCTGCTAAGTGCTATACCACCTACTGCAGTCCCCTGACTTAGGCCCTCGTGAGTTCAACTCAATTTCTAAACTGAAGCAAGCACTTCACGGATTTCGCTTCAGAACTGCTACAAATTCGTCGGGCACTAGACTGCACCGGTCGAACTGTCAACACAACTGGCTCTGCTAAGAGTACCCTATGACTTTCACATGGCTTGGAACGTGTTATACATAATGCTGGTGACTACTTTGGAGGTCAATAAAACTTGGAAACACGTATGTATTTTTTACGAGCTGTAAATAAATAGTTGCCACTATTAAAGTTCCAACTCTCGTATTTCAAAGATGCAGGTGAACTTATGGAGGGGAGGTTGTCAGAAAGATTAGGCAACGAATCAAAAATTGCTCTAATCGATTTGAAGAAGTAGCTACTAGAGTAGATGCTTGTCAAAAAGATATTAAGAAAGTAAAGGCTGACTCTGTGAACTTACATGAGGATGTGGAGTAAAGATGTTCTCACGGAATGGAAGCAGTAGAACTATAAGTAGAAGAACTAAGTTCTAGCATTACTAACACAGAAAATAGAGTAACCTCTGGTAGTTCCTGTAAGACAAATGTTCGTCATGTTGCTTCAGTTGACGCCGCTTGCATCGGATGTCGTCAGTTTTTACGTTTCGATCCAGACAAACAAATTCACCCATTAAAGTTCTCGAATGATTTGTAGAAAGTTTTGTTTAACGCTTCTTCAGAGAGAGAGAGAGAAAATCCCTTCATAAGAAGTCATTTGTTGGGAGTTGTTTTGCGATGGTCAGCTGACATAGTGACAAGATGCAAAACTCTTTCTGAATTTAAAACTGCACTTCTTAATGAGTACTGGTCAGAAAACAAATAAAACTATGTTTGGAGAGCGTTTTGGAGAGGTAAATGTGTTCTCCAGGACGTAAGTCAGTAAAAGAGTTCTCTAGAAAGTGGGTTTCATGGCTGTCATATCTAACAGAAGAAATGAAACAGGAAATGATCATCATGGGCCTGGAAGGTAAACTGCTTTGATATTGGGAGTAGATAACCATTTCTGCACCTAGAGATTATATGCATAGGTTAACTGAATATTTGGAGATACTAGAAACAGTGGCTGCTGTTGACGAGCAGGTGCTAAATAATAACAGGTCTTCTAACGGTCTCATAAGCAACAGACATAATGAAAGTGGGAACGTCATACCCTTCCTGATTCTGTATCAAATGTACACAACAGTCCGCGTGTGGGAAACTTAAGTCCCGTCTATGAGGAAACTGGGCCTCACAAGCCCGAAACAGTACCATAGCAAGTAACAAAAACACAAATCACAGCCAGTTAGTACATGCTAACCGATAACAGGGATGATGAAATGGGAAGAGACCGTATCGGTGCTGTGCTAAACCGCTATCATTGTATAGTTGACAGCATTTTTGACGCTTTAGGAAAAATGGATCGAGAAGGAGAAAGAAAACGCTATAGATAACGGGTTGAAGAAATTAACGGGTTTGGATCTTATAGCGACGAAGATGAAACAAAACCTTTCATCTTCGACAATGATAGCAATCTGCAGGTTAGAGTTTCGGTAGAAGAGAGAGATTCGGTTTTGCAACGTTTTGAAAAGTAGGAGTTGATGGATGAAGAGGGCAGCAATACCAATGAGGTCATGGAATCTCCTAGCTGTATTGGCCTGCCACAAATTGTAAAAATGTTGCGCACGAACGCAGTTGCTCAGAGGTAGAGATGCAGAGGTGTGGAGGAAATCAAAAGGAGGAAGTCGTCATGTACTTCGATTTAAAATTGGTGGACTGGTTGGAAAAGGCAGCTGAGACTGTAAAGATTGATGACCCCGTGAATATAAGTGTGAATTTACTTGCAACTGAATAAGACTACTTTAGCTGAAAACGGATTGAAAGGGATTTATCGGAAGACTTTTATGAGGAACCTGTTCAAACTAGAATAACTCCGCCGAATATAAAAACGGAAATCTCAGAAGTAACACAGCGTAGCCTCCTTGATAGTGATAGTGTAAGAAGCACCTTGGCCCAAGTCATCTTTGATGCTACTCCTAATGAGAATGATGTAGCTGACATGAAAGGAAGTGGTTTAGAATAAAAATTTCCTTCTGGATAAGTTTCCAGGCCAGTACAGCAATATGATTTGATACCAGTTGGTATAGGTAACATAACAATAGATCAAATTTCTGATAAACAGAAAGGCAGTAATAAAAAGGCATGGTAACTGCCTATTAGAATAATGAGGAATAAGGAGTACTTGCTGAAAGATACTGAATTCGGTATTAAGGTACCAGATGCTAATGCGGAAGAGGACTACATTCTGGAAGAGACAGAGGCATAAGTATAGTCAACAAATAAAGTTGCTGATAAAGAGTCTTTGGGCAGAAAATGAAGGCATGACGCAAAAGCATCCCCCATTAGTTTTAGCATTGGTGAAGTAGTGGTAGTCCAAATTATAGAAAAATCGAAGAAAATTCCAGCGGAAGAGAAGAAGTTTATGCATGGGCATCAAGGATCATTTAGGATGATAAGAAAGAAATCCAAAAAAGACAGCAACTAGTTTCTGTGGGGAGTATGGCATACTGTGCAGTCCCAGCGGGATGAAACTTTATTTCTCTTTCAAGTTTCATTCTCCTCTTCTGTCCTATCATACTAGGTAACGAATATATGTCTTCATGTTGAACATATGCTATTAGTTTGTAATGTCTTCTAGTGAGTAAGAATGATTTCCAAAAATGACCATACACAAGTGATGACTTTGAAGTGAATATGGAAGGTATTTCGCAATAGTGAGTTCTAAATGTTGAAATAATCATGGGTAACTTGAGCACCCATAATAGAAAAATCATGGCTAAAGTAAACAAATGATAAATAAGATGCATAAAAAGGGTTAACAACTACACAATGCGGAACGGTATGTGTTAAGAGACGTTAATGAAGCTAGAAATGTCTTAAATCTGAAATAACAGACTCTGTATAAATTAATAATTTTCAGTTGGGAGTAAGGTTGTCTGAAGGTAAGAAAGGATATTAAAATGGGTACACTAGAGGCAAATCAAGGAGTTTTGATATAAAGCAAAGGAGATATATGGAAGTGGTGTGAGGATCACACCGAAAGTATATATAAATAATGGGGTCAGCAGGCTAACGGAGATAAAGCGGAAAAGAAGGGTCGAAATAAATGGATAAAGGGAAAGAGAGAAAAATATCAGTGATGAAGTCAGTAAGCTGACATATATAGTAAAAAGGTTGAAAATTCAAGAATAATTCCCACGTGGTTCGTTAAACGGTTTGAGAAACATGTAATCTTGCTTAAGGCAAATGGTCAATTAACAGGTAAATACAAACAACAAAATGCAGGTAGACGAATGTGCTAGGAAATGCAGATCGTACGGTATTGGTTTGTTGTTGTGAAAGCAGCTTCTAATGATGTGTATAAAAAAATCAAAGTAACCGCTGTCGAACAAATGGCTTCTTTAGCACGTTAATCCGTACGATAACTGAGCCATATGAAGACATAACGTACAAACGTTACGCGATTTTGTAAGTAAAACAGTACCTAGAGTAATAAAATAAATTTCTAACTAGTCTAAAACGTCACTATTTAAGAACATAAACTGACCTACAGTGCATAATAGTTATGGTTCATGTACCGAAAAGAGAACTGCAAAGTTTGAGATTCAATGATGGAGTAAAATGTTACGATTTCATGTGGTAATGTATTGCCAAGAAAGAAATTCTTTCTGCTATCTTCTCAATTATTTATTTAAATTATTGAAGGAAAATAGAATATAGAATGGCTTCGTCCTCCCTTAGGTGTAAATGAGAGCAGTAGCTTAGACTATGTTATCTGTTTCTCAGGGACATGGAGGCTTCATGAAATGCAACCTGCAAGCTGCAGCGGAGAAGGAAGCGATAAGGACACGGTCTACAGGAAACCCTCCCATTTCCCTTTTGTAACAAAATATAATGAAGAACTGAGTTCCCACCCTCTACCTTAATGGTTTTAGGGAAAGCGATTCATACAGACGATCACAGGGGTGCCTACGATTGTTATTAAATAAGTGAGTTCTCAAAAGGGAAAATTTATTTGTTTCCGTTTCCGGTAAAAACTGAAAAAAATAATCTAAGAGTAAATTTTGTAATTATAGGTATCTGTTATAAAGAATTTTGCCACAATCAATGGCATTACAAAAAATTTTTCACAAAAATAAATAGGGGGTGATAAGGCGAAGCAAGCGCTCTGTAATTTCAGAGGTACTGAGGCACGCGAATTTGCCGGGATTTACCCCAGCTCACTGTTTCTAGCGCCACGTCACCATAACGCGCCTGTGCGTAGCACACAAGAATTGCGCCATAATCTAAGAATGAATTTAAAAACTGAACTACGCTTTCCAAGCTTTGTCAATACATCCTACAGCATAGTAATGTTTAAATTTTTAAATCTCAGAGTGATCAGATGAACATATTTCCCTAAATATATCGTTTTAAGAAAAAATAAATGGCGCTAAGTAATAAGGCTAGAAAGTCAAAAAGTTACAAGTTCGAACTTAATCAGAATAATATTTAGGTCAAAATCGGAGGTTTTAGTAAAAATTTACAGTGCTAAATATTATATTCAGACATATGATAATTGGTATGAAACGTCAGTTTGATAAAAATACCTTAACACTGTGACCCCATTAAGCCAACTCTAATATTTTTCGAGTAATTTACTGATAATTGAATTTGGAACAAAACATTCTTATTCGTAATAGATAAAGTATCTTTATATCAATGATAGAAACATCTAGTTACAGCACCTGATGAAACCCTTAAATAATAAAGTTATAAAAGGTTTTATGACTCTGATGTAAATAACAGTCAATACAAGGTCTCTTGAAGTTGTAGTTGAGAGGCCATGTTGTACTGTCAGTTACGTTCTAAAAATTTTATGCCGGCCGTGGTTGATGCACGGTTCTAGGTGCTACAGTCTGGAACCGCGCAACCGCTACTGTCGCAGGTTCGAATCCTGCCTTGGACATTGATGTGTGTGATGTCCTTAGGTTAGTTGGGTTTAAGTAGTTCTAAGTTCTAGGGGACTGATGACCTCAGAAGTTAAGTCCCATAGTGTTCAGAGCCATTTGAACCATTTTTTTTAATTCTAGCTAGCAAAGCTTAAATGGAGTCGAGCTGAACTTTTTCTTTAAGTAAAGCCAACTTTACTCCATTCATATAAAAAACACGAAAATTATAAAATGATAGACAACAGTGTTATAAAATAGTATGTGTCCGAAAAAGCGGCCATTTAGATGCTGCTACCAGACCACAGAGCGGATGACTGTAAGTGTTACTTTCGGCCGTCCGCTACGCCCGTTTATAAATACGGCCAGAAAGACAGTATAGGGAGACGCTTCGTACCGAGTTATCATTCTGTCCGCGTTAGTCAAACGCCGGCTTACGCCCTGCCTCGGATGTTGTCACGGTCAGGATTCAACTAAACGCATGTATTGGATACAAATAGGAAGTGAACTCGCGAGGACTGTACACCTCCCTGGATCGCTTAGATTTCGCGGAAGTAACTGTTTGTGGGCCGCCCGTAATGTTAACGAAACTGCGTGGCAAGTGGTGAGATTATTCTTCAGTTCTACGGCGAGAAACTATCTTTGATAATTAGGAGCCAGGGCGAAAGACATCTTAGTACTTACCGTTGGCGTCGCCACTGAACTGCTCTTAGTGCTGTTTATGATAGAGAAATCATTATTATTATCCAGAATACTACTATGTTTGTGCTTGTGAACATTTACTAAATACATTAATAAGTTAGAACGCAAAACTTTTATTTATAATGATGGTGCTTGAACCCGTTGAGTATATAGTAAGTAGAGACATTTCTTTAGCTAAGCAAAAGAAGAACCTTATGTTACCCATCGGTTTCTGGCTAACCGCAAACATAGTTTTCTGGCTCTTGTAAGGGACGGCGCAGCCGCCCCACGATAGGTACTAGGAAGTAGTTGCGGAGAAGCCATGGGTAGCAGATGAAATACTTCGCTTGATCGATGAAAGAAAGAAGTACAAAAATGTTCCGGGAATTTCAGGAATACAGAAATACATGTCGCTGAGGTATGAAATATATAGGAACTACAGTGAAGCTAATTCGTCATGAATGTCCGATGAAAGAAAGGAGTACAAAAATGTTCAGTGAATTTCAGGAATACAGAAATACAAGTCGCTGAAGAATGAAGTGAATAGGAGCTGCAGGGAAGCAAAATCACCATGGCTGCATGAAGAATGTGAAGAAGTCGTATACGAAATGATTGTCGGAAGGACTGACTCAGCATATGGAAAAGTCAAAGCACCCTGCGGTGAAATTGAATCCAAATGTAGTAACAGTAGGAGTGCAACGTGATTTACACTGTTAAATGCAGAGGAGAGAGTGGATAAGTGGAAAGTGTACAATAAAGGCATATGTGGGAGGTACGTTTTGTCTGACATAATAGAAGAAGAAACAAAAGTCGATGTAGAAGAGATATGTGATCCAGTATTAGAACCAGAATTTGAGAGAGCTTTTTAGCACTGAAGATCAAACAGAGCAGAAGGGATAGATAACATTTCATCAGATTTTCTAAAATTATTTGAGGAAGTGGCAACAAAACAACTATTTACGTTGGTGTATAGAAGGTATGAGTCTAGCCACATACTATTTGACTGTCGGATAAATTTCATTCACACTATGCCGAAGACCGCAAGAGCCGACACGTGCGAGAATCATCGCACAATCAGCTTAACAGCTCATGCATCAAGTTGCTGACAAGGATAATATATAAAGGAAAAGAAAATTGACGATGTGTTAGATGATGATCAGTTTGGCTATAAGAAAGCCACCGGAGAGGCTTTTCTGACGTTGCGGTTGATAATGGAAGCAAAGCTAAAGAAAAATCAAGATATGTTCATAGGATTTGACTACCTGGAAAAAGCGTTCGACAATGTAAAATGATGCAAGATGTTCGAAATTCTGAGAAAAGTTGGGGTAAGCTATCGGGAAAGAAGTGTAATACACATATGTACAAGAGCCAGGAGGGAATAATAAGAGAGGATGACCAAGAAGGAAACGCTCACTTTAAAAAGGGTGTAAGACAGGGATGTAGTCTTACGCTCCTACTGTCCAGTCTGTATAGCGAAGAAACAATGGTGGAAATAACAGACAGGTTGAGGAGTGAAATTAAAATTCAAGGTGAAAGTATATCAATGATACGATTCTCTGACGACATTGTTATCCTGAGTGAAAGTGGAGAAGAATTACGTGATCTGCCGAAATGAATGAACAATCTAATCAGTACAGAGCATGTACTGAGAGTAAATTGAAGAAAATTGAAAGTAATGAGAAGAAGCACGAATGAGAACAGTGAGAAACTTAACATGAGTATTGATGGTCACAAAGCACGGGTGTGCGTCCTTAAAGTAAGTTATTTTAAGTTACATTAAGTAGTGTGTAAGCCTAGGGACCGATGACCTCAGCAGTTTGGTCGCATCGGAACTTTCCAAAATCAGCAAGGAGTTCTACTACCTAGGTAGCATAATAACCAATGACGGGAAGAGCATGGAGAACATGAAAAGTAGACTAGCACTGCATTCCTGGCCAAGAGAAATGTACTAGTACCACACATAGGCCTTAATTTGAGGATGAAATTTCCGACTATGTACGTTTGCATCACATCGTCATATGGTAGTGAAACATGGACTGTGGGAAAACCGGAACAGAAGAGAATAGAGATATTTGAGATGTGGTGATGTGGATGGAAGTTAAAAATTAGGTGGACTGATAAGACGACGAATGGGGAGGTTCTGTGCAGAATCGGAGAGGAAAGGAATATATGGGAAACATTGACAAGGAGAAGGGACAAGATGATGGGACATCGATTAAGACTTCAGTGAAGGACTTCCATGGTACTAGAGGGAAGGTTTGAAGGCAAAAATTGTAGAGGAACATAGAGACTGGATTACATCTAGCAAATAATTTAGGACGTAAGTTGCAAGTGCTATTCTGGAACGAAGAAGTTGGCAGATAAGAGGAGTTCGTGGCGGGCCGCATCGAACCAGTCAGACTGATGCCAGAAAAATAAAAAAAAATATTGGAATGGATTTCGGAGAACGTCATAGGTATTTGAAAAGGGGAGCGGTAGATGCTTACACTGATACAAAAATAGTGATTGTCTGTTACAAAACCTATCTACCATTTCAGTAGAGCTGTTGTCCGTACAGGATATCCCTCTGGCGAGTGGTCAGGCGGATTTTCTCTGGTGTTTCGGTAGACATACGCAATTTAGATTCTGCAGTGTGTCGTCAGGGTCATCCCAAACAAATACTGCTCAGCATCGCTTGCTCAGTCACACACTGGCTACTACCGCCATGCAGCAGCGCTGCTCAGTCGCTAGTGGTACTCTTTCTTCTTCCTGTTTTATTGTCCTTAAAACATACCGGAAGAGCATGTAATATTCTACTTTAAAAATTATTTTGGTTGTGACTGGAAACAAACCAACGTTTGCGTAAATACTGGCCGTCGCATAAAAGCTGTGATGAGCAGTATTTGTTTCATGTTTATCCTCTCACCTCTCAATAACGGGATGCATGTTGGTATTAATTATTTCGAAATAAGTACTCAAAAATGTTGGCGCCCACATATTTATCTGTACCCGGATTCGACAGAAGCTAGAAGATTTTCCGATTTAATCTGCTGACTTCCACTGATGATACGTTGAATGACAAAATTGCGCATTGTCGGCATTGTTTATAATAAACTTCACTCTTCAAGTAACCCCACAAACAGAAGTCAAGCTAAGTAAGACTGGAAATCTTGCAGGCCAAAACAATTATCCGCTCCTTCTATGCACCGACAACTGTATAATCGTTCTCATATGTCCCGCGCTGCTACAGAGTAATGTGCTGGATAACTGTCATGTTCAAACCACGTTGTTTGTCGCACGTCCAAGGGAAGAGCTGCAAGAAATGATCGTCCTCCAAGAACGTAAGATATTTATATTTCTTAACCTTTATATTTTCGTGTGTGGGATTTGCTAGGCCCCAATCGGGCGCCTCCCCAGGTGGTGGATGGGGGAGTGCTCTCTAGATATCGTGGGTATCGGCGAAATAAAATACCCAAGGTGGACCAAAGCTACCACCGGCAGGAGAGGCTCGCTCAGCCACAGTGAAGACAGCCCTCTAGGGGCCTAGTCCCAAAAATCAAGACTCTTGGTCCTACAGGTTGGAGTTTGGTGTGTGGATCTAACAACCGCGCCACCGCAAAACAGAATATTGTTCAGTAACCGGGTTCACAGACAGAACCGTTCGGTCACATACTTACGGCAACCAAAGCTCGTCAAACGGCAGCTATTTTGGTGTATCGGAACATGGAATGTAAGAAGTATATTCCAGTAGGGAGCAGCAGGAGGCTCGAGGAAGAATTACTGAGGTACCGAATTGACGTTGTAGCACTGCAAGAGTTAAGATCGAAACAAACAGCGATTTGAAATTACAGTGAAATCCAGACCACATTAGCTGCTTACAGGAGCTGATAAATATCAACAGAGACAGTTGAAAATGTGTGCCCCTAGCGGAATTCGAACCCGGATCTCCAGCTTACATGGCAGATGCTCTGTCCGACTTAGCCATCGAGGACACAGAGGATAGGGCGACTGCAGAGGCGTATCTCTGGCTCGCTCCCAGTGAGACTGACACATACAACTTACTATCCACAAAGTACATTTGTAGTGCCCCTACCCACTTCAAGCCTTACCTTCATATGGATGAGGCTTACCGGCCACTGATCGTCTTCAGTGCGGATGCACTCACATTGCTCAAACCCTTACGAGATTCGGCACATTGACTGCCGCGAGTAATGAGAATAGTGAGCAGGGGCACTATAAATGTAGTGTGTGGACAATAAGTTGGAAGAGTGGGTCTCACAGCAAGCGTGCCAGAGATACGTCCCAGCAGTCGCACTGTCCTGTGTGTCCTCGATGGCTCAGTCGGATAGAGTGTCTGTCATGCAAGCAGGAGATCTCGGGGATCGAATCCCGGTCGGACCACACATTTTCAACTGTCCTCTTTAATATTTATCGGCTAAAATCGCCTGAATTTCATTGTAATTTATTTCTTCGAGAGCTGCAAGATCACCAATGATGTCTGTCCAAAAAAACAGACACATCTTCATACAAACAGAGGTGGTCGATCTTCAGCATTATACCTTGATCAATAACGGGGAACAGATTAGGAACAAGTTTTAAGGTAAAGAAGTGCATAGGTAACGCCACGGTGAGGTATGAAACAATAAACTCAAGATTATGTCGAATGAGGCTGAAGGGAAAATTTTCCAACTCGTCGCTGATTAGTGTGCTTGCACCACCCGAGGATGCAGCTGAAGAAGAGGAAGAATAATTGCATGAGAAATTGGAGCAAGTATATGATAAGCTGCCAAAGTACGATGTCAAAATTATCCTCGGGGATTGTAATGCTAAAGTAGGTAAAGAGAAAGAGAAGGAACCGGCGGCAATACTCCGTAGAAAACATCTGGAATCAAATAACAATGGCTGGAAATTGTTTGAATTTGTTTTTAGCAAAGGACTGGTAATTGAAGGTAAGTGCTTCCACACAAAGACATTCATAAGGAGACTTGGATATCGCCAGGTGGACGACGAGAAATCAAGTAGATCATATACTGATGGATGGGCGGCATGCCTCAGATATCTTGGGTGTGATCAGCTGCCGAGGAGCGGATATTGACTCAGACCATGTTTTGGTAAGAGTCAGAACCATAGAAGGGATTGCAGTTAAAGCCAGAACTCTTGGCTGCGAGAAAAGTAAGGTTCACGACGTGGAGATGTTTAAAGACCAGAAGAAAGAGGAAGAGAATAGGATCAAAGTGTATGAGAAGCTGCAAACTATCAGTGCGATGGAGGGAAAGAATATCAACGTACTTTGGGAGGAAACTAAGTTATCATTAAATACAACAGCTGAAGAGGTACTCGGAGAAAGAGGGAGAAGAAACGGGTGGTTTAATGAGAAGATGTCAAAACGCTGGAAGATAAAAATCAAGCTCGACAAAGAATGTTACAGAGACCCACACGAAATAATTTGCCTATATTTAAAGAGAAGAGAAGGATAGCTAAGAATTTAGCGCTGAATAAAAATAAAGTAGAGGAAACGGAAATGATGGATGAAATACAGAAGAACTTTGAAAGTGAGCATCGGCAGAACTTCTTGTATGGTATGGGACAAACAAAGAGAGGATATCAGCCAAGGGTGGACATGCTGAAAGATGACACAGAAAGACTGATATTTGGAAAAGAGAAGATAGTAGAAACATGGGCACAACATTTTGAAGTGTTACACTCAAACAGGCACATCGTAAGCGAAGAAGGAAATGGAGGGGCTGGATAAGAAACTGAAGGACAATGTGAGGATGTAGATGATGATGATGATGATGATGTAGCAGATACAGAACCTCCTTCGATAGAAGAATTAAGATAAATTATAAAGCAACATGTGAATGACAAAGCTCCTAGATACGACCTCATAACGGCGGAAAGGATTGAACACTGAGGTGAAATATTAGAAAGGAGTATACATAAAATAATTACAATAGGCTGGGAAACGGAGAAAATGGCAGAGGACTGGACGTTAGCAACCATCTGTCCTATACATGAGAAAGTATTACACATGCAGTGTAAGAACTACCGAGGAATATCTCCGCTGAGCATCGTCTACAAAATCCTTTCTACTGCTGTAACAAAGAGAATTAGTAGAAGACCAGAAAGGATTCTAGGCAAGTACCGGGCAGGGTTCAGATCTGGGAAGTCTACAATTGATCATATCTTTACAGTTTGTATGATGCTGGAGAAGACCTACGAATGTAATGTACGCTTAGAATATGTCTTTATAGATTTTAAACGGGCTTATGGCAGAATTAAAAGAGCAGCACTTGGGAAACAATTCAGACACTCAAATTTCCTAAGAAGTTAATAAAATTAACTAAGGTAACACTGGAAAAGAGGAGGAGCCAGGTTAAAGTTCAGGGATGTCTATCGATATCGTTTGCAACAGAAGGAGGCCTAAGACAGGGACACACATTATGCAGAGTACTACTCAACCTGGTATTAGAGAATGCAGGAAGATCAATAACCACAAACCCAGGAGGCACTATTTATAATAAACTTCTTCAAATTTTAGCCTATACAGATGTGGTAATAAATGCTAGAAGTACGGAAGTGCTTACATCAGACTTCAAAGAATTTGAAGCCGCTGCCAAGACCCTTGGTCTAGAAATTAGTGAGACAAAATCTAAGTACATGGTAACTGAGAGAGTAAGAAGAAACATAGATGATCTCCAATTAGAAGGGTACAGCTTCGAAAGAGTAGACAGTTTTACTTATCTTGGCTCAGTAATGACACCAGAAAACGAAGTGGAGGCAGATTAGCAGACCGCCAACAGGTCATCTAGAGCAATATACTCCTTGCTCAAAAGTAAAAACCTGTATAGGAAATTAAAGCTGTCACCTTACAAAACAATGATCAAACAGTTCTGTCCCTATGGCAGTGAGGCATGGGTACTGACTGAGGCTTTAGACAATGAGTAAATATCTGGCACACAAAACTGCTGAGAAAGATTTTTTAACCTTTGAAGAAGAGTTATGGAGAATTAGGACTAATGAAGAAATAAGGTCACTGTACAAAGAACATGATTTGCTAACCTCAGTCAAAATGGAAAGGCTAAGATGGTTAGGACATGTCCAGCAGATGACAGAAGAAAGGCTCCCAAGGAGGCTGATGATGGGACATCCTGGTGGTAGAAGAAGGAGAGGACATGTGCGTGTGAGATGGCTGGAAGATGCGGAGGCCGACCTGAGGGCAGTGGGAGTGAGGAGGTGGTGCAGGCGTGCTGAAGACCAAGACGGCTGGAAATCTGTGATTGAGGACGCCGAGGTCCTCAGAGGACCGTAGTGCCATGAAGTAAGAAAGTAAGGAAACCTTTATATTTTAATATTTATAATTTTTATGTTTATAGTTTAGCCATCATCCAGGAATGGGCCAATGCGTTTGTGACGAATTACTCCACACCAAACATTCACATTCCACCACAGAGGCTGATATTCAACTTGGCGTACACAATGGCGGTTTTCTACATTAGGATAATGCGTATTTTGTCTATTAATCGTATCATGGTTCATGAAGGTTGACTCATCAGTTAATAATACTCGAACGAAGAAGTTTTGTCTCTATAGTTGCTGAAGGATCTCTTGCCATATGTTATTCTTTTCCGGAAACCATTGCCATGAATTTCGTCATGGAGTTAAATATGAAGGGGATTTTTTGAAAATTCGGCAAACAGTAACCTGATTCACGATTCTAAGAGATAATATGGGAGTTACCATTCACGGCGGTGAATCTCACAAATTCATTATTCTCCCCAGCAACTGTTATTCGACGGTTTCTTTCTTGTGGTTGTACATTGGTCTACTTAGAGAACTGTCTAATAACTCGAGAGAGGGAAAAAAAGAAAAAGATATAGCGAGTGGTTGCTCCCTGTTTGAAATATGTTGGAAGTAAAGTATTATAGACATTCCTGCCACTTTCCCTATATATGTACACCACGTCCGTCTTCTCTATCGTAACAGTCTGTATTCCAACTGATAACACAGTCCAATTGTATTTACTTCATGCGTTGCCCCATGTGGGCAGGTTTGGGCTGTGTGTGGCACAATTCGCCGCTCTTAAGCTGAGAGACTGTATAAAATAAAACGTTACCTACATAACAGACTTGGATAAAAGATTAAGTCTACATATGAGAAAGGGCAGCAATGGGATACAAAATACAGGGTGTACATAAAGTTATGGAACACTTTCAATTATTTATTGCACAAGAAGTAAACACTGTTCAGATGTCATACATATTGCATTTTAAAGAGACACTCTGAAAGGTTGTTTGTTTTGTTTTTTCTTTTACAAACATTCGAGATGCGAACCTGAGAGACCCAGCAGACGTCAATATGGGAATGAAACCCTCGCCACACCCGTCCCAACATGGCATAGTCGACTGTAGCAGTCGCTTCATGTATTCTCTCCCGGAGCTCTGCTACATCACGTGGTAGAGGCGGTACATACACCAGATGTTTTAATGTGTCCCCACAGAAAAAAGTGACACAGGGTGAGATCTGAAATTTTTGTCGAACACCCAGAATGCTCGCTCCACACGTGTACTCGCCATGTTTGCGACAAACGCTGACTATAGGCAAATTGCCCGCATCTCGTGGTCGTGCGGTAGCGTTCTCGCTTCCCACGCCCGGGTTCCCGGGTTCGATTCCCGGCGGGGTCAGGGATTTTCTCTGCCTCGTGATGGCTGGGTGTTGTGTGCTGTCCTTAGGTTAGTTAGGTTTAAGTAGTTCTAAGTTCTAGGGGACTTATGACCACAGCAGTTGAGTCCCATAGTGCTCAGAGCCATTTTATAGGCAAATTACCAGACTACGCTGTGGCGATTTACATGAAAAAAAAAGCTTTCAAGGTTTCTCTTCAAAATGACATATGTAAATCTGTACAATGTTGGTTCTTGTGCAATAAATAATTGAACGTGTTTCTAGACTTCATGTACACCCTATATACAAAGAAAGGGGTAGTTTCACCTGGGACGTTTACATAAAATCCACGTACAATTAAACAGTCACTCGACGAAGACACAGAATATAAACACTGGCATCACGAAGAGCACAATTAATAACGTTATTTACAATAATGAGAGCCACACGGGACGATGACACTGAACGCACGCTGTACTTATGTTACATACACGGCAAACACTAAACACGACAGAAATTAATCTAAAACTGGAAGGACCTGCAAATGGAGATGAGGTCAGAGAGGAGGGAGAGAGGAAAGAGAGAAGGAAGGTCGGTGAAGGGGAGGGCGCAGGAAGGGGCAGAATGGTGGGAGCAGATAGCACACTAAGGGGGAGGAAATGGGTGGGGTGGGAAGGGAACATCCCATGAAGGAATGCAAGGATTTGGAAAGGAGAAGTGAGAAGGACTGGGGGTATGAAGTAGGAAACGGCAGAGGGAGAGGGGAAGGACAGAAAACTCTAGGGAGGAGGAGAGGGGAAGAGGACAGTCAGGGTTGGGAGAATAAACATCAGGGTGAAGACATTGGAATTTTCATTGGGAGAGAAGGTGGAGGGTGTGGAAATAGGGAGAGGAAAGGTCACATTGGTAGACATGTGGCAGTAGGTGGGTAGTAGACAGGTAAGGAGAAACAAGGGGGTGAGGAGGATCGAGGCAGTGTAGAGGATATGGAAGTGTTCATGGAAAAGGAGGCAATGTGGGAAGGGGATGAGCTCATAGGATGGATCAAGGAGTCGTAGATGTGAAGCATGGTGGAATAATGAAATCATCATATCCATTTGGACAGGACAGGAAGTGAAGTCTACTGTGGCCTTTGTTTTGGATGCAAAGTAGGTGGGGAGTCCAGGTGAGGTGACAGTCAAGGCTGAGGCCAAGGTAAGATGGTTAAAGATGGTGAAGTAGAAATCTTGGAGTCAGAAGGAGGGGTTGGTAAGTCTTTTAATGATTGCCTGGGTTTCAGAAGGATTGATTTGAAGGAGCCTTTTGTTGGGCCAAGTTGTAAACTTGGTTTTTGTGGGTTTGGGGCTAGCACTGAGGTCGTTGAAGGGTAGGATAGAGGGTAAGGAAGGTGGTGGCACCAGCATGTTGAAGAAGATGGACGGTGAGGGTGGTTTGGGCATATCAGCGGTGTACAGGAGATAAAAGAGAGGAGAAAGGACGGAGCACTGGAGCGTACCTGTAGTAGGATGGAAGGTACAAGAACTGGTATTATAAATGATGCCATGGGAAGGATTGTGTAAGAGGAAGGAGGAAATGAGATCGATGAAGTTGATAGGAAGGGCTTTGGTCTGGAGCTTGAAATCGCAGTCCAGAATGCCATACATGGTTGTAGGCGTTCTGGAGGTCGAGAAAATAAAAAACAGCAGAGCAACAGGAGTTAAATTGGAGGGAGAGGAGATGGGTAACTATAAGGAGCTCGTTGTCAGTGAAGAAGGAGGGCCAGAAACCACACTGGGTATGAGGGTTGAGTTCGGTGGTGAAGAATATGGTGGGAGAGGATGGACTCAAAGATCTTATTGAACACAGAGGTGAGGTGTATGGTGTGATAGGAAGTGTCCAAAGAGAGTTTGTTGGATTGAAGCATCAACAGGATGCAGGAGATCTTCCACAGGTCATGGTAAAAGCCAGTAGAGAGGATAGTATTGTACAGGTTGACAGGGGAGATGAGAATGGGGGAGAGGGCATTCCTTGAGGCGGTGCTAGGAGATGCAATAGTGATCAGTGATGATGTTGCATTTGGAGCAGAGGACAAGTTTTATATCCTGTGCTGTCATAGGAGTGGTCTGTTATCAGAGTGGTAAGTGGTCCAAGTACTGGAAGCTGGGAGCAAGTGGCACGACAGAGCTATCAGTGTGGACAAGGACGTTGGAGAAGGAGTAATGAAAACGAGGGTCATCAGATATGGAGAAGACTGAGGTGGACAGGTAAAGTGGGTTGTCATGGAGGAGTGGGTAACGGAAGACAGGATGGCTACCAGAAAGGCGGTGGATAGGGTAGAGTCAATTTTACATATTTAATTGATATGCAAATCTAATAAATAAATCTCAAGTGCACACCAAGATTAAAAAGTCGAGGCTGGCGTACACAAACTTTCAAGACACAACGGCCACAGGAGTTTTGTTTGACGAAGGCAACCAGCCCACTGGAAAGTCTGTAGGAGGGCGGGTTAGTACGCAGCTGCACCGGCCGGCCGAACATCCAAGCACCAAAACAGTTTTTGCCGGAGAATGGGGATAATGGTCTGCGTGTTCACCTTAAAAGCAAAACCTGCTGTATTGTTTGGGACAGCCCCAGCATATGCATTTTTTGACGGACCTAGTGCGCAGTTTCAGAGTTCTCACAAGTGGACAGTAAACAACTAACGCAGATGCTATATATTTCCTGATTGGTCGGCTTAGCCATTCTCCTGTTTGTAAGAGTAACACTGATTGATGGACTATTTCTGATGCAATGAGCCGGAGAAGTGAGGGAATGACAGTGGATGATATACCCTTTCGCTTTTTGCGTGGAGGGAAGTCATTCCGGTGACGCTCTTGTAGTGGGAACACGTAGCAGGAGCGAGGATAGTATTGTAGGCAAGGAACAAAGTCTCTACTCAGTACTGTAATGAGAGAGCACCTCTGTCACTAACTAATCGGAGTGATACTCTATAGGCAGTCGTTTGCGATTAAGCGTTTGTTCACTGTCTTGGCTGGGCCACTTAATGTGTGGTGTGAACACAGACAGAATATTAGTTAGCACGTGCGAACGAACATTGAGTGGCATGGTGGTGGACTGGTTATCTGACTGGTGTACCACACTAATAGTTAGACTAGGGACAGGTAGGAGATCTTGACTTCATCAAGGCATAGTGAGAGTTCGATTGCCGAAGGACAATCAAGACAGAAAGAGATAGCTTTGTTATTTTTCAGCGGCGAACGACGCAGGCAGCAGTCGTCGCAGCTCACGGTATTGTGCGCTACAGTGCAGGTGAGCCCCATCTTTCCTCCATTAGAAATAACGTATTTCATTCACGTCACTCCATTACATTTCTCACGCGACAGCCTGGACCATTCTTAGAAAAATTTAGTTGGATAATTACTGAAGTTGAGCAGGCGCGGCTCTCAGCCATTCTGCTGAATAAATAACATTCTTAAAGAAAAGGGATAAACGAGCTTTCCCACACTTTGCATATAAATATCATTAACAGGATTCCTATCCATGAGAGGTAACCTCCTACTCCGAAAAGAACCCAGAAATTTGTGTATCAGTTTATAAATAAAAGTTTCATTTAATTTTTCTTTCATTTTGCAATAAATAATATTTTCCGTTCGTTTAATGTTTTTCTTACACTAACTAGCAATACTCCAGTTCCCAAATATTCCGCTAGTTACGTAAGAAAATAAAATATTTTTGTGTCTTTTCCTTACAGCGATTGACTCCAGAAGATATTTACTGATTTGCTTCTTGCAGGAGCCAAAGAGTACTTGCCAGATCAATCCGTTGTGCAACTCATCAACATAACACCCACACACTGACAGGGTGGATAGGTTTTATGGGAACATGGGCCACTACAGCATTAGAGACGGTCTTCTGGAGAAAGGGTGAGGTGTGAGCAATGTTGTCAGTATGGTGGTTGTGGACGGGATGGTTTTCAACCTGGGTGTCAATGGGTTACTGGTAGGCATTCTAATGAGCACAGTGGTAGCCCCGAAAGACCATGGGAGTAGTGACAGGATGGGTGTAAAGGAGATGGTGAAAAGGACCGGGAGGGTGTCACTGCCAATAGGATCGATGACTTCTATAATGGTATGCCTAAGTAGGTTGGGGGAAGTGAGGACACTGCTGGGACAAGGTCGCCTTGGAGGGTGGAAAGGAACTAATAACGCCACCAGAGAATGGCAGAGTCACAGCTATGAATGTTAAGGTCCGCAGCAATCATGTAGGTGAAAAGGTGCAGTCAGTATGGGAGACGAATTCACATCCGATGGGAACAACAGGACGGATGTATATTGTGGAACAGGTGACGGTGAGGGCTGGGTAAGAGGCGCTGAGGATAAGGTGTTTGGTAGGATCAATGAACAGGGGTTTTCACCTGATGGGGATATGCTTAAAGTGGCCAATAGCAACCCACACCTCGCGCTAAGAGGCGGGGATTATCGTTACAGTGGAGGACATAAAGAGAGTTATGGATAATATGGTAAAATTGGATGATGGTAAAACTGAGGAGGAAGGCGTCAACCTGCTGCCAGGACAGTGTATGCATGAACAGGGTCTCGTTGGCAGAGAAGGAGAGACGCTTTGATAAAGGAAATGATACTGTCATCGCGCCAGGATGGAGAGAGAGGACGGGAAAGGAGGAGGGCGAAAGAGGCTTAGATGAGGGTGTCAGGGCAGATAAACACGGATTGGGCTTGGCTGTGGGAGTAAGTGGCGTAGGTGTTCAGGTGGAAAACTGAACAGGTGATGAGGGAGATCTGCTGGAGGGTGTGTGGGCGTTGGAAGGGGTGGATGTTTTGAAGGACGATAGAAAGGAGCCAGAAGATATCTTCAGTTGTAGGGGGTACATGGAGTGAATTGTTGAGGTGGAGGAGTTGATCAATGGGATGAACAAGAACGGTGAGCTTAAGAGGAATAGGTGGGGCGAGCTTCATTACACGTATTGCAGGAAGGACGGGCGGCAGTTTGAGGAAATGCAATGCTTTGCAGTAGGGGCAGGTGGGAGGATTCTTAAAGGTAGGGGTAAGGTGATCGTTATAGACCAGCCGCTTTTGGAACGGTCAGAGGGGGTATCCATGCTTAGGGTAGCGTCTTTGATCAATAATCAAAAAATTCTTGGTCCTACGTTCGAAACCTGCCACCACTTAAATTTGTATTAATAATCAGCATTGGCGTCCAAAGATTTCTGGCATAAGAATTCACCTTCATTCTGCAAACAGCCTTGTCAAAGAGGATGGAGGAGCGGAGAGAGGTTCAGGGCACTCACTAGCCCTTGATATGGGAAACTGCCACTTAAGGCGGAAGAATGATCAATGGCATGAGGATGCCGAAGGCAATGGAAACCACCGCATTAAGGATACAGGTTACTTATAAATGGTGGAAAAATCGAAATTTTTTATGACTGTATTAAATTCTATAGATTTTCTTGATTACATGGATATATACATTATAGGGTTTCAAATGAAAAATTTTAAAGTTACGGTTATCTGTGCCGCCACGACCCCTTTATTACTGTTACAGAAACCAGTATTATTTCGAAAAGAACTGTGAAATTTCTGTTTCCAGCGATTATACATATGATACATAGTGTAAAGCAAGCCACCACTGTTGAAAGTCAGCTATGTATCAGTTCTTTAGGGAAGAAACTCCCACATGACACGACGCCTGGTGATTGAAATTTTTGTGTTAACAATGACGCTGTTTGTAGTGTATTTGTTGTTGTTGTTCGTGTGGGCGTCTTATCTTCTTTGATAAAGGAAGCGCCGAAATGTAAACAATGTGACGGTGTAGGCTGTCTGGAAATAACTGAACAAGAAAGTTGCAGGAAGGCTGGTTCAAATGGCTCTCAGCACTATGCGACTTAACTTCTGAGGTCATCAGTCGCCTAGAACTTAGAACTAATTAAACCTAACTAACCTAAGGACATCACACACATCCATGCCCGAGGCAGGATTCGAACCTGCTACCGTAGCGGTCGCTCGGCTCCAGACTGTAGCGCCTACAACCACACGGCCACTCCGGCCGGCGTAGCAGGAAGGGTTCAGCGTCAAAATTAGTTGTTCTGTGTAGATCCTGCAATACATATACCTCAAAAATGACTTCGAGCATTGTGCATAATTCATATTTTGTGAATTTGAAGCTAGTGTATCCAATGTGTGCAGTAGAAAAAGGAAAAGAGGCTGCTCAAACGTTTTGTTGTTTGATGGACTTTCCTCCTCCTTCCATTAGGTTCAGCAAGTACATAAAAGTACTTGTAGGTGCCTTGACGGTTATATCTAAAGCATCATTCCTTGAATAGTGTTGTAAGTGCTACTTCATTGGAAAATCGAAAAGTTGTTGGTGTTGAATGCTTATCTAAGTACTGATACCCCTGCCATGGTAACACTGAAGGACATATTGCACATCAGTGTTCTAAGAATTATGATGGTTACAGTGGAGGTGTGGAGTGTGATGGAGTTATAAAAATATTTCAGAAGTCTGTGCCCGTTTATAACGTTAGATATACGAAATACCTAGGCGATGGGAACCCAAAGCTTTCAATAAGATTAATGACTTCAATATTTATGGTGATACCGTGGTAACAAATGTGGAGTGTTGTGGACATGTGCAAAAGAGAATGGGTGCTAGATTGAGGAACCTACGAAGAGAAATGAAACGAAAGTTGCCATCTGATAGAAAATCTCTGTCTAGCCCAGGCAGATTGAGAGAAACTGAAGTAAGCCTTCTTCAGAGTTATTACGGACTGGCCAGTAAACGAACTGAACCTCTGAATGATGTTACAGCAATGAGAAAAGCTGTATGGAACAGCTACTTTTATAGGTTTTCCATAGATGACTACCATGTTCACATAAAGAAGCAGACCCTTGGTGTGGTTACCAAAACGCAACAGAAAATGGTCAAATATACCATCATAAGCATTCTCTTCCTGAGCCTGTTATGAATAAAATAAAACTAATTTTTAGAGACTTGAGTGAGCTTGTTTTGATTAGTAAATGTCTTCATGGGCGAACTCAGAATACAAATGAAAGTTTCAACCGTTCCATATGGGAAAGATTACCCAAGAATTTTTTTGTAAGACTAAATCCATTAAAAGTTGGTGTACTAGATGCAGTGATATGTTTCAATGATGGCGTGATAGGAAGGTTGAAAGTCCTGAGAAATTTTGGCATAAAATGTAGTTCTGATATGGAAGATCAATTTCTTGCGTGTGACAGACAACGGGTGCATGAAGCCGAAAGATTCGCTCTTCAAGTTACCAAAGGAGCAAGAAGTGCTAAAAGGTATGCCAAGAGGACGTTTGAATATGAAGAAATGCTGCAGGATGAAGACTATGCTTCAGGAATGTTCTGAGGCATAGTTTCATTGGACTCATTTCTTCATTTGCAATTTCCTGCAAGTTGTATTTTTCAGAATTTGGGTAGAAATATTTTCTGAAGTTTATAAGGCATTGCACTAATTTTTTTCTGTAACTTGCAATTGTCCATACTTAAGTAGCACACCTAAGCTTTATTGCAGAATCAACTAAATTATAAAAAATAACAGGTTTATTAGGAAAAAATTATAAAAATTAAAATGTAATATGTGATTTTTTAATCCCTGTAATATACATAATATGTGGAATGAAGTAAGTCAAGTACCTCAGCCATCATGTCACACATATCTAGTAAACATTTGGTCTCCTTCAAATGTATAACATTAGATTAAATAGTACCTCAATTTGACGAAGCATTTTGGAAAAAAATAGAATTAATTTCTTTATAATTTTAATAACCATAAACAGGTTTAAAAATATTCAAAATACTTCTAATTTATTTAGAAAATGTGCTGCATTACCTGGTATCAACAAAAAGTCTGTAAAACATTTACAGTATAAACTGTGCCTGAAAGAAATAGGTGTTGATTTTTACGTAATACAGAGCCGATAAAGTGTCCGGTATTCTTAAAGACATATAACGGTATATGTGGCCTACAACTGAGAAAGTGTCATAATGATCTCTGCATTAGCAAAAGATTCCGGTACAGTCCCTCATTCGGATCTACAGGAGACTGTCAAGGGGGAAATGGCCACGAGAAAAAGATTGAATTACCAGCGAAAGGATAACGGCCTACGAGTTGGGGCGTGGAATGTCAGAAGCTTTAACGTGGTAGGGAAGCTAGAAAATCTGAAAAGGGAAAAAAGCTCAATCTGGATACAGAAGGGATCAGTGAAGTGAAATGGAAAGAAGAGAAGGATTTATGGTCACATTAATATAGGGTAACATCAACAGCAGTAGAAAATGGTATAACGGGAGTAGGACTCGTTACGACTAGGAAGGCAGGGCAGGGAGTATGTTTCTGTGAACAGTTCAGTGATAGGGTTGTTCTTATCAGAATCGACAGCAAACCAACACCACAATGATATTTCAGGTAGACACGTCGACGTCTCAAGTTGAAGAAGAAGAGGCAGAGAAAGTGTATGAAAATATTGAAGGGATCATACAGTTCATAAAGGGAGAAGAAAGTCTAACACACATGGGGGACTGGAATGCAGTTGTAGGGGAAGGAGTAGAAGAAAAGGTTACAAGAGAACATGGGCTTGGGCCAGTGAATAAGAGAGGAGAGAGACTAATTGAGTACTGTAACAAATATGTACTAGTAATAGCGAATAGTCTGTTCAGGAGTCTAAAGGGCAGGAGTTATACTTATAAAAGGCTGGTTGACACGGAAGGATTTCTGTTAGATTACGTCAAGGTCATACAGAGATTCGCAAATCACATACTGGATTGTAAAGCGTACCCAGGAGCAGATATAAATTCAGATAACCATATAGTAGTGGTTTGTTTGTTCGTTTGTTTTGTTTTAGGTCGCAAGGACAACTAGGGTCATACGCACCCACGTCAGGGTGTAGAAAGCGAAGATAATGAGAGGAGTTAAAAAAGACTACACGATAATCCAAATCGACGGAAGAGAAGACATGGGGAAAGGTCTATAAAATACGCCTTAGAGAAACTGAGGTCCTAAGCCAAAAATTTAATTGCCCTCGTCATATTGCTACCATGGATAAAATGGTAAACGCAGTGGAACCCGCACAGCTTTCACTAAAACAGCCGGTAACGCACATGCCAACCACAAACGAGAAAATAAGCGAGTAAAAAAAGGCTATTCCGTCAGGTAATGGTGGATCATCAAAGGTTGAGCGCAATGGGCACAAAGTGGTGGGGGAGCACCACTTAACAAATGGCAATGGCTAAAAAGGAAGTGCCCGATATGCAACCTCGCTAAAATGATCTCACAGTGAGACGCTCAAGCTTGTGCGAGTGGCTTGATAACCTGGAGCTTGTTCCGTTGGAAGGAGGAACAGTGGTGGTGCCGAAGTGACGCCACCCACTGACAGACGGAAACACATAGATCATCAGAGGGAATGTAAGAACTTGCGGGCTGAATATGAGGACTGCAGCCCTAGCAGCAGCGTCAGCTGTCTCGTTTCCTGTCAGACCGACGTGACCAGGAGCCCACATAAACATCACAGTGTCTCCATCAAGAGTGAGCAAGAGACTGCTTTACTGGACCCGTGACTGTTCTAATAACTTGCAGTTCATATCGACAGCTGTTGAGGTGTAATTGTTACAGAAGTGACTAGTAAGTAGAGCAAGGAAATTCAAGGCAGTGTATGATGTTACTTTACATACGGCTTAGGTCAGTCGGGAATTTAAATTTTTAATTCGAAATATTTTATAACGATTCCTCTAGCACGTTTGTTTTTCAATCTACATCTATATCTACATCCATACTCCGCAAGCCACCTGACGGTGTGTGGCGGAGGGTACCCTGAGTACCTCTATCGGTTCTCCCTTCTATTCCAGTCTCGTATTGTTCGTGGAAAAAAGGATTGTCGGTATGCTTCTGTGTGGGCTCTAATCTATCTGATTTTATCCTCATGGTCTCTTCGCGAGATATACGTAGGAGGTAGCAATATACTGCTTGACTCTTCGGTGAAGGTATGTTCTCGAAACTTAAATAAAAGCCCGTACCGAGCTACTGAGCGTCCCTCCTGCAGAGTCTTCCACTGGAGTTCATCTATCATCTCCGTAACGCTTACGCGATTACTAAATGATCCTGTAACGAAGCGCGCTGCTCTCCGTTGGATCTTCTCTATCTCTTCTATCAACCCTATCTGGTACGCATCCCACACTGCTGAGCAGTATTCAAGCAGTGGGCGAACAAGCGTACTGTAACCTACTTCCTTTGTTTTCGGATTGCATTTCCTTAGGATTCTTCCAATGAATCTCAGTCTGACATCTGCTTTACCGACGATCAACTTTATATGATCATTCCATTTTAAATCACTCCTAATGCGTACTCCCAGATAATTTATGGAATTAACTGCTTCCAGTTGCTGACCTGCTATTTTGTAACTAAATGATAAGGGATTTATCTTTCTATGTATTCGCAGCACATTACACTTGTCTACATTGACATTCAATTGCCATTCCCTGCACCATGCGTCAATTCGCTGCAGATCCTCCTGCATTTCAGTACAATTTTCCATTGTTACAACCTCTCGATACACCACAGCATCATCTGCAAAAAGCCTCAGTGAACTTCCGATGTCATCCACCAGGTCATTTATGTATATTGTGAATAGCAACGGTCCTATGACACTCCCCTGCGGCACACCTGAAATCACTCTTACTTCGGAAGACTTCTCTCCATTGAGAATGACATGCTGCGTCCTGTTATCTAGGAACTCCTCAATCCAATCACACAATTGGTCTGATAGTCCATATGCTCTTACTTTGTTCATTAAACGACTGTGGGGAACTGTATCGAACGCCTTGCGGAAGTCAAGAAACACGGCATCTACCTGTGAACCCTTGTCTATGGCCCTCTGAGTCAATAATGTATAATGTATATTTTAGCAAAACGAACAATTCCTCGATTATTCCACGTTGTCGTCACAAAAATTTGAAGTGTCCATAGTACGACGAAAAGAAACATTTTCATTCATCAAATAAAACTGACAAAAAGAAAAGTTAACGCATTCTGGCACTTCACAATAATTGCTAGACATATTTAGACAAAATTGGAATGGAGGGAGAAATGGTCGCGGACGTTGTTCTGCATACTTAATCAAATTCGTAAAACATGGTGTTGCATTCTGGTAACGCACAAATGTCTAAGGTTCAACAATACTGTTCCCACACCAGAAATGACAAATAATTATTGGAAATTATATTGTCTGACAATTTCCTGAGAAATGCTTTACACTGTCGAAAAAAATCATTATCTACAGGCTGAATCCCACTATCAGTTCTCGTCGAATTCGAATTATATTAAAACTCCTCTCTTTGTCCTCCATACGAAAGGTGGCCGAGCGGTTCTAGGCGCTTCAGTCCGGAACCGCGCGACTGCTACGATCGCAGATTCGAATCCTGCCTCGGGCATGGATGTGTGTGATGTCCTTTGGTTAGTTAGGTTTAAGTAGTTCTAAGTTATAGGGCACTGATGACCTCAGATGTTAAGTCCCATAGTGCTGAGAGCCATTTGATTTTTTTCATCCTCACGAGTGGGTTTAAGTCTTCCGAATAGTTTTCTCTTCATAGTGTTGTGAATTTCATTTTGTTGTAGGTTTCGTAGTTCGTGTAAATCCTTGTTCCATACATACAATTGACCTTCATTTTTCGTGAAATGCAACGGACTTTCCAAACTGGTTAGGCATTAACATCTTCTGCCTCTTTCGTTTAACAAAAATGTTTAGACTTTTTTGCCACTTGAAGCTACTGCCGTAATCTTTTCTTTGGGCTACGAATGTACTGTGTATTTGTTGTACATCCATCGTCGTTGCCGGCCCTGGTGGCCGAGCGGTTCTAGGCGCTACAGTCCGGAACCGTGCGACCGCTACGGTCGCAGGTTCGAATCCTGTCTCGGGCATGGATGTGTGTGATGTCCGTAGGTTAGTTGGGTTTAAGTAGTTCTAAGTTCTAGGGGACTGATGACCTTAGAAGTTAAGTCCCATAGTGCTCAGAGCCATTTGAACCATTTTTTTGAACCATCGTCGTTCCAAACACAACGCACGGAATCGTCAGATTTATCTCCTGTTTCTTCTAATGTTTCTACAGTTTTTAACGAGATGTCGACGTCATTCGAATGAATGTCAAAGAAATTAATTACTAAATAATACACATGTAGATGTTCAGGAGATGTAGGCCATTTTCATTGTACCAAGTTCTTCATATTTCAGCAAGGTTGGAAACATTACTGGGATTCCCTATTATTGTAAAAATATGGAAATTACTCAAAGAAAGGTGCTATTAGCAAACGTATGCGAAGAAAACACAGAGAAAATTAATTCATTTTAGTCTTCGTTGTCAGTACGGCAAAGGGAACTGCTAATTGTTGCGAATAGTATGGATGTTAAAAAAAAAGTTGCAAATTCAAACGAATGGTATCTGTGAACTGTTCTCTCAGAGGAACTGTCAACCGCCACTGATATTCGCTGTACCAGTTACGATCGCGTTGTGTCATGTTATCTGTTTGCTGATGCGCCGTCAGCCAAAGCTATGGACTTGCCGCTTTGCGTTACGCTGTCTGTTACGGCTGAGGTAGAGGTGTAAACGTCTCCGGCCGCCTGACGAGCTACGAAAGTGACAGCTTTCAACACTTGTTTTAGAAAATACCTGAGGTGTGTCTTAGCAGCTAAAATTTTGACACAGTGTTTCTGTAGGTGTATTTTTTCTTTGTAAAAAATTTCAGGACAGGTTTAGAAATGTCGGATTGGATCGTTAGTTGCTACAGACGTTATCGCGCGCCGATATTGCCTTACGTTAACGTCTGCCAGCTCTACCTCGGGTAAGTCTCGTTATTGCATAGTGTGAAATGTTCAGTGGTTAGAGCGACCTGTTGTGTGCTACGCTCGGTGACAGATCGCGGTTAGTGCCCAGTGTTGCACTAGTTGAGTGGCGCTTGCTTCAAGTGCGCCACTGCAGTGCACTGTTCGCACGGTGTAAGCGATTCGACGCTTCGCGGCGGCTTGCTGGCAATAGCTGACACTTCACACGTGACATTTCGGGCTCTGCTTTGAGGATGGCTATCAGTACCTAATTATCAGGTTGCATGTTGTTGACAGGCAAAGTATGGAACCGTCGGCGCGGCTACAAATCTTAAGAGTCAGTAAGAACGAACTGTATATTATGTGAAAGCTCTTGGAAAGTGGAGGACCTCCAGAATTTCAAATGTGAACAAGTGACAAATTACCACAAAAAATAGCTCTCAAAACGATCAAATCTGACCTCTTTTAACGCTGTTTATTTGGTATTATCAAAAGCTGAAGATTTAAAAACGCGGAAGGAAGTAAAATGAGTTGTTGGATAATAAATATGCTTTTCTAATTGTTGAACACATAGAAAAACGTTTCCTTATACTTTCGTCATTGTGTAACTTTTCCTTCCAATTTCGACAATTAAAGCAAATTATTAGGAAACAAAAATTTTTCTGTTTCTGTTTGCGGTAACAAGTGTTGAAAATAATTCTTTCTCGTTCTAAGCACAATCATGGCCACCTTTGTGCACTTTTACTACCCAAGTGGTCTCTCCATTTGGGAACGACCTCCATTCTTCGCAAATACTATCTTTCGTATCCAGAATGAGATTTTCACCCTGCAGCGGAGTGTGCGCTGATATGAAACTTTCTGCCAGATCAAAACTATATGCTGGGCCGAGATTCGAACTCAGGACCTTTACCTTTCGCGGGCAATTGCTCTACCAATTGAGCTACCCAAGCCTGGTGGAAGTAAAGGTGTGAGGAGCGGGTGTGAGTCGTGCTTGGGTAGCTCGGTTTGTAGAGCAATTGCCCGCGTAAAGCAAAGGTCCCGAGTTCGAGTCTCGGTCTGGCACACAGTTTTAATCTGCCAGGAAGTTTCACTATCTTTCCTATCATTGTGCGTTGGCTTTGATACATCTCCAATAGATAATCAAAGGTAAATAAGTCTGAGGACAGCGTTGGCCATCTCATTTGCCGCCCTCTTCCAGCCAAGTTTTGATTCTAGTTCAAAAAATGGTTCAAATGGCTCTGAGCAGTATGGGACTCAACATCTTAGGTCATAAGTCCCCTAGAACTTAGAACTACTTAAACCTAACTAACCTAAGGACATCACACACCCATGCCCGAGGCAGGATTCGAACCTGCGACCGTAGCAGTCCCGCGGTTCCGGACTGCAGCGCCAGAACCGCTAGACCACCGCGGCCGGCTTGATTCTAGTTACGCCTGTGAATGTGCCTGACACCAATATGCTTCGCGTGGTTCAGGAGGAAAATTTTCCACCAACACAGTCGGGCCAAACTCCAGAAACTCAGACAGTCTCTTATCGGTTAATAATTTTTAACTTTATCTTGGACGCATGAAATGCATTCGCTGTTGCGAATATGGGCAACTATCAACGGTATAAAGGAATTACGACAGTGAAAATCTGTACCGAATCTGGATTCGAACCCGTATTTCCCGCTTATCGAGGGTAGTCGCCTTACCATTTTTTTAAATTTTCATTTTGTTCTTTATTGTCCGTTGTACTTGGTCATAGTGGACTCCTCATGACATCCGTTCAAGTTTGTTGTTGATCTCTTAACTCTGTTTTTTTTTTTCAGAGACCAGCCAACTCTCTGACCGTACACACTGAGCTGCATTGCACTGCCGACAGACGATTAGGTTATCTGAGCAGGTGTCACTGCCAGACACAAACTTCCGTATGTCTCTACTATGTGTCTACAACCTGCACTCATACATCAATTGCGAATCTTCGCGTACTGGAGAGACATTTTAATTGAATGTCGTTTGCTCTGTGTTGGTGGATGAATACGATATTGTAATACCTGTGTTACTCAGAGGTACGATGCAAGCACGTCTGAAGATACATTGCATCGTACTTTTGAATAACACAGGCACTACAATATAGAAGTGTTTAGGATGAGTGCACAACCAGTACTTACGCTTCTTATGTACTTGTTTTCTGGTTAACGTGCAATTTGTGTTTTCTTCCAAGCTATAGGGAACATCTAGGACATTTGTCTCGTAATTAGATTTGAATGTGTTTTGACCGGTCGTTGGCATGACACTCGTGAAGCCCGGATTCTAATTTGGAAACCGGGACAGAAACGCAATTCGTGTCGGGCGATCGTTTTCGTTAACAGCTCAACGGACGTGGATGTGACACAGAGGTGAGCAACTATCATCTGCAGCTTCGGACAGTACTTCTGTTCGCCCCAGAATGCCGTTCCACTCTTCCTTCTGGAATGTGATGATGAAGATGTATATCAAGGTAGATATCTGCACTCCTACTACCTCTAATTCATATTCTGAGTATTTGCTATGATTGTGGGTCGGTTTCATCCGGACACAGTTACAAATCTGTGCCTCCGATGTTCGTAACAGCATGTCACGGCCAGCTTGGAGGATCTCGATCCCTCTCTGCGTAAATACTCCCTGCTTTTTGATAACTTTTGCCTCATTCTCCCAGAACAATAAGCTCGTCTAATTTTCTATGGAGTGGTAGTGGAGCAGCAGGAATGGGTTGATAACGTCTCCTACGTTTCACAATATTTGTAAAAAGCCGCTCGGCAACAGAAAATAATTCTGACAGTTATTTAATTCCCGAATAAAGCACTTCAAAGGTAATAAACAGGCAAAGCTCTTTAACAATATAATAATCTACATGCGTTAGGCAAATTCCCGACTGACTGACTCATTAACTGATTCATCGTCGCCCACCTAGTTACCAGGGACAAAAGCTTGAAACGTTCATAGGCTGTTGATCTCATATGTAGGGTTCATTTAAGGAGCGATTTTTCAATATTCTGTCGGTAAGGTGGTGAAATTGTGGACGAAATAGTTTGTGAAAATATCTCACTATTAAGGCTATTTTGAAAATAGTACTACGAAAATTGGAATTTCACTCCTCGGTCAGAAATGAAAAAAAGAAAAATACTTGCTTCAATGTCTCTGGAAATTCAATCCCAAGAGGGCTGACACAGGGGAAGAGAGTTTTTATGGAATTGTTCCATTACTAAAGAATTTATTCGACCTCCTTGGGACTTGAAATTCCAAAAACATTGAAACACATATACATTTATGTATCTGTGAAGTCACATACCAGTTTTCATGGATCTATGTTTAGCTTCACTAGTTCTTTAATAATGACATTTCTCCTCGAAATAAATATTGAGCATCTATTTTCACACTTTAGAGGATTCATTTCCATTTGAGAGTAACAAACCACTAATTCAATTAAAGAAAAAGGAAAAAAAAATCTGTGCACACAATACAGTCTACACGAGTGATCACCAGGCATTAAGCTGGTTTTCCTGTAAAAAAAAACTGGCGGTTGACCTTGGAGAATAAATGAAATTAAAAATGATATTCCGCTGTAGAACGCCCGGCACAGAATGTATTTGACTCTCACGGTGGAGTCCCAACACATTCAACACACATCCAACTTGACGGCCAGGAGAAACAGATGCACCTCATCCACTTGCGCGCCGGCCAGGTAAAGGTACCGTCCAATTCTGGACCTTGGTTCCGTGGCTGCGGCGACTGCCCTATGCGGCGTTCCGGCTCGGGCAGTGCAGGGACAACGGCGACCTGTGTATGGTCCGGCGACTTCGCTCGTCAGCCCCAGCAGGAAATTGAAATCCACACCGCCACCAACTGGAACGGTGGAATTTCCGCCAGGGCATATAATGCATCTTCATTAGAGTATGCCGTTAATGAGCGAATAAAATGAACAAGTCAAGAGTGTCTCTGAAACCATTGACAGTGTAGCCCCTACAAGACTCTTACTAATGGGAGTGATGTCCCTATCAGTAAAAATGAAATTTACGTCAGAAACAACTGGTGCTTTCACCTGCGTACTTAGGTGGCGTGGAGAGTTGCGAGGAAGCTATGGTATTGCAGAAACGGCGTAAAGGAGGAAAAAGAGAGTTCGAAATGTCTAGCTTCAAGACGAAGTGTCACGTGTACTAAATTTTTTCTCCTCGTTCCCAAATGATATTCTTAAGTAAACATCGTTTACTTCTTCTCCCCTCCCCCCACCCGCCATCCCCAACAGCTATCAAACTCCACCATTTTGTTCCCTCTTGTGGTTTTCCTGGAATGGTTCAAAATGGTTCAAATGGCTCTGAGCACTATGGGACTTAACTGCAGTGGTCATCAGTCCCCTAGAACTTAGAACTACTTAAACCTAACTAACCTAAGGACATCACACACATCCATGCCCGAGGCAGGATTCGTACCTGCGACCGTAGCGGTCACGCGGTTCCAGACTGAAGCGCCTTTAACCGCACGGCCACACCGGCCAGCTTTCCTGGAATGCTGGAATGTATTTGCCCCTTAAGGTCTGACGTGTTGTTTCTTGGATAATGTTGCTTTGTAGTTGGTCTAAGCCACCCTGTACACATGATATACATTCTGTGTACTTGCACTGTAATTCTTATCTGTGTGGAGACGACATTCAGGTGTGTTTTATACAGGAAAATATAAAAGTAATTTGAATGATATTAATGAATACAATTATGTCTACTCTTTTGGCTAGAGGAACCGTGAATCTCATCGAAAAATCTCTCCAGGAAAGAGGTCAGTATTATTGTATGTCAATAAAATACACCAACCCTATAGAGTATCTATGTTGGCTCCACTACTGGTATGATGTTTCAGGATGTCTGATTAATGTGAATACAAAACTTTGTCAGATCACGATGTGACTACTGTACGCGCACCTGGTAGGGTCGATGCTGCGAGCGTAGTGATAGTATACGGTCACATCGTTTCCTTGTAAACAGAACTCTGTAAACTGATATACTGATTGCGTTCCACGTCCCTCATTATGCGTGTGAGCATGTAGTGGGTCCAGTTCCCCGATTGAAGGAGGGTCGCCACTTCCGGTTTTCGCGGCTCATATTTCATTGTTCCCTCAGGAGAGACAGACTTCGGAGTAACAGAGAAACAGTGACACCATTTATTTTAAAAACACTACGGAAACAGTGCGTGTACTGAAACTGTTCGGTTGTATGGTTTTAATAATTCCGGAAGAATTATTTGTGGTTTTAACTTACGTGCTGTGGCAACGAATCGATAGCTCAACATTCCTGCTACCTTTGGAAACAAAAATCCCTTCACACACACGATACTTTTGTGACACGTGCAGCTTTGAAAGGCCTGTAAATAACTCACAAAACCACCGTGGCACTCGTGCACCAAATAAAACAATACTCTCGAACGCTTTCGGTGTGGCGTTACGCAACGTACGGCGAGGTGTTACATTTTCCGTTCTTTCTAAAAATAAACTACAAAGGGCTACGGAACATGCACATCTATATATATTTCCAATTCTTCGTGATTACAGGGTGTTACAAAAAGTCACGGCCAAACTTTCAGGAAACATTCCTCACACACAATGAAAGAAAATATGTTATGTAGACATGTGTCCGGAAACGCTTACTTTACATGTTAGAGCTCATTTTATTACTTCTCTTCAAATCACATTAATCATGGAATGGAAACACACAGCAACAGAACGTACCAGCGTGACTTGTTACAGGAAATGTTCAAAATATCCTCCGTTAGCGAGGATACATGCATCCACCCTCCGTCGCATGGAATCCCTGATGCGCTGATGCAGCCCTGGAGAATGGCGTATTGTATCACAGCCGTCCACAATACGAGCACGAAGAGTCTCTACATTTGGTACCGGGGTTGCGTAGGCAAGAGCTTTCAAATGCCCCCATAAACGAAAGTCAAGAGGGTTGAGGTCAGGAGAGCGTGGAGGCCATGGAATTGGTCCGCCTATACCAATCTATCGGTCACCGAATCTGTTGTTGAGAAGCGTACGAACACTTCGACTGAAATGTGCAGGAGCTCCATCGTGCATGAACCACATGTTGTGTCGTTCTTGTAAAGGCACATGTTCTAGCAGCACAGGCAGAGTATCCCGTATGAAATCATGATAACGTGCTCCATTGAGCGTAGGTGGAAGAACATGGGGCCCAATCAAGACATCACTAATAATGCCTGCCCAAACGTTCACAGAAAATCTGTGTTGATGACGTGATTGCACAATTGCGAGCGGATTCTCGTCAGCCCACACATGTTGATTGCGAAAATTTACAATTTGATCACGTTGGAATGAAGGCTCATCCGAAAAGAGAGCATTTGCACTGAAATGAGGATTGACACATTGTTGGATGAACCATTCGCATAAGTGTACCCGTGGAGGCCAATCAGCTGCTAATACTGGTTCTCCCGTAGCACTCTCCATACAGTGACGTGGTCAACGTTACCTTGTACAGCAGCAACTTCTCTGACGTTGACATTAGGGTTATCGTCAACTGCACGAAGAATTGCTTCGTCCATTGCAGGTGTCCTCGTCGTTCTAGTTCTTCCCCAGTCGCGAGTCATAGGCTGGAATGGTCCGTGCTTCCTAAGACGCCGATCAATTGCTTCGAACGTCTTCCTCTCGGGACACCTTCGTTCTGGAAATCTGTCGCGACGCAAACGTACCGCGCCACGGCTATTGCCCCGTGCTAATCCATACATCAAATGGGCATCTGCCAACTCCGCGTTTGTAAACATTGCACTGACTGCTAAACCACGCTCGTGATGAACACTAACCTCTTGATGCTACGTACTGCTGTGCTTGATGCTAGTACTGTAAAGCAATGAGTCGCATGTCAATGCAAGCACCGAAGTCAACATTACCTTCCTTCAATTGGGGCAACTGGCGGTGAATCGAGGAAGTACAGTACTTACTGACGAAACTAAAATGAGCGCTAACATGGAAATTAAGCGTTTCCGGACACATGTCCACATAACATCTTTTCTTTATTTGCGTATGAGGAATGTTTCCTGAAAGTTTGGCCGTACCTGTTTGTAACACCCTGTATATATATTACGTTAGGTGAGTACTCAGTGCTCCTAGCTGATTCCATTCGTGAGCAAATCTAAGGGTCTTCTATTTATTCACTTCGAAATGGAGATGAGCGTATGGCATCGTTGGCCGGGAGGCCTCTATTCGGGAAAGTTCCGCCGCCAAGTGCAAGTATTACTGCATTCTACGCAACATTGGACGACTTGCGAGCCGGTGGCGAGGATGAAATGATGATGACAACACAACACACAGTCACCGAGCGGAGAAAATCTCCAACCCGGCAGGGAATCGAATCCGGACCCGCTTGCTTGGGAGGCGAGCACGTTATCACCCAGCTAAGCAGGCGGACATTCAGCTCGAAATGGCTGCTTTTCAGTAGCTGTCAAAGAAATTCATGCTATTTTCTTCTGACATTCAGCATTAAATTGTCCAAATGGAACGTAAATATTTCCTATATGCATAGAGGAGTAACCACAAGAAGATAAGTTGCTGTTTTCCTTAAGTACAATTAAAGATATGCTCACGACACGATAAGAAAGTATTTTTAATATGGGGAACGCGTTGTAAATGGTAATATGAGCGTTTTTATTTCAGAAATGATAGTGTACTGAAAACTTCAATACCACCAAAAGAAAAGTAATAAGATGCGATAGAATAAAGTCAGCTCATGCTAAGTGTGTGTGAGATAAGATTATGAAATGACAGACTGAAAACTGTCTATGAGGTTTTCAATCTGGACAGGAAAATGGATGACGAGATCAGAAGCGAAAATATAAAATTTTGACTAGTGATAAACCGAATATTTTCTGAAAATCGCCAAAGTGTTACAATCATATATAAATTTAAGTGCTAGGAAGCTGACTCCAAAAGTAATTGTTTGGATCGTAGCCTTACATGAAACTGAAATATGGATGACAGTAGAGATGAGACGAGGATAGAAGCCATTAGAAACGTTAGTTTGTAGACGAAACTATGTGTTATGGTAAGGAAAAGAAATTCATGTTTTGACTACAGCATGGCAGTTCAAATGGTTGTAGGATGCAGCGGTAATGCAGAGATGAAGTGGCTTGCGCAGGATACACTAGAGTGCCGACCTGCAGCAGACCAATCTACGGACAGTAAGCAGATGCATGGGTAGAAATATGAAGCGGACTGAAGAAGGTATGCAAAATTTTAGCCCTGTAATACAAGAATACGCAATTCTGTTGTAATTAGGAAAATTGGAAATTTCTGATAAGGAGTATGGGATCAAACTATTGAGATCATCGGTCCCTCGGCTTACGCACTACTTAAGCTAACTTAAACTAACTTACGCTAAGGACAACACACACACCCACGCCCGAGGTAGCATAACTTGATTTTGCACAAATGAAAAGATAGCGAGGGAATGGGGGGGGGGGTTGAGATTTGGAACGTGATGGGGTTAGCATGGAGAAGAACACTTAAAAAAATTGTCAAAAACCAGATGTGGAGTTTTACACTTCACTCCAAGAGCATCTTGAGTGTCAACAAGAGTAATGAAGCATATAAATAGCAATTCAGTTAATGTTGCTAAAAAGAGGCATTCATCAACCACATACGATGGATTTAATACACAGAAATTAGGCGTGGGTAAAATAGTCTCTTACTGAGGCTTAATTTCTTTACGAGGTATTGTATTTTGAAAATTTTCCAGAGCGAAACTTATTTGTTCCGTTCAACCTGTGTAGTTACTAAGTACCATGCTGTTACGTGTGCTTGAGTGTGCTTGGAACACAGGAGTGCATTGGGACGTGCTAGTCAGTTGCTGTGTGACAGTCCAAGCTGTAGACCGTGAGTGGACGATGGGGTATACCAATGGACAAAAAGCCGACATGTTCATGGTGTGTGGTGAGTGTAAGAAAAATGCAGTTCGTCGTCGTACCGTGTTAATGGCGAGATATACAAATACACGTCAACCATCTTGGCAATTATTTGTCAATCTCCCCTGTAAATTACGTGAAACTTGGTGTGTAACACCTAGACAACGTAACAGAATGAAACAATTGACAACAGAAGATGGGGACATTAATGTTCTTGCTCCTGTTGCAGTTCATCCGCACGTTAGCTCCCGCAATCAATCGAGGAAATGGCACGAATCAGGCAAGTGCCCTATGCCTTCTCCATCTCTATCACACTTTTCTCCATCGAGAGCTACTTGGAAATGACTAAGAGAATCGTGGTAACTTTGGCAAGTGGCCATTAAAACAGGAGAATCTAGGTGTATCAAATTTCTTACTTAGTTCAAATTCGAATCGCTCTAAGCACTGGTTCCAAATGGTTCAAATGGCTCTGAGCACTATGGGACTCAACATCTTAGGTCATAAGTCCCCTAGAACTTAGAACTACTTAAACCTAACTAACCTAAGGACATCACACACACCCATGCCCGAGGCAGGATTCGAACCTGCGACCGTAGCAGTCCCGCGGTTCCGGACTGCAGCGCCAGAACCGCTAGACCACCGCGGCCGGCTCTTACTTAGTAGTGAAGCCACATGTACCAATCATGATCAGGTAAACCGCAGAGACACGCACTATTGGTTTGTTGACAATCCCCAATGGCTTCGTCAGTTGAAACCTCAGTGTCCATTGAGTGTAAACGTGTGCTGTAGAATACATCCACATCTACATCATACTCCGCAAGCCACCTAATGGTGTGTAACGGAGGGTACTTTCGGTACCACTATCTGATCCCTCGAAAGCTGCTCTATTCGTGAATAGTGCGTAGGAAGAATGATTGTCGGTAAGCCTCTGTATTCGCTATAATTTCTCGAATTTTCTTCTCGTGGTCAATATGCGAGATGTATGTGGGGGTAAGTAATGTGTTGTCTGACTCCTCCTGAGAAGTCCTGTGCCGAAATTTCAGTATTAAATCTCTCCGTGATGCACAACGTCTTTCTTGTAACTTCTGCCAGTGGAGTTTGTCTAGCATCTCCGTAACGCTCTTTTGCTAGCTAAACGATCCCGTGACAAGACGCGCCACTCTTCGTTGGATCTTCTCTATCTCATGTATCAGTTCTACCTGATAGGGATCCAAGATAGATAAACAATACTCAAGAATTGGGCAAACAAGCGATTTATAAGCCACTTCTTTCGTGGATAAGCTACATTTCCTTAAGATTCTTCCGATGAATCTGAGTTTTGTGTCTGCCTTTACCACCATCTGTTTTATATGGTCGTTCCACTTAAGGTCGCTCTGGATAGTTACGCCTAGATATATTACGGTAGACGCTGTCTCCAGCTGTTTCTCATCAATAGCGTAGCTGTACAGTAGTGGATTTCTTTTCCTGTGTATGCGCAATATGTTTTATTTACGTTCAGGGTCACCTGCCAGAGTCTGCACCATTCATCAATTCTCTGCAGGTCGTTCTGCAAATTCTTACTATTTTATGGCGTTGCTACATTGGTATAAACAACTGCATCATCTACGAATAGCCTTGAAGAGCGTCCGACGCTTTCTACTAGGTCATTTATATATGTTGTGAACAGTAACTGTCCTATCACACTTCCCTGTGGTACTCCGGGTATTTCCTTTACATTTGTCGGTTTAAATCCATTAAGAGCGACGTGTTGAGTACTATCTGCAAGAAACTCTTGAATCCAATCGCTGTTCTGCTTCGATACTCCGTAAGCTCCTATTTTTTCACTAAACGGCAATGCGGGACGGTGTCAAATGCCTTACAGAAATCGATGAACACAGCATCAGCCTGAGCGCCATTGTCCACTGCGCTTTGGATCTCAAGGAGGAATAGAGCGGGACGAGTTTAGCAGGATCTCTGTTTGCGGAATCCATGTTGATTTTTGTAGAGGAGCTGTTAATTTTCCAAAAACAAGTCATAATTCTTAATCATATAACATGTTCCATAATTCTGCAACAGATTGATGTCAACGACATAGGTCTATAACTGTGTAGATCCATCTTACGGCCATTCTTAAAAATTGGGATGACCTGCGCTTTTTTTCCAGTTTTTAGGTACCTTTCGTTGCTCAAGCGTTCTACGATATATTACTGATAGAAGGGGAGCATGTTCTTTCGCATAATCTTTATAGAATATTGTAAGTATCTCATCTGGTCCTGAAGCCTTTGCACTATTAAGCGATTGTAGCTGTCTTTCAATTCCGCGATCGGTTATCTCAATATAAACCATTTCGTTGTTCCCACGAGGGATAGTGTTACGATGTTCCGCGGTGAAACAGCTTCGGAAGCTCCAATACAGTATTTCAGCCTTCTCTATGTTATCTTCCGTTTCGGTGCCGGTGTGGTCGCTGAGAGAATGAATAGATGATTTTGACCCACTTACTGATTTTACATACGACCAAACCTCTTTTAAGGCTTTTACTGACGTCGTTTGGCAACGTGATACTTCCGAAATCATTGAACGCTCCTCTCATTGCCCTCCTTTTGCTAGTTTTCGCTTCGTTCAGCTTTTGCTTGTAAGCTAGAATTTTACTTGCCTTGTATTTGAGATGAAGTGCTCTATGTTTACGTAGCGCTTTTCTAACATTGCTATTAAACCATGGTGGATCTTTCCGATCCCTTCAAACCTTTTTCGGAACGTACTTTTCTGGAGCATATTATACGATACTTCTAAATTTTTTCCATTTGTTCTCCACATCTTCGTCCTCATCACCGAATATTTGATGCTGACTGCTGAGATATTCTGAAATGTGTATCCTGTCACCCTTGCCATGCAAATATATCTTCCTACCTTTCTTAACATTCCTTGTAGGACCCGACGACATAGAAGCTGTCACAGCTGAATCATCATCTAACATGCCAGTGTTTCATAGACGGAATAATAAACACGCACAAGTATCGCAGCCACCTAACACCATCATCCACAAATGCTAGAAGTTCCTCTACAGCCTAGGAGGAACCTATGGTAACAACATGATGGCTGTCCTGAAGTACTACAGCATGTCTTCATGAACTATTTCCAAATCGTCTAACTGGGTAGAAACTGTACCTTGGGCGGCTCGTTCCCAAGATTTGTCGCTTATAGACTTTTTTGTGTGAGGCAAGCGATGATACGCAACAACGTGTTACCACAGTGTGCTTGAACATCTGCGCCGATATGCTAGCAACTGTGCAGCAGTCATTCCATACATGTATTTCTGCTGCCAGTGGTCATTTTGTACACAAACTGTGATGGTGAGTTGTCTCGTTACTAGTCGGAATCCACATAACGAGTGTATGCACCTGTGTTATCCTTTAGTGTGCGCTTTCACGGATATTGTAGAAGTGTCGGTGTGGAACTTTTTGACATACGATCCTACAAGAAAGACCTCTGACATTCTAACGTACCCTACTTTAAGTTTGTTAATGTCAATAGGCGATGTTCCATTTAAAAAAAAACGTATTTTTGCACCGAAAATTCACTTTCTACCTATTATTAAAATCTTTTGATTGGCTAATAATACGAGCCACTGACTAACAATCCATTCTTTGAAAACCGCACATCAATAGCACTTTCCATTTCCACAATATTTCCGGTACCAGTTGTAGGTAATTCATCCTGTACATCTAGTACAGTCCGTAGAGTCGTTCACTTGGAATGAAGTTCACGCCGGCCTCTGCTAGGAGCTGTGCCTCCTCCAACCCGCTGCCACTCCAGCCAGTACTTAACTGTCAGTTCCACATGAAACCCCACTGAAAGTGACCGACGTATCTCATGCCAGCGGTAAAGAAGCCTCGGTACACAGCCCAGAGGTTGAGAGAGAGAGAGAAGAGAGAGGAATTAGTTGAATGACAGAGGATAGCCACTGACATACGGTAGTCACCTGATAATTTCCGTCTTCTCGCTCTGCAGCGTAGCTTTCTTGTTGGGCCTCCGCAGAGTGTTCACTCCAGATCGGGTGCACACTCTTCACTTCGCCACTCGTCAGATCGGCTCCTCTTCGATCTCAGCGTTAGCAGTGGGTCCTCTCTGGAACCTACAGCCGCAGTCGTTGTAATAACAGCGTATTCTCCACCAAGATGTCACCCGAGTACTCTAACAGGAGAGCAGAACATAAAACAAGCCTCTCAACAAAAATACGATGACAGGATCTCGGACTTGGGCCCAAAGCTAATTGTAAGAAGGAAAGCCAGGAGTCATAAAGCAACCACGACAGATCGTAAATTTCCAAAACATTCATGAAGAAATGGGCCACATACGATCTGTGGGGTTGCATCACTAGAATATTACATCTCATATCCACTTAACTAAGTCAGAGACAAACACTCTGTTGAGTTCCCGTTTTTGCAGATTTTTAACCTGGAGTGTTACCGGTGTCATGAATTATAGGATCACCCACAGTCCAGGAGAGGGGCAACATGTTCTGTCAAAGCTTAACGCTGTCCCTAGTACGCATGTGGAAGTTTTCTTATAAAAACCTTCTGTCTGTGCGGAAGAGAGCTTGGCCGCCGACCTGTCTTATTATTTGCATTCGTCCCTCTGATGCACGATATGGATGTTGGCCTTTGAACGTTTCCAGTTCTGACTATGATCTTAGGCTTGCTATTCTCGGCAAGCAAATCATTGGTGGATCACAAGTTGCAGACAACAGATTTGGGCATGTATGAGAGCATCCACTTCGTCGGTGTAGTTCTGCGACACTCTTGATAGGCTGTATTAAAAGCAAAGCTAATTCAGGGAATTTTGATCCGTCCCACCTGGTCTGACCTCTGTCATAGAAGCAATCAGCGTGGGCTTCAAATTCCGATTCACCCCTCTTTAAGCATAGCATGGAGTTGTAATGACTTGCAGAATACAGCTTTCAAATAAAAACTCTCTCAACCCAAAGATGACAGTGTTATCGCTTATGGTACCTCTTGGAGGATGAAAACTAAAAAATTTGTTCTTCAAACATTTAACAGTTATAGTTGACATAGTTATATTGGTTGGTCTTAATCAGTCAAAGCACGAGAAAGCTTCTGTGATAACGAAAATGTACTTATTGCCTTTCCTGGACTTCGGCAAGTGTCCCAGATAATCAATAAAAACTCTTTCCATATGCTCAGTTTCTCTGCTGGATGCTAGTAGCTCATCGTTGCGTGTTTACGTTAGATTTGCTTATTTTGCAAGTCTTACAGTTGCTGGCTAACCTTTTAATGTCCCCAGTTCCACCTTTCCATGTACAGTAGTATTTTATCTTCAACCAGGTTTTAAAAATTCCTAGAACCCCCCCCCCCCCTCGATGGATAGATGTTAAAATTTTATAATCCACTGACATCAACTGTTCGGGAAGCACAGTTTTCTCGTTTCCTTTCTTCTGATCGGTATAACGACTATGCCGTTCTTGATGCGATATGGCTTCAATTGTTGCCCGCTCTTTACTTTGTGCTTAATGTCACAGACGCTAGCATCTTGATTTTACAGGTACTTAAATCCCCATAAACCACTGGTAACCCAGTCAATACAGGGTTAACACTCTGCTAACTACTCACTTGTTTGATAGCTTCATTATAGTCGCGAACACCGCTCTCAATCTTCCCGTTTTCCGCATCCTCCTGCTAACATACGCCTTAAGGTATCCCTGACTACACTCCCCATTCCCCTCACATATTTAACATCCAGTTGAAATGCAGAGTTCCTTATGGCCCACCTAGCTATCCGACCTGTCCTACAAAGTCTACCTAGAACCCAACTAACAGATTGATTATCAGTCTCCAGACTAAGTCATTTGTGCTCTTAGGAAAACTTCAATTTTTACAGGGAAAATAGGACGACAACGCTTCTAATTGGTACACTGGATATTTCCTTAAAAGTGGTAGTTAAGCATAGGACGCACACACTATCAGCCGTCTCCCCTTTCCATCTATCTACAATAAAATGACGGTAGTCCCCATCACAGAGGCATTGGTTTGAGATATAGAGGACTTAGTCAGGGACCACCAGTGCCACAGCACTGGCAAACGGTTGCTTTAAACCATCGAACGCTGCCCGCTGAATTTCAGACCGCTCAAAATTGCTTCCTTTCGCAATTAGTTTTGCGTTGCGGCCAACTGTGTAAAGCTGGGTATAGATCTGCTAAAACAAATTCCCATTCCAATTAACTTTTCCATTTCATTACTATTCTTGGGCGGCCGAAACTTCACGATAGCAGAGGTGCGACATTTATCTACCTGTGCTCCTCGTCCAGACACAATATGCACGAGAAATGATATTTCACGGCGAGCTAAATTGACTTTAAACGGTTTCTGAGTCTCATAAATACTTCAAAGAGTGTCCTAAAGTACTCCACATACCTCTCAAAAGTACTTCTAAAACAATAATAACATCTAAATAGTGACAGAGAAACTTAAATTTTATTGATTCAAAATGTCATGTCAAAAACGGTGATAATAAGGCAGTCAATGTTAACAACCCACATTTTACGTGACTGAACTCATAAAGCTTAAAGTGAGTACGGACTGCAATCGCTGATTTGGACTCCTCAGCCAGTGGAATCTGATGATGGGCTTGATTGAGATCCAAGGTGGTACAGTATTGAATCCCCATAAACAATGAGAAACATGTGTGCAAATTCGGCTGGGGCTTTGATTTCAGAATATTTGTTTTTTAATTTAATGTTCTGAAACAGAGTAACAGCAGGAAACGACCGCTCTCAAGCTTAGAAACCAAAACAGTGGGTAAGGAATACGAAAAGATTGACGGTCTTATACCCCTCCTCCAATAATTTGTTAATTAGCTGTTTGGCTCAACTACTTCATTTTGAGTGGCGACAGCCTATAAGGAGCCTGCGTTATCGGTCCTTGATCAGTGAGTTGATCTGACATCGTTTCCTTTTTATGTCTAATTTAGTCGTCAGCACATATAGATTCCCTTATTTAACCTGCTGCAAGATATTCACTTTAGGTTGTGACAAATGTTTCGACGAGCTCTACTCAAGTTCCGCAGCGACCCCATCTACGATACTACTAATCCTCCCTTGCGCCACATATGGGCAAGTTGCAAATCTCTGTCCTGGGCGGCACTTAAAAGCACGCTTACGACCAATACAGTATAACAGCAGTACTACATTTTGTATGAAATCACGCCCCAGGATCATTGGAGCGGTTACAACATCAACCACTAAAACCGAAATAACAATACGCCAAGTAAATCTTTGGACACGAATATTTACATGCAGAGTACTCCTCAATCGAATACACGACGAATTAGCCATGTTACAAATGCTATTCGTAGCAACTTGGGTAATCAGCATACGGCCTTATATCGGTTGTACCATGGTTGTTCCAAACGTAATTGACACAGCACTTGTAGAATCCATTAAGGTGCGCATTGGTCGTTCATCGATATGGGTGCAAACCAATGGCATGCGGTTACGAATAGCGATGGCAGCACGCAACAGCAATTCTCTTCACGCTTTCCGCCCTTTCGACCACTTCTTGAGTCAACTTTCCTTTCTTTCTTTACTCTGCCTAGCGATCTGACCAGTCTTCGTACAACAGTAGCCTGTTATGCACTGCACCTCTTGCTTCTTGATTTGGAAATTCCTGCCTTCTATCCCATTATTCGAACCCTCTTGGCTTCGCATAGTGTCACTCAAACTAATACTTTCGATTTGCAAACTCACCTCCTCTAACTTCTCAGCACTCCAAAGGTGCGTTAACATTTACGTAGACCGATCTTGTGATTTTAATTGTTCTATTGTGTTCTGAATAATTTATGTTTCATGTAATTTTATCAGCAGGGCTTTCACACTGGTGAAAATTACTGTTATATAATCGTGAATACTATTTGTTAATTACCTCACGCTTAAGGCTATCCAGCACAAATCATTCACAAACTTTTCTATGTTGTTGTTGTGGTCTTCAGTCCAGAGACTGGTTTGATGCAGCTCTCCATGCTACTCTATCCTGTACAAGCTTCTTCATCTCCAAGTATCTACTGCAACCTACACCCTTCTGAATCTGCATATCGTATTCATCTCTTGGTCTCCTTGTACGATTTTTACCCTCCACGCTGGCCTCCAACATTAAATTGGTGATCCCTTGATGCCTTCGAAGATGTCCTACCAACCGATCCCTACCTCTAGTGAAGTTGTACCACCAGCTTCTCTTCTCCCCAATTCTGTTCAATAACTCCACATTAGTTATGTGATCTACCCATCTAATCTTCAGCATTCTTCTGTAGCACCACATTTCGAAAGCTTCTGTTCTGTTCTTGTCCAAAATATTTACTGTCCATGTTTCACTTCCATACATGGCTACACTCAATACAGATATTTTCAGAAACGACTTCCTCCCACTTAAATGTAGACTCGATGTTAACAAATTTCTCTTCTTCAGAAACGCTTTCCTTGGCATTGCCAGTCTACATTTTATATCCTCTCTACTTCGACCATTATCAGTTATTTTGCTCCCCAAATAGCAAAACGCATTTACTACTTTAAGTGTTTCATTACCTAATCTAATTCCCTCAGCATCAACCGACTTAATTCGACTACATTCCATTACTCTTGTTTTGCTTTTGTTGATGTTCATCTTATATCTCCCTTTCAAAACTATCTATTCTGTTCAACTGCTCTTCCAGGTCCTTTGCTGTCTCTGACAGAATTACCATGTCATCGGTGAACCTTAAAGTTTTTATTTCTTCTCCATGGATTTTAATTCCTATTCCGAATTTTTCTTTTGTTTCCTTTACGGCTTGCTCAATGTACAGACTGAATAACATCGGGGATAGGCTACAACCCTGTCTCACTCCCTTCCCAACCACTGCTTCCCTTTCATGCCCCTCGATTCTTATAACTGCCACCTGGTTTCTGTACATTTTGTAAATAGTGATTTTTTCTATAATAGATGTAAATTAATTCCTGCTCCAATTGGCTCCCTAATGTACCGACGTAATTTCCCTTGAGAGCGGATACGGCAACGCAAAAAATTCCTTACCTTCCAACAGAAGTACACTTACTTGCTCCTGAATTTAAGACAGAAATAACAGCACATTTTGTGTATGCTGGACAGACTCCCTATCGACAACTCCTGCACTGCCTGAAAGAGACGAAACTGTGGATTAGGTGTGATTATAGGATTACTTGGCGTAGAGAAATCTGTAATAGTTTTCGGGTATTCAACCGAGTGGTGTCGTCCAAAAGGAGCAATATTTCAGCATAACGACTGCTTGCCGCCTTCAGGCACTTGTAATGACTGGTCTTCTGGCATGGCTACAATGCTTCCTCATCCTCTTAGGCAGTTATGACAGGAGCAGACATCCTCGTAGTTTGCCGCCGTTCTTTGCTCACGATCGAGGTGGGTCCCAGGCCTTGCTTAATTGGAAACCGCTGTTCTGATTTATTAGTCTATCATGCAGTCGGACCTCTGAAACATCTTTGAGAACACAATCGCTGGAGGTGTTGCTACAGCTTGATTTCGTCAGAATTCATGGTATTTTCGTGAGATACGCTGTGCTCCGCCACAGCGGAACGTTTTCAGCGTGGCGTTTATGCTCATTGCATATCTCTTGAACTGTCAGGATATCCTGACCTACCTAGATTATCTCACACTGGCAAGGAATAAGTGGTCTACCCAGGGTCATACCGTCAACCATTACGACATCAGGTGTCACAACACTTCAACACCTTCTGGGTTGATATTCGCGAGAAAACTGTAGAGATCCTACTACGTGAAAAACTAATTAATAGCCGGCCGAAGTGGCCGTGCGGTTCTAGGCGCTGCATTCTGGAACCGCGAGACCGCTACGGTCGCAGGTTCGAATCCTGCCTCGGGCATGGATGTGTGTGATGTACTTAGGTTAGTTAGGTTTAACTAGTTCTAAGTTCTAGGGGACTAATGACCTCAGAAGTTGAGTCCCATAGTGCTCAGAGCCATTTGAACCATTTGAACTAATTAATACGAACAGCTATCCTCAATTAAGCAGGGCCGGGGACCCAGCCTTGAGCATGACCAAAGCACAGCGGCAATGTGCGTGTAGGTCCGCTCCAATCGTGACAACGAATGAGGATGAAGAAACATCGTCGCCACGCACACAGAGCTCCGCATGCTACTGAAGACCCGGGATCGACGCCCGACGTCGTGCCTCACCCACCAAAGCAACAGGTGCGCACCCGTAGGCAGCTGGCTGGAGACGATGGGAGATGATTTAAATTCGTCACACATCAGATATCACTCAGTAATCAGAAACGCCTGAAAATGGCTAGAAGTCAGCTTGCAGTAATATCACACCTTTTGGACGGTACTACTCAGCTGACTACGCGAGACCTATTCAGTGGATTATATAACTTCGTCAAACGACTAAACAAACGTGACCATTGTTGTTCTCTCAGTTTCCAGGTACTGTTAACTGCCTGGCAGGCATATCGTACTCAAGTTGCAGCCATAGTATTTACCAACTGCCCTACTGTCGTCTCATAACACATCATTCTGTTTTCCATTTCCTTCACTTGGACTAACTCTCCCAGACACAATTTAAGTGTCTTAACACGAAAGCTGTAATGAATAACCTGTGTCTCCACACTCTTACTTTTTCTGATCTGCTGATTTTAAAGAGGCCAGCAAATAGTCTAACTCAGAGAAAGCAACAATAATGCTAGTAACAGCTTCACTCACCTCGCCAAACTGCTACGGCGCGATGGCGATTGGCTGGTAAAACACACTGCGTAGCCTGTACGTCTGATCACATAAGTTCTATTACGTTGACTGCCCACAAATAGCCAGTTCGTATTGCACATGGTCTCTCTTACTGACTCCCAATATCTGCCTTGGTTCCACACCACCAATTCTAGCAAGCTGCATACACAGTAAGGCTATTACGTTTGTAATTAAAACATAGTTAATTCTACTTGCTGTCCAGCGTCCAATGCAATTACGATTTGCTAATAATGAAAAGGTAGTGAGTATAGGGATGGTATGTGAAAAGTTCTGGAGTTAGCACGGACAAGTAAGTAAGAAAATTATTAATAGAATTCAGGGATCTCGTTCTAAGGACTACCATACAATAATCAATGTAGCACAGAGGGATTTATCACCGACGTAAGATGGGTTAATACACAGAAATTAAGCCTTGCTAACACACTCTTCACTTATACATTTAGTCTTCTTCAAAATAAATATTGGTAAATGCTAAAATTATCCTGACATAAAAGAAACGTTTTTTTTTTATACAACGTGAATGAAAGTGCAAAATTTCAACTGAAACAGTATACAGCGCCAACTGCTTTCTAAATATTTGACACCACAGTTGTATTTGGTCACCTTTACTGAAACTGTGGACTACATTAAATATTACACTAAGAAGTATATATAGTATCAACATACGTAACCAATTAAAAGGAAGACTTGAAGCTACATTGTAGACAAGCAGAACAAGGCGAAACTTGTTATTTTCAGACAGAGAGACAGAAATGTAATCATCAGAACCAGTAGGACTACAGTATTCTATTGTACGGTAGGACGCATCCTACTATCAAATTAATAAACAAGGAGCGTAAGTCAGAACCGCTGCTAGGAAATTCAGTGTTATGATAATAACAAAATATCTCAAGACAGTGGCATTGAAACTTTACTTCAACGCACTCCAGTTCCTCACCACAGAAAAACGAATCCATCTTTAATGGCTTTTACCGATAATTGGACTCCGTAGAACCGTATACTCGGAAGAAAGTTCATGTTGTCCCCTGCCGGTGACTATGTTCTAAAATGTTCAAATGAGTGGAAATTCCTAAGGGACCAAACTGCTGATATCATCTGTCCCTAATACACTACCTAAACTAAATTATGCTAAGAACAATACACACCGATACGCTAGGGAGGACTCGAACCTTCGGCGGGAGAGGCCGCGCAATCCGTGACATAGCTCCTCAAATCATCCGGCCACTCCGCGAGGCGGCTATGTTCCCTTCAACCCGCTGGCACTCCAGCCAATGCGTGACCCTCAGTTCCACATAAAGCCTGATGCCAACACCGTCCGCGGTAGAGAGACAGAGAAAGAGAGAAAGAATTATCAGTCAGTGCTATATAGTTGTAATTGTAAACTGTGCTTCACCTCACTCCACAGTGTTGCTCTCTTGTTGGGCCTTCGTTGACTGATCAATCCAGCTTGCAGAGTACTCTTCACTTCTCCATTCATCAGACGAGCTCCTATTTGACACCAGCGCTAGCAGAGAGACCTCTCTGGGTTCGATAGTCACAATGGCTTGGCGATGTTGTACCCGCATCACTGTGAAAGGCTTTATTTCCAAGAAGACTAAAAACGTTCACCTGCAACATTAACACTGAAATAACAGGGCTCATTTCATTTTCATCAGCTCTCGCCAGATATAATCTTGATTTCACATTTTATGCAACCAAAAGCAGTACGGTTGATAACCAACTATATCTGGAACCCAAAACACGCTGCTCGTTTCCTGCATTCACTGAGACCATGTCAGCTTTGTTATTATAGTAACAGTGCCGAATGGATGTGAATCTTCTTTTATTCGTGTTGCATCCCATTGAGTGCCGTAACATGCTTCTATGTTTAGAGACTGTTTGTTCAGGGGTACTGCGAGTCATTGTCCCAATCAAGTACCACATAAGAATTTCGTAGAGAGGTGACTTTAGCTTGTTTCTGGGAAGAGAGGGATTAAAATCCTAGCCGGCTGAACTCAAGTTTGTTTGTGGTTCCCAGAAATGTCTTGAACAGGTCGGAGTACAGACTGTGAACACTTCTAGGATCATTACTCCTAGAATCTGGGGAGCACGATTAGCTGTTATTGAACTAATGTGCTTTGAATTTGCTTCTAGATTACAGCTGCAGGAATCGTTCACCTCTTCCAGAGCTTTCTGTTAGGACAAGACAAAACGTTTAATAAAAAATTCTAATTTCTTAACTTCTCGGATGGAATGGAGACACAGTGTTCAGCCCTTGTGTAAGCGTTGCGGAATCTGAGACCTGCTTAGAAAATGGTATCACAGAGTGATTTTTGCTATCATCTTGAGTAAATAAATCGGAGTTGCCCAATTTCTTTGAAATAAAAACGACTAAAATGAAAACTGCCCTGTGAGCTGTGCAGTCTAACGCACTGCTTTCCGGGCGGGAAGGCTTGCCGGTTCCCGGCACGAGTCCACCCGGCGGTTTAGTGTCGAGGTCCGATGTTCCGACCAGTCTGTGGATAGTTTTTAAGGCGGTTTTCCAACTGCATCGACGCATGCGGGCTGGTTCCCCTTATTCCGCCTCAGTTACACTGTGTCGGCGATTACTTAATCTACCACGCAATTATTGGGGCTACACTTGTTTGGCGTGAGATGTTCCCGGGGAGGTCCACTGGGGGCCGAACCGCACAATAACCCTGGGTTCGGTGTGGGGCGGCGGTGGGGTGAGTGGACTGCCGTAGCCTGTTGTAGGTTTGTGAACCACTGAGGGCTACGGCGGGGACGAAGCCTCTCCGTCGTTTCTAGGTTCCCAGTTCCTGATAATACAATTCAATACAAGATGAAAATTTATGATCCATTTAACTAGTATATCTTTCAAAATTTATTCTGAATTTTCTTTCGAGATATTTAAACCGAGAAGTCCACCTTTATTTCGCCTTATCATTAAAAAATCAGTAGTATGCCACCACACATCTAGATCTCGAAGGCGTGTGCTACTATACTGTGTGTGATGGGATGTCTTAGAGTTAAGTTTATTCTCATTTTCTCTATTCAATTGCTTCTGCTCCATTCATAATTGTTATGCGTGAATAACAACTTTCGGATTACCTCCACATAATTTGTATTTTGCCGACGCGTTCACTGTCACACGTGTTTAATGGAAGAAGATATGCATGCATGGCCGCGTGGAGTGGCCGAAGGTTTGAGGCATCTTGTCACGGACTGCGAGGCTCCTTACGCCGAATGTTCGAATCCTACGTCGGGCATGTGTGTGTGTTGTTCTTAGCAAAATTTAGTTTAAGTAGTGTGTAAGTGTAGGGACCGATGATCTCAGCAGTTTGGTCCCTTAGGAATTCACACACATTTGAACATTGGGCATGTGTGCATGTCCGAAGAAGTAGGCACTGTGGCGACTACAGCCGTTATGGAATATAAGAAATATGTGAGTAGTACTAAAAATTTTCATCTACATCTATATGGATACTCTCTAAATCACACTTATGCGCGTGGCAGAGATATTATGGAACCTCTTTCACACTAATTCTCCATTATTCTACTCTCGAACAGTGCGCGGAAAGAATGAACACATGTATCATTCCACGCGAGCTCTGATTTCCTTATTTTATTAAGATTATCGTTTCTCCCTATGTAGGTCGGAATCAACGAAATATTTTCGCATTCGGAAGAATAACTTGCTAAGTGAAATTTCGTGATAAGAAGCCGCTACAACGAGAAACTTCTTTGTTTTAATGGTATCCACTCCAAATCTTGTATCATGTTTGCGAACCTCTGTCCCCTGTTTTGCAATAATACAAAACGCTCTGTCATTCTTTGAACTTTCTCGATGAGCTCCGTTAATCCAGTCTGGCAAGGATCCCACACCGAGCAGTAGTACTACAAAACAGGACGGACAAGCATAGTTCAGGCAGTATATTTAAAATATCTGTTGCATCTTCTAAGTGTTCTACCAATAAATCGCAGTGTTTGGTCCACCCTCCCCACAACATTTTGTATTTGTTCTTCAGAATTTAGGTTGTTCGTGATTGTAATTTGTTTGTATTTAGTTGAATTTACGGCCTTAATATTTGATTGATGTAACATGTGAACGAAGTTTAAAGGATTCTTTTTAACACACAAAACGATGGCCTCACCCGTAACATTATTTAGGGTCAGTTCTCAGTTTTCCCACCAAACAGACATCTTTTCTAAATCGTTTGTGGTTGGTTTTTATCTCCTGATGGCTTGGCTAAACGCTAAGCAACAGCATTATTTGCCAACACTTTAAGATGCCTGCTCAAATTGTCTCCTAAATCAATTATACGAGGGTTGCCCAGAAAGTAATACACCGCATTTTTTCTCCGCCGAAAATAACAATACGAATGCAAAACGTTATATATGTATTATTTGAAGTCTCCTGACAAGGGAGACTCCCCATCGCACCCCCCTCAGATTTAATTATAAGTTGGCACAGTGGATAGGCCTTGAAAAACTGAACACAGATCAATCGAAAAAACAGGAAGAAGTTGTGTGGAACTATGAAAAAGTAAGCAAAATATACAAACCGAGTAGTCGATGGGTAACATATGCCACATCAAAGAGGGTGTGAGCTCAGCAGCGCCGTGGTCCCGTGGTTAGCGTGAGCAGCTGCGGAACGAGAGGTCCTTGGTTCGAGTTTATATTTTTATTTTCAGTCAATTATCAGAGTTCAGGCACTCACACATAATCAACTTCGCTCTCCAAAATTCCAGGACATATACAGATTTGCTTGGACATATGCAGGATTTGACGGTCTACACACGGAAAAATTTGAAAACGTTAAAAACATATGTTTTGACAGAGCACAGAGAAAACTGTGCGACTGTGAAACTGTTGCATTCATTTGTTGCAGTTTATGTGACACACTCGTATGTTTTCATCACTTTTTTGGGAGTGATTATCACATCCACAAGAAAACCTAAATGGGCAAGGTAGAAGAATCTTTTTACCCATTCGCCAAGTGTGCAAGTTACGTGAATCGACAACATATTCCTGTCATGTGACGCACATGCCGTCACCAGTGTCGTATAGAATATATCAGAGGTGTTTTCCTGGATCAAATGTTTTAAGTTTCCATTGGAGAGGCACGTCCTGTCGTTTACTAATCGCACGTTTTTGCGGTGCGGTCGCAAAACACAGACACTGAACTTATTACAGTGAACAGAGACGTCAATGAACGAACGGACAGGTCATAACTTTGCAAAAATAAAACATGTAAACTGTTCGCTTGACGGAAGACTTGAACCAAGGACCTCTTGCTCCGCAGTTGCTCACGCTAACCACCGGACCACGGCGCTCCTAAAGTCCTGGCTTCCTTGATGTAGCGTATGTCACAAATGGACTACTCAGTGTGTATATTTTGTTTATTTTTTCATAGTTCCACCCAACTTCTTCCTGTTTTCTCGATTGATCTGTGTTCAGTTTTTCAAGGACTATCCACTGTGCCAAATTATAACTAAATCTGAGGGGGTGGCGATGAGGAGGTTCCCTTGTGAGTGAGCGCGCCAAGTTTCCATCACTTCCGACAGATAGCGTAGCTGTAGGACAGTTTCAAAATGGCGTCTGTAGGTGATTTACGTTACAAGCAACGTGCCGTCATTGAATTTCTCACTGCAGAGAAAGAAACTGTGGGAAATATTCATAAACGCTTGTGCAAAGTTTATGGAGCATCCACTGTCGACAGAAGACAGTTAGTCGCTGGGCGCGGAGGGTGAGATCATCAGGTGTTTCGGCGGAGCTCCACGATTTACAGCTGTCGGGGAGACCATCCACGGCTGTCACACCTGACATACTACAGCTAGTTGATGTCATTAGCGAGGACAGACGCATTAGGACTGGGCAGTTGGCGCTTCATCTGTCTATCAGCAAAGGAAGTTCACACAGTGAAGCACTGGCTCCGCCAGCAGGACAAGGATTCGTACGGACAGGGCATACACACCCTTGTTTCGAGCTAGAGGAAGGCCAGAGAACGATATGGAGATGTGTGTAGATAAAACAACATTCTTTTGTGTGTGTAATTCTCATTATGTTCAATGAAGAATGGTGGAAGAAAAAAAAATACGGTGCATTAGTTTCTGGACAACCTTCATACGATAAGGAACGACAGTGGACCTATAACCCTACTTTGTGAACTCCAGAAATCACTTATGTTGTACTCGTTGAATTTCCGTCAATTACTACGAAATGCGATTCTCTGACAGGAAATAAGGAATCCAGTTGCAGAGTTGAGATGACATTCCATAAGCATGAGATTTGATTACAAGCCACTTGTGAAGTACAATGTAGAAAATCTACCTGAAACTTTAGAAATACGGAATCAATTTGAAATCCCTTTTCAATTGCGCTCAAAACTTCGCCTGAGTCAAAGGCAAGTTGTGTTTTACGAGAACCATGTTTTCTAAAACCGTGTTGACTGTTTGTCAGTAGACCGTCCACTTCGTTGTAAAGCATAATTCGAACACGCTATAAGTCTCAAAATCTGCTGCATATCCACGTTAACAATATGGGTCTCTAATTTAATGGGTAACTGTTATTACCTTCCTTGAATATTGGTGTTACACGTGCAACTTTCCATTGAAAGGAACCTTGCTGGTATGCGGCCAGGACCGAAGGATTTGATTTATTAAGTGATTTATGCTGATTGACTACTCCGAGGATATCTACTTCTAAGTTACTCATGTAGACAGCTGTTCTTAATTCGAATTCTGGAATATTTACTCCGTCATCTTTGATGAAGGCTGCGTTTAGTTACTCTGTTTTAGCAGAACTTTATCGATAGTAATGGATTGCTATCGCGCGGAGAAGATTGATAGTAATTGGAAATGTATGGTAAGTTCCTATGGGACCAAACTGTTGAGGTCATCGGTGCCTAGGCTTTGACACTACTTAACATAACTTAAACTAACTGACGCTAACACACATGCATATCCGAGAGAAGACTCGAACCTCCGTCTGGGGGAGCCGCGGGAACCGTGCAAGGCGTCTGAAACCACGCATTTACCCCGCGCGGTTCACTGATTGTGTCTTGCCACTAGCATAATTTACATATGACCAGAATCTCTTTGGATTTTCCGCCAGGTTTCGAGATAAAGTTTCTTTGTGGAAATTATTATAAGCATGCCGCATTGCACTCTGCGCTACATTTCGAGCTTCTGTAAAAGATGTTCAATCTTGGTGTTTTTACGTTTGTTTAAATTTCTCATATTTTCTTTCATGTTTCTGCAACAGTTTTCTGCTGTTTTGTGTACCAAGAAGGATCAGCTCCATCGTTTATTAATTTATTTAGTATAAATCTTTCAACTGATCTCGATAATATTTCTTTGAATTTAAGCCACATCTGGTCTACACTTACATTGTTAATTTGGAAGGAGTGTGGATTTTCTCTCCGGAAGACGTCAATCGAATTTTTATCTGCTCTTTTGAGTAGGTACATTTTTCGTTTATTTTAGAAGGATTTGGGGTTACGGTATTCAGTTTCGCTACGACAAACCTGTGTTCACTAATCCCTGTATCTGTTTTAATGCCCGTTATTGGCGCACGATTATTTGTTGCTAAGAGGTCAAGTGTATTTTCACAACGATTTACTGTTCGAGTGAGCTTATGAATTAAGTGCTCGAAATAATTTTCAGAGAATGCGTTTGCACAATTTAAGATGATGCTTCATTCGTACCTCCAGATTTAAACAAGTATTTTCATTAACGTATCGAGGTTAAATTGAATTACTACCAACTATAATTGAATGAGCCGGGTATATGTTTGAAATTAGACTCAAGTTTTCTTTGAACCTTTCAGCATCATCTGAGTTGGGAGGTTTGTAAAAGGACCCAGTTGTTATTTCATTTCGGTTGCCACGGATAACCTCTACCCACACTAACTCGCAGTGACTAACTACTTCAATTTCTTTGAGAGATAAATTACTTCTAACAGCAGCAAACATCTCATCGACAACTGGGTTTAGTCTATCCTTCCTGAACACCGTTGAGTCCTTCGCAAAAATTTTGGCTGGACTTATCTCCAACTTTATCGAGCTTTCAGTGCCTATAACGATTTGAGCATCAGTGCTTTCTATGTGGTCTTGATACTGTATTAGCTATGTGGACGACCATTAGCTGTGTGAAGGAATGACGATAACGAAAATTTGCGCAGGAACACAGATTTCCCGGTTATCGCGAGCGGTTGCCTCATAATTTGGTCATCCAAGCACGACTCATGGACAGACTGAAACTTCCACATGTCGTCAACCAAATTCCCATACAGGGGAGACATGTTACTTGTAGGTCGCTTGCCCTGTGTTGGCGGTAAAATACGATACTGTAGTGCCTGTGCTATTTCGAATTACGATGCAAAGTTTCCTCTACAGGAATATGCATAATGAATGTACCAATACAGACTGTAGACGCCGTTGACGACTTACGGAAGTTTGGGTCTGGCTGTGAGTTGTGCTGGGGTAGCCAAATGGCAAGGCGACTGCACGCGACGAGCGGGAAATCCGGATTCGAGCCCTGGTCAAGCACTAATTTTCACTGTCATTATTCCTGAGCCGTGCGTGGCACGTGTTCATGCCGTTTATTGTTTGTCATCTTGTGTTTAGGGTACTGTCACCTCGTTCCTTATTTGATTTACTGGCGTCACTAAGTTGCTGGTTTGCTTGCCCGCGAGTGGCAGCAGCAGCGCTTATCGATAAGTGCATTGTCGTACTATCTCTGGAGCGACCGCTAGTGTTTCCGGGCCGTCGTATGTGGGACGGTGCGCCAGTCAGGTGCGGATAGCCTGTACTCACCGACCGCTGACGACACACATGTACAGGGCTATTACAAATGATTGAAGCGATTTCATAAATTCACTGTAGCTCCATTCATTGACATATGGTCACGACACACTACAGATACGTAGAAAAACTCATAAAGTTTTGTTCGGCTGAAGCCGCACTTCAGGTTTCTGCCGCCAGAGCGCTCGAGAGCGCCGTGAGGCAAAATGGCGACAGGAGCCGAGAAAGCGTATGTCGTGCTTGAAATGCACTCACATCAGTCAGTCATAACAGTGCAACGACACTTCAGGACGAAGTTCAACAAAGATCCACCAACTGCTAACTCCATTCGGCGATGGGAAGCGCAGTTTAAAGCTTCTGGATGCCTCTTTAAGGGGAAATCAACGGGTCGGCCTGCAGTGAGCGAAGAAACGGTTGAACGCGTGCGGGCAAGTTTCACGCGTAGCCCGCGGAAGTCGACGAATAAAGCAAGCAGGGAGCTAAACGTACCACAGCCGACGGTTTGGAAAATCTTACGGAAAAGGCTAAAGCAGAAGCCTTACCGTTTACAATTGCTACAATCCCTGACACCCGATGACAAAGTCAAACGCTTTGAATTTTCGGCGCGGTTGCAACAGCTCATGGAAGAGGATGCGTTCAGTGCAAAACTTGTTTTCAGTGATGAAGCAACATTTTTTCTTAATGGTGAAGTGAACAGACACAATGTGCGAATCTGAGCGGTAGAGAATCCTCACGCATTCGTGCAGCAAATTCGCAATTCACCAAAAGTTAACGTGTTTTGTTCAATCTCACGGTTCAAAGTTTACGGCCCCTTTTTCTTCTGCGAAAAAAACGGTACAGGAGACGTGTATCTGGACATGCTGGAAAATTGGCTCATGCCACAACTGGAGACCGACAGCGCCGACTTCATCTTTCAACAGGATGGTGCTCCACCGCACTTCCATAATGATGTTCGGCATTTCTTAAACAGGAGATTGGAAAACCGATGGATCTGTCGTGGTGGACATCATGATCAGCAATTCATGTCATGGCCTCCACGCTCTCCCGACTTATCCCCATGCGATTTCTTTCTGTGGGGTTATGTGAAAGATTCAGTGTTTAAACCTCCTATAGCAAGAAAAGTGCCAGAACTGCGAGCTCGCATCAACGATGCTTTCGAACTCATTGATGGGGACATGCTGCGCCGTGTGTGGGAGGAACTTGATTATCGGCTTGATGTCTGCCGAATCACTAAAGGGGCACATATCGAACATTTGTGAATGCCTAAAAAAACTTTTTGAGTTTTTGTATGTGTGTGCAAACCATTGTGAAAATATCTACTGTCCGACGGGAAGGAGACTGAAGCGGAAACGACCGTTAGTTGGTCGTTCGGTCGGTCGTCTCATCGGACGGCGTGTATTTGGTCGCCGTCCGCTCATGGAAACTCTGTGTGTGTCGACTTGTGATTTCTCCCTGTTGTTCCACAGTGATTGGTTTCAGTATTGTCGGAGTTCTTGGTGCAAGTGTTTGCGTGGAACTGTGTGTAGTTTCTGTGATTTCCACTGAGCAGTTATGATTGCTGTCTGCGTCCTGGTTAAGGCAGTCGGTCGGTTGGGTCAGAGCAGCGAGTGTGTGTTTCCTCGCCGTGTTGATGCTGTCCGGCACGGCGTGTAGTTTGACAGCCTTTGGTGTTCGTTAATATTTTTGAGTGGTTATTGTGCCTTGCCTGTATTTAGACGACAATATTTGAAGACGTAGTGCTGCTGGTATCTTCGTCCTCGGCCGGTATTTTCCGTTGACGTGCCGTTGGTCGGGCGGAAAGGAATTGATTTAGTTGTTGGTCGGTCCTTCAGCCGTCTCTGGGTTGAGTTGCCATCCGATTATTTATTATTACGTTTGGCTGCCTGTCTCACCTAAATTTATGTTAGAGTTACCTCCTCAAGCCGACCCTTGGAGCACTTCTAAGCACCACTGTTCTGTTGTTTTAGATTGTGATTTTCTATTTGTCTCAAGTACTGTGTGTGGCCTTCAACTGAACTTTACGTGAAATATTTTATGATAGGACCTTCAGCTGTCTATTAATTTAGTTTGCTTTAATTTCAAAGTAAGTCCTTCGGCCGCGTGTATTCCTTAAAGCAATTTTAGTAACTTGTTTTGGGGCCTTCACACGTATGGTTTTTGAATCCTTTTAAGGGCATGTCTGATTAAGAGTTTTTACAAAAATAAAATTTGTTTGTTTTGTCGAACTAACAGTAACTGTTTTCTGCCCCTTTCAGCAACCATACCCTGATTCGCTCTGTCCTATGAAACCAGATTTCAGTTCCATTATATAGCTATATCGTATATATCCGTCGACAACGGGCAATCGCCTTTCAAGTAAAATGTCTCCCCCGTACGGGAATACACATAATGATGTTGCAGACAAATGATTGACGGCATATGGAAGTTTGGGTGTGGCCGTGAGTAGTATTCAGATAGCCAAACGGTAAGGGGACCACTCGCGATAAGCCGGGAATCTGGGTTCGAATGCCGGTCCGACACACAGTTTCGTTGCCGTCATTCCATTATTCAGCTGATGGTTGTGCGTATTCACCACTGCGAATACATTTATTGTAATGGAACAAGGGATAATCGACTTGCATTGGCAAGTACAATCTCCATCTTGTAACTGTAAGCATTTCTTGAGGCGCAAATACTCTTCTTCAGTTATCTCACATTGTAGAGACAATCTAAATAATAAAATCGCCCACTGACGATTCCTCGGAAGCTTAATTCTGTAAGCGGGCTGTTCACCCAGTGCGGGGATCGAGAATCTCGACGGTTTCTACCTGTTATCGACATTGACACTGGCGAGGTATCGGTCGTTCGGATTCCAAGACGTGACGTAAAGTCATGCAGGAGGCAGATGAGTTATTGTAATAAACAGCAGTTCTCCATTCAGGATGGTTGGGTTCCAATGGTGAAAGCGAAACATCAGGAATGGAATGACTTTTTTGTTCATGTGACACTTTTTGGAATTTAACCACCATCAGATATCCAGGAGCCATTACTGCATGTAGACATGGCGTTTCAGATTGTATGTAAAACATCGTATCTACATTCAGTAGTCGCTCCTGGATGTTTATCTGACGGATAAATTCCGCAACGCGTCAGAAGAGGAGTAATATCACTCGTTGCCCATGTTTGACTTCTACCGTTGCGACCCAGTGAGCCTGAATGCAAAACTACCGACAGCTTTAATTTTAAATTTGACTTTGGATAACAACTAACGGAAAGCTTTTTCGCGGCGCATACTTACAGATTTACAAGTTTTCGATTTCTTTTTCCTTTGATTGTACTGTTCAAATGGTTCAAATGGCTCTGAACACTATGGGACTCAACTACTGTGGTCATAAGTCCCCTAGAACTTAGAACTACTTAAACCTAACTAACCTAAGGACAGCACACAACACCCAGCCATCACGAGGCAGAGAAAATCCCTGACCCCGCCGGGAATCGAACCCGGGAACCCGGGCGTGGGAAGCGAGAACGCTACCGCACGACCACGAGATGCGGGCGATTGTACTGTAAAACCCTACTTATGGCAAAATTACGTGATTCTAGGCCAACGAAAAGTGCATTATACGTTTCGATGAGTGAGTTTGTATTAAAATATGTGACGCAAATGGGCAGACGCTTAGACTGCATTGACATGTAAGCTTACATTTTGTACACCGCCAAGGCACTGCCGACTTAAACATAATTTCGATATGTTACGTACAGCCGTTCCTGATAAAAAGGGTTTTTAACAGTCGAACAAAGAGATAAACAGACAGTCAGACAGACCGACTATAAAGCGATCGTATAGAGGTTCCGTTTCTCCCGACTGAGGTAGGATACATGAAAAGGGACGAAATATGATGCTCTATACCAAAAACTAGTGCGACTGCACCCGAAAAGTAGGAAATTAAAACTTCAGACCAGGTCCTGCCACAGATTATCTGCTGTTCGTTTATATACATTAAACAATAATGCTATTTCGCTCCAGTACGTCAAAATCACTTTAGCGGAACTCAAAACGTGAAAGTGAACATATTTCTCAAATGAAAGTGTGTGGTGGAAAACAGATTTCTCTATTATGTTTGGTAGAAATAGAATTCACATTGTTCTTACCTTTCAATTTCACTGCATTCACACACACCGCAGAAAGCTTTTTAAATAAATTGCAGCGAGTACTTTGTCCCACATCTCACAAATGGGCAACTGTACCATCTCTAACAACATTTACGTCGACAGATAGGAAAAACTAATCCATCAAACCTGCCCGCTTTTTAATTTACTTTCTGCTGTTGGACGCTTACGGTCTTCATGGGTAACTACGAAGGAATGTATAAAGTTCGTGCTACACGCAGTGATTTTTCTTAATTTTTATTTGCATTTGTTTCGAAGTAAAACATTGTTTGGAACTTCAGTTCGGCGTTCTCCATTAGCTGTTATAAAATACACCAGAAACTGCCTGAAGCAATTTATTCTTGTTGGTCTACAAATCCTTTCGGCATGATAAAACCACGGTAAAAGTTTTGATTGGAGGTTCATACACTTTCCACAAAAGCTTTACTAACTTCGCACATTAAATTACAAGAGCTCTCCGCACAGACTTGGAAAGCAAAGCGAAAGGAGCTATTTTCTGTAGAACGGGAGTTGCTAACATCTACCGCCACAAAAAAGTCTAACGGCTTCTAACAAACGGCTTCAAAGAGATCAGAACTCATTAGTGGGGGCAGAAACGACTCTTAAAAATTAAAAAAAGTAAGAGAAAACTATTCCATCTGGTGTGCAAGATGTGTAACACAGATGACGTACTTTGAGACTTTAAGAAGAATTTAACAATTCCAGTTACAGAGAAATCATGTCTTGTCCGGTGTGAATATTACCGAGCTATCAGTCTGATAAATCGTGAATGCAAAATACTAATGTGAATTTTGTGCAGAAGAATGTAATAACTTGTAGAAGCTGATCTCGGTGAATATCAGTTTGAATTAAAGTGATATGTAGGAACACGCGAGCCTATACTTAGCCTATGACTTCTCTTAGAGTAAGGAAAGGTAAACGTAGGTTTACAGCATTTTAGACTTAAATAAAATTTTGAAGTGTTGACTGGAATACTAGTAACGAAATTCTGAAGATACCAGGGGTCTAATATAAGGAGCTGAAAGCTATTCACAAATTGAACGGAAATCAGACGGCAGTCATAAGAGCCAAGAGATATGAAAGGGAAGCAGTGGTTGAGAAGCGACAGAAAAAGGGTTGTAGCCTAACCGTTATTCAATTTGTACACTGAGCAAGCAGTACAGGAAATCAAAGAAAAATTTGAAGGATGAATTAAAGTTCAGGGAGAACAAATGCAGACTTTGAAGTTTGTCGACGACACTGTAATTCTGTCAGATCCGTCAGAGACGGCAAAGGAAATATAGTCTAGTCAAATTAAATCGGTTGATTCTGAGAGAATTTGACTAGGAAATGAGACTTAAAAAGTAGTAGACGAGGTTTGCTATTTAGCCATCAAAGAAACTGATGGTGGCCAAAGTAGAGACGATGTAACATGTAGAGTGGCAGTGGCAACGAAAGCGTTTCTAAAGGAGAGTGATTTGATAACATAGGACATAGATTTAAGTGAAGGTATTTGTGTAGAGTGTAGCCATGTACGGAAGTGAAACATGGATAAATATTTTAGCCAAGAACTATTGAGGAGGTAGTGAACAGAGTTGCAGATACAAACATATTTGTGACACAACTTGAGTAAAAGAATGCTCAGTTGATAGGACACATTATGAGACATGAAGGGATCACCAATTTATTATTGGAGGGATGTGTGGAGGGCATCAAAATCATGGAGGGAGATCAAAAGGTGAATACGGTAAGCAGATTCAGATGGCTGTAGACTGCAGTATATATTCAGAGATAAAGAGGCAAGCAAATGATACAGTAGCTCGGAGAGCTACATCAACTTTTGGGCTGAAGGTAACTACACAAGACAATTGTAATAAATGTCCTGATTTACTATTAAGATATTTTGCCTGAAATCGTTGGATCACATAATTACGAATGCTGCGTTAATAGGTAATGAAATATAGAACTTGTTTCCATTTTACATTATAAATATTAATGTAGTGTTACCTCCATCAAAGGAGTATTTCACCTTGCTCACCAAAAAGTAGCATCTGAAAAGTCGAAACATTTAAACACTTTCCGCTTTTATTTTGTTAAATATTGCAATGTAATTTAAATCTGAGAATTAATGAATATGGTTTCTTCTCTATTCTGTCAACTGCGTAATCAAATTTGTACTTAGAGTTTCTGTTTCGAAACAATCCTAACAAGTACAGAAACTCATAAAAAGATTGAGCTAATGTTGTCCTGTGAAAAGACAGTTTTATAAGGTATAATATGAGTTGGGATACGTGCCAGTATAATTTCGAATTTCCACTTTTGTATGTTTACCTTGGCCAGATTATAAATATTAAGGGCGACATAAGGCCAGAATTCTATCTACGCATCAAGCTTGGCTGGCAAGCATTTCGGAAGAATTCAAAAGTATTCAGATCAAAAATGCCAGGAAATTTGAAGAAAGCAGTATTTGATCAATGCATTCTTCCTGTGATGACGTATGGCTGCGAGACATGGACACTGAACTCATTTACAAAAGGGAAACTTAAGGCAGCACAAAGAGCCATGGAGAGATCAATGCTGGGCTATAAAAGAAAGGACGGGCAGATGACATCCGGTCTGTGGCGAAGGTTAATGACATCTTAGAGACAGTAGGTTCCTTGAAATGGCAGTGGGCTGGCCACGTCGCAAGAAGAAAAAACAACAGATGGACGAAGCTAGTACTGGAGTGGGGTCCGAGAGAGCAACGGAGGCCTAGAGTAAGACCACCAGACGGATGGGACAAAGACATCAAGGAGATCGCTGGTAACACCTGGCAGAGAACTGCCCAAGACCGTCCCACTTGGAAAAGACTGCTGAAAGCCTACCTGAATCCACGACTCGAGGAGGCCACATCATTTAATGATTGAATTGGCTGATGATGATGATGATGATGATGATGATGATGATGATGATGTGAGAAGAAGTGAGCATAAATCAGGCAATGTCGGTAAAACACTTCTGGTCATTAAAATTGCTACACCACGAAGATGACGTGCTACATACGTGAAATTTAACCGACAGGAGGAAGATGCTGTGATATGCAAATGATTAGCTTTTCAGAGCATTCACACAAGGTTGGCGCCGGTGGCGACACCTACAACGTGCTGACATGAGGAAAGTTTCCAACCGATTTCTCATACATAAACAGCAGTTGACCGTCGTCGCCTGGTGAAACATTGTTGTGATGCCTCGTGTAAGGAGGAGAAATGCGTACCATCACGTTTCCGACTTTGATAAAGGTCGGATTATAGCCTTGGTCGAGATACAATGACTGTTAGCAGAATATGGAATCGGTGGGTTCAGGAGGGTAATACGGAAAGCCGTGCTGGATCCCAACGGCCTCGTATCACTAGCAGTCGAGATGATAGGCATCTTATCCGCATGGCTGAAACGGATTGTGCAGCCACGTGTCGATCCCTGAGTCAACACATGAGGTCGTTTGCAAGACAACATCCATCTGCACGAACAGTTCGACGAGGTTTGCAGCAGCAAGGACCATCAGCTCGGAGACCATGGCAGCGGTTACCCTTGACGCTACATCACAGACAGGAGGGCCTGTGATGGTGTACTCAACGACGAACCTGTGTGCACGAATGGCAAAACGTCATTTTTTCGTATGAGTCCAGGTTCTGTGTACAGCATCATGGTGGTCGCATCCGTATTTGGCGACATCGCGGTGAACGCACATTGGAAGCGTGTATTCGTCATCCCCATACAGACGTATCACCCGGCGTGATGGTATGGGGTGCCACTGGTTACACGTCTCGGTCACATCTTGTTCGCATTGACGGCACTTTGAACAGTGGATGTTACATTTCAGATGTGATACGACCCGTGGCTCCACCCACCACTCAATCTCTGCGAAACCCTACATTTCAGCAGGATAATGCACGACCGCATGTTGCAAGTCTTGTATGGGCCTTTCTGGATACAGAAAATGTTCGACTGCTGCCCTGGTCAGCACATTCTCCAGATCTCTCACCAATTGAAAACGTCTGGTAATGTTGGCAGGGCAACAGGCTCGTCACAATACGCCAGTCACTACTCTTGATAAACTGTGTAATCGTGTTGAAGTTGCATGGGCAGCTGTACCTGTACACGCCATCCAAGCTCTGTTTGACTCAATGCCCAGGCGTATCAAGACTGTTATTACGGCCAGAGGTGATTGTTCTGGGTACTGATTTCTCAGGATCTATCCACCCAAATTTAGTGAAAATGTAATCACACGTCAGTTCCAGTATAATATATTTGTCCAATAAATGTCCGTTTATCATCTGCATTTCTTCTTGGTGTAGCAATTTTAATGGCCAGTAGTTTAAATACTTTTGGACTATGTTTGATGTTTGGCTCATAGTGTCTCTCTAGATATGAATATCATGGACAATTTCTGAGAGCACCATAATATGCGTTAATGTATAGGTCTGGCGGTAAAGACTAACATAAACTTCAGCGCCCAGTCTGTGTAAAGAGACTTAATTTGACGCGCAGAAGCTAGAAGATCGAAACTTTATTGGAGAGACGATGTAGCAAGAATGATGGGTAGCACATCTAATTCTAGGAGCACTGGCCTACAAAGTGAGAGATGTACTTGCTGCTTTTTTGCAGTCGCGTGTCCTAACTGTCTGTGCTGAAATTGAGTACCTTGAGTACCTTACGTTATGTGATTAATAGGCTTCGCACAGAGTATATTCCCTTTAATGTCATTGGTCAGTTTAATGCGCATTGCATCTTTGTTTTAAATCTTATTTTAAATTTTTTGGTGTAAACCCTCTGGGTAAGCTGTAAAGGAGAACTGTTAGGTTTTGTTAACTAGTTAATATTTATCTTTCGGGGACCTGCCTAATGTTTTCGTTTTGAAATTACTTACAGAAATTTATGTACAGCTCAGTTTTAAATATTTTTCTGGTTTATTTAATTTTTTTTAAAAGCAAATATTGTTAAGGTCCTATCATCTTGCATCTTGTTAAGGACCGTTAATATATATTATTGTAACTCAGTAACAGCGTTGTTCACTATTTCGAACGATTTTCATGTTTGTAAATTTAACATGGCAATTAACTATGAATTTTCTAGGCTGTTTTTCATAAAGGGGACCTGTTGTTGCTTTGAAAAATAAATATTTGTTGTCTAAGGATAAATGATGTTAATTTTAGGAGCTTAGTCCTTCCATGGCATTTTCCTAATCCTGGTAATTCACGATCACACTTAGTAAGATAACTGGTTATAGAGAACACCGATGAGCCAAACCATTAAGGTAACCTCTGTATGAGCGTGTTGGTTCTGTTTTCGAACGCAAAACTGCAGCGATTCTTTGTGGTATGAATTTTTCGAGTCTCTGGTACTATTCCAGAGGTACGTTTCACTAAATGTCAACGCAGAGGTCACACAATTCCCGTAAATTACTGATCGGTTGTTTGTGGACGCGGAGATGTTGTTGTATAGCTTTCTATATAGTGATCTATCGGGTTCAGATCAAGTAAATTTCTTGGTCAAGACAGTAACGTTAGTGCAGTGGACTGCTACGACGCAGTTGTTAGTGGCCGTATCGTGTCAAAGCTACAGAGCGACTTGTGTTGGTCAGGCACTAATAGATTCGATGCTTTCCAAGGAGTTCAGTCCCAAATCTCTCCGTAGTGCTCTAGTGAAGGAGGACATGTTACAACGTTGTAAGTGATTAGATGTAGGCGTGATGTCTTTCAAGTAAGTAGAGCACTTCTGCAAAACTTTAACCCAGTACATTGAACATAAACTAGAAAGGCAGGAAGATTAGGGTGCAACATCTCAACGACTAAGTAATAGGAAAAGGAGGATGATCTCGGCTTTATGACAGAAGTGGAAGTACATCAGTCATGAGTTTTTCGAAAACATCCTAAGCGATATGGAAAAACTACGGAGTGTCTGAATCTGGATGGTTACATCAGGCAACCAGATTACGAATTCAATTTCTCAACCACTGCGCCATCTCTGTTCTGTGTACTTATAATGCTGATCCTACGATACAGATAAATACCTTACAATTATTAAGGCTAAGGAACTGGATATATGGCTGTTTCCTTGTGGGAGTCCTCGTGGTCTCAACGCTCACTAATAATTTTACTTTGTGTTTATAGTGATCTGTTCTCAACAAAGTCAACAATTCAGAACCATAACCTACTAGTACTGAACATCTGTAAGCTGTCTAAGAGTGCGAGAAGTTATGAGTGGGTGACATCTTAATTAAAATGTCAGAGTCAGTTATTTGTTAGACAGTTACCTATTAAGGCACTTCAACTTAAACCCGTAATCTACCTCAAAGTGTGAATAACACAATAAACACACAAAAACACACGACAGGAGACAGAATAATAGAATCTGCTTAAAAACACAAACATAATAGTATTAAAACATTGGTCCAATTTTAAGTCACGATCGAATTTAATCCAACGTTCTGTCTCGTGTGTCAGTTAGCCATTAAAACAGAGCGAAATACATTAACTTAATCCTGTAATCTAAAGCATAGTTGCAAGTGAAAATTAGAAATTAAATACTGGTACAACAGTATGCAGCAGACAAGGACAGCATGAAAATGGTTTTTAAATGATACATACCGTTAGTAAACAGGATCTATTGGAATCTGCAGAAGTAAGGGTTTTTTATGCGGGAATGTTACCTGTATTTTCTTGCACTACAAAGTGCTTTCAATACATGTGAAAACTAACTAAAGAAATGGCAGTCATTCACAAAAGTAACATGCATATGTGAAAATGACACAATGTTTATAATCATTCACTAATATTCCGAAAACGCTTGAAAATGTTGCGTGCTGCAAAGATAAAATGACATAATAAAGGCAAGCAACAACATTATCAAAGCAAATACATACACTGAGAACAGGCTAAGTAAAGTAATGTCCTTTCATCTCTTAATTCATGAATATTTTTGTCTACTCCAAACCGAAAATTACTTTCATGTGCCCTCTTCGAATCCAAGATGATTACAGCGCAGCGAATGAGACGAGTATTGTAGCAAAAAAATTATAAGAACAACAACCTGTATGAACACACATTGGACAGGATAATGGAATGGCAGAGAAATCCACAGTAAATTTTCTTTTTGTTTACGTACGTTAACTATTTATTTAAATAAAGATTAATAATGCAATTAACTTACATTTCAATGAATGTACATTTTTCAACTTTGCCCGCACTGGTTGCTACTTAACTGTGTTATAAAATGAAATAGACAAGAAAAATACTGAAATAATATCCTTTCGTAACGCAATTTTTATTACCCTGTTATGACAGCTATGTTTCTCAGGAGCGATATTTGCAGCCTTTCGCGTCAAACTTAGACGCTTTCCATATAGTGTTCCATCTGGGTCAGGTCAAGACAGCTACGCGAGTGCAGTGGACTGCTACGACGTAATAGTAAGTGGCCGTATCCTGTCAACGCTACAGAGCGACTTGTGTTGGTCAGGTACTAGTAAATTCGATGCTTTCCAAGACGCTGCATCAGTTCTTAATAACAATTCTCAGAATTCAGTCCCAAAACTCTCCGTAGTGCTCTAGTGACCGAGGACATGTTACGACGCTGTAAGTGATTCGATCCGAGCGCGATGTCATTCACGTAGGTAGAGCACTTCTGCAAAACCTGAACTCAGTACGTTGAACGTAAACGAGAAAGGAAGGAAGATTAGGGCGCAACATGTCAACGACTAAGTAATGGGAAATGGAGGATGATCTCAGCTTTATGACAGAAGAGGAAGTACATCGATCATGAGTTTTTCGAAACATCCTAAGCGATATGGAAAAACTACGGAGTGCCTAAATCTGGATGTTTAAATGAGGCAATCAGATTACGAATCCAGTTTCTTAACCACTGTGCCATCTCTGATCTGTGTACTCATAACGCCGATCCCTATGATACAGACAAATACCTTACAATTAATAAGGTTCAAAATGGTTCAAATGGCTCTGAGCACTATGGGACTCAACTGCTGTGGTCATAAGTCCCCTAGAACTTAGAACTACTTAAACCTAACTAACCTATGGACAGCACACAACACCCAGCCATCACGAGGCAGAGAAAATCCCTGACCCCGCCTGGAATCGAACCCGGGAACCCGGGCGTGGGAAGCGAGAACGCTACCGCACGACCACGAGATGCGGGCAAATTAATAAGGCAAATGAATGCTCACTGATAAGTCTACTTTGTGTTTATAGTGATCTGCTCTCAACGAAGTCAACAATTCAGGACAAAAACCTAGTAGTACTGAACACCTGCAAGCTGCCTAAGAGTGCGAGAAGTTATGAGTGCGTGACATCTTAATTAAAACGTCAGAGTCAGTTATTTATTAGACAGTTACCTATTAAGGCACTTTAACTTAATCCCGTAATCTACCTCAAAGTGTGAATAACACAATAAACACACACGATAGGAGACAGAATAATAGAATCTGGTTAAAAACACACACATAATAATATTAATACATTGTCTCATTTTAAGTCATAATCGAGTTTTATCCAACTATTAGTCCCATGTGTCAGTTAGCCATTAAAACAGTCAGAAATACATGAACTTGCTCGTGTAATCTAAAGCGAAGTTGCAAGAGAAAATTACACATTAATGGTACAACGCAGCAGACAATGACAGCATATACGTGGTCTTAAAATGATACATACAGTTAGTAAAGAGATATATTGCAATCTGAAGAAGTAAGGGTTTTTTATGCAGGAATGTTACCTGTTTTTGCTTGCACTACACTGTCAATACCTGTGAAAACCGACTGAAGAAAAGGTAGTCATTCACAAAAGTAACATGCACATGCGATAGTGACACAGTGTTTATAATCATTCACTGATATGCCGAAAATTGGAAAATTTTGAGTGCTGCAAAGATAAAATAGAATAATAATGCCAAGCAACAACATTATCAATGCAAATACATACACTGAGAACAGGCTAAGTAAATTAATGTCCGTTCACCTCTTAATACATGACTATTTATGTCTACTCCAAAGCGAAACTTACTTTCATGTGCCATTTTCGAATCCAAGATGATTACAGCGCAACGAATGAGACGAGTGTTGTAGCAAAAAATTAAAGAAGAGCAACCTGTATGAACACACTTTGCACAGGATAATGTAAAGTCTGAGAAATCTACAGTAAATTTTGTTTTGTTAACGTACTGAACGATTTATTTAGAGAAGAATTAATACTGCAATTAACTTACATTTCAATGAATGTACATTTTTCAACTTTGTTCGCACTGGCTCAGACTTAACTGTGTTATAAAATGAAATAGATGAGAAAAATACTGAAATAATATCCTTTCGTAACGCAATTTTTATTACCCTGTTGTGACAGCTATGTTTCTCAGGAGCGATATTTGCAGCCTTCCGCGTCAAACTGAGAAATAGCCGCGCCCGTTCCCTTAGGCAGAGCCCGGCGCGAGGCCAGTGCGAGATGGATTGCTGCCCGCGCAGACGATTCATCAATCAATTTTGGCAGCAGACAGCTTTGTTAATGGGCGGCCGGCTTCTCTAGTGATGAATGGATAAACCATCTGAGGCTCGGCGCAAGCAGAGCCTAGTAACTCAATAGACCGCTTCCGGTGTAGCGCCACTCGGGCCGGGTCATTCCTTCTCGTATCGTTCTCTTTTTCTACATAACGGCGTTTTAAGTAGCTGGAGTAGAAATGCACATTGCTCCTGCTGCTACGTCCTCTTTCGTCACACCATTATACTTAGCGGAAAATTTCTCCTAGGGATTTTTATTTGTTTTTCATCTCTCATTCTTACAAATACTTACCGTTACATGGCGCACTTCGAAAAAGTGTTCCTATGCATTGCAAAGGGGGCTTAATTAAAAAGAAAAGACTAATATTAATGAATAAATGCAATGATTTTACTAGCTGTAGCCCTGTCTAGTATTAGCACGCAATCTGACTGCATAAAATAAAAATAAAGAATGACAAGGAATTTCTATCAACACAATTGATTAATTAAGTCCCCTGCAACTATATAAGCTACGAAACAACAAAGCACAAGTGTAACTGTTCTGTGTGTGGCAGTGTGACTCAACGTACATGTATCTGGCTCTCTTCTTTCTCAATATGACAAAATATTTTAAACACGATTTACAACTAACTAATTGAAAAATCAGAAATACTATAATTGCACACAGAAACCAGAATTTCAAGTCTAATAAATGAACACGAGCCAGATGCTTTGTTGACTGTACCTGTAAGCAATAGGGATTGTTATTAAAGAAAATTATAATACCTTTTTACCTCATTATATATTGACGAAAATATTCCATTACACCAGCATCATAAATCAAAAGCCCATCTCCTTTTTCAAATATGTTCTGACAAATGCCTCTTCTTCCATCTATACATCACACCAACCGAACAGTACAACATTTCAGTCAAAACTCAGATCGTCTACTCTCTTGCCCAACAGAGCAACGATTGCTCCCGACATCCTCTGAATTACTACTGCGCCCAGTGGAGGCGGCGGAATAATAATCTTTGGCGCAATCTCTGGCGCTGTGACTCAGTGTAGTCACCTTTCGTATGCCCCTCCTCCACGGGCTAGAATTTGGTGGTAATTTTGCCAGCATTGGTGGTGAAAATACAACCAACTTCGTTTAAGAAACAAAGACAAAAATAAAAGATGATATTAAAAAGTAAATATTACATAACCAAACAAATTTTGGCTGACCCTCCAGTAACCTAATATATAAAAATACAGTAAGGAACACAAATGCTTACATACATATGATTTTACATAATAGTTTACGCAAGTATTACTTCTCAGAGTAGTTAAACAGTTCAATCAATGGCACCAGCTATGACGAATAGGTGCAGATAAGAGTCTCATTACATTTCATAAACAGTAAATACACAATAAATCAGTTTACACAAATATTCACAAAAAAATCTTTTCATAGTTGAATAAACAAGTAGCACTCCTCAGAGTAGTTGACAGTTCCAACAGTAGCACCCATCAATGGTCAACAGGTGCAAGTAGCAGTCCCATAACATTTCATCAGCAATATTTGAACAGCAATGGCGAGCAGGTGCAGGCAGAAACAAGTGACATCTCATCAGTGGTTGAGCAGTTCCAACAGTGGCACCCAGCAATGTTGGACAGGTGCAGACAGCAACAAGTTACATCATCTCCGTAGTTGCAGTTCCAACAGTGACACCCAGCAATGTTGAACAAGTGCAGTTAACAGTCCATAATATTCACCAGCAATAATTAAACAGTCCATCACATATCATCAGCAGAGATTAAATAGTTCATCACATTTCATCAGCAGAAATTAAACAGTCCATCACATTTCACCAGCAGAAATTGAACAGTCCATCATATCTCGTCAGCAGAAATTAAACAGTTACTCACATTTCATCAGCAGAAATTAAACAGTTCATCACATTTCATCAGCAGAAATTAAACTGTCCATAACATTTCACCAGCTGAAATTAAACAGTCTATCACATTTCATCAGCAGAAATTAAACAGTTCATCACATTTCATCAGCAGAAATTAAACATTTCCAAGTGGCACCCAGCAATGATAATAGGTGTAAACACGAACAACAGTTCGAATGCACACACAAGTGCTTTTACAAAATTATTATCAATGCTCTTACACTAAACATACAAATTATAATAAACGCACAAATGATATCAGATAATTATCATATTAATTATTACAAATACACAAATATCAATAAACCTATAATATTTATGCTTGTCAGTGCAAGCCACAACAAATACGTAAAATAATATTTACGAGGGAGGTCGGTAACAGTTATTTGGAATTAGGAAAGGAAGAAACACAAAACACACTCACACATCTTTCATCCACGTACTAAGTACTACTGTGTAATTGAATAGTGTTAACTGTGTAAATGCTATTCTGTCAAAATTTGATGTGTAACATGTGTATCAATTAGTAATGGCAGCAGTGTATAATAATCAATAGTAGGTAGTCAACGTCATAGTTATCACATCAAGACCAATGTTTACCAAGCCACAACAAAATATCCAGTTGCTGAAGAGCTGTCAGTTTGCCAACATATGCAATTTCGTAAACCACATCAAATACTGACGAATCGATTCCACAAACCGAACGTGAGGAGAGGGGCTAGTGTAATTGTTTAATACAAACCATACAAAAATGCACGGAAGTATGTTTTCTAACACAAACCTACGTTTTTTTAAATGGAACCACGTTAGTTTTGTTAGCACATCTGAACATATAAACAAATACGTAATTAGTGCCGTTTGTTGCATTGTAAAATGTTAATTACATCCGGAGATATTGTAACCTAAAGTTGACGCTTGAAACCTCCGACGTTCAGTTGCGTGTTGTAACAAACACGGGCCACGGTCGGCGAGCAGCATCTGCAGGGACATATTTATGATGACGACCGTGTTTACGAGTGTGGCTGTAGTGCACTGTTGTGGTTTGGTCTAGCTGTCGCATTGTCCGCATGTAGCGCTTGCTGCTATTGTTATTCTGCATTCGTCTCCGCACGTAGACCAACTGTAGTACACCGTGTTACCAGACGTCTGTGATAATGTAGTGTTGTAGGAACTGTTACCATGGTGTATTCGAACTCTGAAAAGGCGGAGGCGGTACTCATCTGTGGCGAGTGTCGACGAAATGCAACTGAAGCCTGCAGGGTGTATGCAGAACGGTACCCGGACAGAGAGCATCCAACGTGCCGCACATTGCAAAACATCTACCGCCAACTGTATGCAACATGTATGGTCGTAGCACGCAAACGGGTCCGTAACAGGCCCGTCACAGGAGAAGCGGGTGCAGTTGGTGTGTTAGCTGCTGTTGTCATGAACCCACACATGAGTACACGGGACATTGTGAGAGCCGGTGGACTGAGTCAAAGTAGTGTCATGCGCATACTCCATCGTCACCGCTTTCACCCGTTTCATGTGTCGCTACACCAGCAATTACATGGTGATGACTTTAATCATCGAGTGCCATTCTGTGAATGGGCATTAACAGAGAATGCATTGCAGTTCCACCTGTTTACCGATGAAGCGAGTTTCACAAACCACGGGGCAGTGAATCTACGGAACATGCATTACTGGTCCGTGGGCAGTCCTCGCTGGCTCAGACAGGTAGAGCGACAGCGACCATGGACTGTAAATGTATGTTGCGGAATCATCGGCGACCACCTCATTGATCCTCACTTCATTGCAGGGGCCCAAACAGCTGCAACATACATCGCGTTTCTACAGAATGATCTGCCAACGTTGCTCGAAAATGTCCCACTGGAATGTAGATGTAGATGTAGGAAACGCGTCGACGTATGTGGTATCAGCATGATGGTGCACCTGCACATTCCGCAATTAACACTAGACTGACCCTTGACAGGATGTTCGACGGGCGTTTCATAGGACGTGGAGGACGCATAAATTGGCCAGCCCGTTCTCCTTATCTTACACCTCTGGACTTCTTTCTGTGGGGTACGTTAAAGGAGAATGTGTACCGTGATGTGCCTACAACCCCAGAGGATATAAAACAACGTATTGTGGCAGCCTGCGGCGACATTACACCAGATGTACTGCGGCGTGTACGACATTCATTACGCCAGAGATGCAGTTGTGTGCAGCAAATGATGGTCACCACAATGAACATCTATTGGCCTGACATGTCGGGACATACTCTATTCCACTCCGTAACTGAAAACGGAAACCGCGTGTGTACGTGTACCTCACCCCTCATGGTAATGTACATGTGCGTCAGTGAAAAAGACCAATAAAAAGGAGTTAGCATGTGGACGTAGTGTGCTGTTCCAGTCTCTTCTGTACCTAAGGCCCATCACCGTTCCCTTTGGATCCCTACGTAATTCGGTGCTCTCCGATACACACGATCGAACAGCGGAGGAGTGGTACTCAAGCGCCAACTTTAGGTTAATATCTCCGGATGTAATTAACATTTTACAATACAACAAACGACACTGATTACGTATTTGTTTATATGTTCAGATGTGCTAACAAAACTAACGGGGTTCCATTTAAAAAAACGTAGGTTTGTGTTAAAAAACATACTTCCGTGCATTTTTTTATGGTTTGTATTAACCAATTACACTAGCCCCTCTCCTCACGTTCGGTTTGTGGAATCGATTCGTCAGTGTTTGATGTGGTTTACGAAATATATCCTGCGGTAATGTTAGGTGACTCACCCTGTATATATATATATACTGTTTATTGATTTAACAATGTGTGTGTGTGTGTGTGTGTGTAGACGATATTCCTTCCACTGGAGTGTTCGAGTCTGCCATCTTCATCCTTCTTGTTCTATATAAACAACAACAACAACAAAAAATATATGCTCCTCACTTACCTTACCTCTTACCCACCAAAACTCCAATAATCATCAGCATCACAAAATCTCAATACTTCAATAATACCTCTTCAATACGTTGATACATATAAACCTTATTACCAATATCATTTCACTTTTATAACAACTCTTTCCTCTAGTCAGTCTCCTCAAACAAGTACAGATAAAATCCTAGTGCAAACTTTAGTTCATCTTCCCATACAATCCGAAGACGTAATGTCCACACACAACCTCTGTGTAATCCACCTGAGCTATATCCTCTACTCATTATGAATTACCTTGTCCATCATAAAATAAAAGAAATGCATACATGAATAACTTTAAGTAAATAGGTGTGAGTATACAGTGTTAATGATCACATAAGAATTTGAATGAATAAATCGTAATATTTCATAAATATTTCATATTTAACTTCAGGAATCATGGCAAAACAGATGCAACATGTGGAGTATTTCTTTGTTGCCAAGTGTCACTTGTTATTTCAATTGCTCACGAAGAATGCAGTGTAATATATGTCAATAGTGTAAAGCTAGCGTTAGCATATCATGACGTCAGCTTCCTTTCTATAATAATGAATTTATACAGCTTCCAAAAAACCTTCCAGTTCATGTGACTTCAATGAAGTTTAAGTACCCATGTAGTTCGTAGAATTATTGCATTTTATTTTCTTATCTTAAAAGCGGTGAGCGTAAGCAAAACATGCATTAAATAGTAAATATACTGGTAGAGAACAGACTGTCAACAAGTAGATGCAGCACAATTCCTACAACGAGGATCTGTCAAGCGAACAATCTATAATTAATACAATAGCGTAACCTAAACTCTATGTTTGTACACAGTATATAAGAATTTCTATATACTTAATTAAAGAGTAGTTATGACAACAAAACAGAAATCTGTAAATATGAAATCCATACGCAAAGCAGCAAGTATATACCTCACAGAATGAATAAGTCATTAGCATCATATCAGCATAAGCAAATAAATGTTCATATGTAATCTTAATAAGTAAACATGAAGGCGCAAGCTGATAAATCAAAAAGTATAACTTTCATACATAGCCATATAAGCACAAATAATCAGGTGAGAAATATAATTTAAATAAATAGGCACAGTAGGCACATAATGAAAAATATGACATCAGTGAATAAGCATAGTAGCCAAGCAATGCACAATATACCCAAGTAACAACCCTGTTCATTAATCAAACATTGTCAAAATCAGCAAATGTTCACAAGCATGTCGCTTCACAAGTAAATTCATAGAGCATAAAATTTAACACAAAGTATAAATCACGTAATCGCGAGTAGCAAATTAGGTATAAAGTATATAGCTAAGTAGAAATATGTTACCTGAAAAATAAACTCAATTAATAGTTACCTTTTTAGTTTATTACTTTCTTCCTCGAAATTAAATTCTTCCTGAAATTTTCTCAATACCAAGTCTTCTTAATGTCAGATACGCAGAGAATTTACCTGTAGTTCTCAAACATTTTGTACAACTGTATCCTGGAAAAACTGAACGTTAGTAACATGATAAGTTATCAAGTCACTACAGCTTTATACTGAATTTAACCAGAGAAATAAAACTGTGCATTTGTTTACGGCTGTCAGTGCATTTGCACTGAGTGCTCGATCAGCTGTAGGTAGACGTGACATATGAAGTAGTTGTTTGCGGTCAATGGTTCCCTTGTGCTGCGCGAGGACTGACTGTCGCTTTGTGTATGTGCTGCCGCTAGAACACGGCGCGGTATGCCTGTCTTCTCTGCGTGTTTACGTGCAACTGTTAATTTTCTCAAAAGTACGTAATTCCGCGAAAATTTTAACGTTCGATATATGATGTATTCCCTTAGAGCGCCGTGATTTAAGAGTTTCTACTTCAACAGTGTTATAGTGAATAATTTTGCGAACTCTATATGGACCGTTATAAAGCAGAAAAAATTTGCGTCACAAGCGTTTTCCTTTGTGAGACAAAGGACGAGACTTAATTAACACCTTTTGACCAAATGACAAAGTTTTTAAACGACCAGGACGTTTAGATGATTTCTCTCTTCTGGCAGCCGCAGATGCAATATTTTGTAGAGCCAGGTTGACAAATTCACAATGCCGCGGTTTCCGTGTAGGTGGAAAGGGAACGATTTCAGGAATACGATTTCTCGGTGCTTTATTTTTTATCAATATAGCCGGTAAAGAAGTTGAATCATTAGGGAGTTCATTCAGAATGTTTTGAAAAATATGAAGATACTGATCCCACGTTCTGTGATTATGATGACAATAAAGACGACACAATGTATTAATTTACTTCATCCATCTCACTGACGGGTTAGACTGAGGGTGAAAACATGATATGAAAATTGGTTTAATCTTATGACGCCGTAGAGTACAAAGCCAAATTTTAAACCGAAACTGTGATCCATTGTCTGATATAACTTTATCAACATGACCCACTTCTTTAAGAACATGTTTGATGAAAGCATTAGATACTGAACGAGCTGTTGCTTTGCGTAAAGGTGTAAAACACACATATTTTGATGTCAATTCCACTACTACCATAATGTATGCAAAACCACTAAAAACCATGAGTAGAACGAACCACTGGACCAAACAAATCGACTGCAGCCATCTTCTTTAATCTCGCTGGAATGTTAGGAAACAATGGTGCTCTAGTGAAATAGTTGGCGGCTTAGCTCTTTGACATAATTTGCATTTAGCAAGAACAAATCGAACGCGTTTTTCCATATTACTGAAGTAGCAATTTTCTCATAACTTATGAAAGCATTTTCTGGGACCAAAGTGTACGTAGCAGAAATGTGTATACCAAATGAATTTATTAGCCCACTCATCAGGAATGCAAACTAACGATACAGAGTTGTCACCCGATTTTCATTTAAAAAGAATATAATTACGAACTAAATAATATTGTCTAATCGCTACGCTTTCCTTTCTCCTCCACTTCTCCTTAATGACCTTCCAGATTGGATCCTTGATTTTCTCCTTAGCAATGTCCTGGAGCGAAGACGAAATGAAATTTTCACTCGCAACACCTTGAATATACATCAAACAATAATTGTTTTCTTTGCAGTCTTACTCAGCACTTTTTTTCAATTCCATAGGTGCACGTGATAAGCCATCATCAATAATATTAGAAAAATCCTGGATGTAAACAATACTAAAATCAAATTCCAGTAGATACAATGCCCATCGTGATAATCTTCCATGTGTTAATTTTGTTGACATAAGAAATTCCAGAGCTCGATGATTGTTGTAAACCTTAGTATGTCTGCCATACAAAAATATGCGAAATTTTGTGAAAGCACAAACAACAGGCAAAGCTTCAAGTTCTGTGATCGAATAATTCTTTTCTGATTTAGAGAGAACGCGGCTTCCAAATGCAATAGTTTTCTGTACTACAACGCCGCTTTCTACTATCTCTTCAAATAAGTGGGCATCTAGACCATTGTATGATGAGTCCGTTGCCAAACAAAAAACTTTAGATAACTCCGAGTGTGAAAGAAGTGGAGCAGCAACTAAAGCATCACAAAGTTGTTCAAATTCTAATTGAGCTTCCTCATCCCAACACCAATCTGAATTCTTTCCACAAAGTTCACATAAACGAGGTGTGGCCAAATTGTCTAATCTAACAAAGCGTCTAAGAAAATTACAGACACCAAGGAAACAACAAACATCACATTTAGTAGTAGGAACAGCATAATTACGAATAGTGTCTAGTTTCTCTGGATCAGGAAGAATACCTTCTGTTGAAATAATATGACCATGAAATTTCACCTGAGAACGAGCAAATTCAGATTTTTTCAAGTTCACTGTAATGCCAACTCTTGCAAAAATATGTAATAATGAATCCAAAAATCTGTCATGCTCACTCCAAAAACGTTTAGCAATAAGACTATCGTTAACATATGAAGTAATATTGTTACGAAGATAAACAGGTAAAATTTCATTTAAACCACAAATGACTGCTGCTGAAGATACAGTAAGTCCAAACGGTTATTTTAGAAACTGATAACAGTTACCAAAGGCTAAAAAAGCAGTGTATTTTCTACAGTCAGGGTGGACTTCAATTTGCCAAAAACCTGCATGGAGATCAATTGTGGATAAAACTTGAAGTCCATGGGAATGTCTAAGAAGTTCATTTAAATTTTGTGGATGGTTAGTTTCAGGAAAGATGACATTATTTATACACTCCTGGAAATGGAAAAAAGAACACATTGACACCGGTTTGTCAGACCCACCATACTTGCTCCGGACACTGTGAGAGGGCTGTACAAGCAATGATCACACGCACGGCACAGCGGACACACCAGGAACCGCGGTGTTGGCCGTCGAATGGCGCCAGCTGCGCAGCATTTGTGCACCGCCGCCGTCAGTGTCAGCCAGTTGGCCGTGGCATACGGCGCTCCATCGCAGTCTTTAACACTGGTAGCATGCCGCGACAGCGTGGACGTGAACCGTATGTGCAGTTGACGGACTTTGAGCGAGGGCGTATAGTGGGCATGCTGGAGGCCGGGTGGACGTACCGCCGAATTGCTCAACACGTGGGGCGTGAGGTCTCCACAGTACATCGATGTTGTCGCCAGTGGTCGGCGGAAGGTGCACGTGCCCGTCGACCTGGGACCGGACCGCAGCGACGCACGGATGCACGCCAAGACCGTAGGATCCTACGCAGTGCCGTAGGGGACCGCACCGCCACTTCCCAGCAAATTAGGGACACTGTTGCTCCTGGGGTATCGGCGAGGACCATTCGCAACCGTCTCCATGAAGCTGGGCTACGGTCCCGCACACCGTTAGGCCGTCTTCCGCTCACGCCCCAACATCGTGCAGCCCGCCTCCAGTGGTGTCGCGACAGGCGTGAATGGAGGGACGAATGGAGACGTGTCGTCTTGAGCGATGAGAGTCGCTTCTGCCTTGGTGCCAATGATGGTCGTATGTGTGTTTGGCGCCGTGCAGGTGAGCGCCACAATCAGGACTGCATACGACCGAGGCACACAGGGCCAACACCCGGCATCATGGTGTGGGGAGCGATCTCCTACACTGGCCGTACACCACTGGTGATCGTCGAGGGGACACTGAATAGTGCACGGTACAATCCAAACCGTCATCGAACCCATCCTTCTACCATTCCTAGACCGCCAAGGGAACTTGCTGTTCCAACAGGACAATGCACGTCCGCATGTATCCCGTGCCACCCAACGTGCTCTAGAAGGTGTAAGTCAACTACCCTGGCCAGCAAGATCTCCGGATCTGTCCCCCATTGAGCATGTTTGGGACTGGACGAAGCGTCGTCTCACGCGGTCTGCACGTCCAGCACGAACGCTGGTCCAAGTGAGGCGCCAGGTGGAAATGGCATGGCAAGCCATTCCACAGGACTACATCCAGCATCTCTACGATCGTCTCCATGGGAGAATAGCAGCCTGCATTGCTGCGAAAGGTGGATATACACTGTACTAGTGCCGACATTGTGCATGCTCTGTTGCCCGTGTCTATGTGCCTGTGGTTCTGTCAGTGTGATCATGTGATGTATCTGACCCCAGGAATGTGTCAATAAAGTTTCCCCTTTCTGGGACAATGAATTCACGGTGTTCTTATTTCAATTTCCAGGAGTGTATGTCTGGAATCCAGAACCGAACGAATTGACCCATCCTTTTTAAGAACGACATGTAATGGGCTGGTATAAGGACTGACTGGTGGCTCAAAAATGCCTTGATTTAAGATGGATTGAAGTTTGTTCTTAACCTCGTCTCTATAAGCCAAAGGAATAGCGTACATTTTCCCCTAAATGGTGTGTGTTCTTTTACTTTAAATAAATATTGTAAGTCTTGTATAGTTCCTGTGTGTTGACTAAACACTATAGCACGTGAAGTCAAAATTTGGTACAATTCTTCTCTTACAACGTCATCTGTCACTTCACCTTTGTTAACCTTTTCATTAATTAATTCTTCACTATTAATCATATCATCCATCGAGTCTCTATATCTATTGTCGTTGTCATGAATGAACACACTGTCGTCATAATACTCAGCGGAAACATCAGAAGTAAGAAACCTTAAACAATTGGTGTCTGATTCAGATTTCGTTACACACTCGAAAAATTTCAAACATCTCAGCATTCCGGCAACAGTCAAGTTCACACTTCCTGTCTTAAGGTTTAAAATTGCTTTAGATGTGTAAGGAACTCCATACCTAATATAATTCGTGTACTGAGTAATGGAACAATAATAAAATTAGCAGAAAATTCATATCCTTGACAAATGAAATTTAAGTTGGTCTGTTGTTTGACCACTTTTTCCAAAAGTAGCTTCTCGTATTGTGGTTTTAGAAACAGGTAACACAGGACACGCAATAGTTCTTACACATATACGAAAAACTGATTCACTAATAACATTCAATGGTCTCCCAGAATCTAAAACCGCAGTGAACTTATTCTTACTCACACATACTTCAATAACTGGATGTAAAAATGCTTCTACATTATTTTCCTTTAGGCCTAGCAAAATATCTCTCATGTCTTCCAAGGATACGTAGTGTAAAGTCGTAGTGTCATTACTTTCTGAACTGTCTGTATTGCTGCCAAAAGCCGAAGCTACAAGTCACTGTCGATTGTTTGCGTTTGATTATTCGCGTCACTTCGTGGATCAATTTCTACGATTTTCACTTGTCAGTCTGAATATCTGTCACGTGGAGGGTGCCAATTAGGTCCTTCCTTTCTGTCACGTGGAGGGTGCCAATTAGATCCTTCCTGTCTGTTAGATGTAAATTCTTGGTTGTGTCTGTTATTAAAATTTCTATTTTCATGGCTATCTGCGTGACTACTTCTTGTGTAATTTCGAGTGTCACTTCTGAAATTATTGTTAGGTCTACTATCCTGGTTATTTCTGTAGTAAGAATCTCTATTATTGTATGAATAATTTCTGTCTTGATGATACCGATTACTGTTTCCGTATGATGGATCATTCCGGTAAGAATTTCTGTTATTATAAATGTATGTGTAATTTCTGTTAGAACGTCTGTTATTGTCATATGGCTGGTATCTATTGTCCTGTCTGTTTCTTCTGTCATTTTCAAAATTACCGTTATGACGTCCCTTCCGATCATTATCCCTTTTCCCTGAAAATGTATTGTGATTACCATTACTGAAAAATTGCAAGAAGTTTCATCGTCGTTGTCATACTCAAGTTCTTGTAGCAGAGTCTTAAAAGTTATGTCGTCTTTACATCTTCCGGCTAAAGCAATAAGTCTTATCGATTGTGGCCGCTTAGTTAAACAAATACGAATTAATTCAGTCGGGCTATAAGGGTTGGAAAGGAATTGATTCTTTCAAATCATGTCTTCAAAGTATTCTGCTGGCGTGCGGAACTCAGACTGTTTAAAAATACGCTGCATAATAAGACTATGTTTGACTCTGTCTTGCGTTTTTTCGCCGATAGAAATGCATGATAAAAATCATGCATGCGCGTCGCATGCGCGTCGCCGGCTCGTTTTCTAAATATCCACACATAAATTCCAGTTTGTGACTTAGTGGCCAATTTGGCGGAAATGCGTAAATAAATGGATCTAACCATGATGATGGACGTATGTCATTATTAGAATTGCGGAAGATCTTAAATTTCCGAACAGTTAAAAAGTGTTTATAGTCAAAGTTTTCGCCTCGTGGCGACAAAGACCCACCGCATCTGTCCCATTCCGAATGTCGATTATTGTCAAGTTCGCGCGCCTGCCGCTCTCTTGTTGCATCTCTTAAATGAAATAAATTATTTTCTTCGAAACCCCCGCTATCGGTGATTCTAAATTTCTTCTACTGTCTTTTCCTACCATTTCGCTTTCAATTGGTTTAACTTGCTTTCGTAAAGCCTCAAATTCCCTTTTAACGCGTTCATTAAATTTTCCCTGATTTTCAACATGTTTATTTATATTCTGGTACTCTTCTGTTTCTGCAAATGGCAATGGAGCTGTATCATCTGAATCTCTGTCCCCATTTAAACTAAGACTTGTCAATTGATTTGAAATCTCAACTTTTTCCGATAAGTCACCTATTTGTTGTTTCTGTTTATTTACGTCTTCCGTAAGTGTAGCGACTCGGGTTTAAGTATTGACACATTTAGTAGTTAACTGTTGATATTGTTGTCTTAGGTTATTTATTCTGTCATGTGGTACGGATTCCTCGATTCTTTTAAATATTTCTTCCTTATCGTGTGCTCGTTGTAAATTTAACTCTGAAAATTTTTGTACTATCACGCGATTTCTTTCTTCCTGTTCTCTATTCTATTCCTTTTGTCTATTTTCTATTGAAGTTAATCTATTATTGTGAACATTCAAAATCGGTTGTACTTATTCTCTAATTTCTTTCTTCGATCTTTCATGTTTTCAAAACATGTCCCTATTCGTGACTCTAACCGTGTTGCCATTGTTCCCATCTCTGTTTTAAATTCAGATTGTAAATGTATTTCGATTGTTCCCACATCAGTTTTAATTGTTCCTGTTTGTGATCCCAAATTTAATATTGCACTCGAAATTCTTTTCGCCCCTAACATTTCCCGTAAAACTAACTTCCTTCGTCATCGCCGTAAAGCTATCTGTGTGCGATAGTATTCCAGAATCTTATATCGTTAATCTCGTATTCTGAAAATTTTCCGATTCTGAAAAAATTTGAACTGGTTCCGGACCATTTTCCCGTTTTATTAAATTGTTTTCAGCTTCATTATTCACCGTGCTGTTCCCCTGTGTTGGCGAGTTCGCCATGTTAACGATTTCGTTACTCTGACTATCCATCTATCCATCATTCTTCCCTTTTTCATCGATCACGTAATCATTTACAAAACATACAAAACTCGTCACTATAAGAAAATTTCACACAATATAACATTTTATCACCAACAATACCATTCACACGAAATGCTTCCCGACAAACACGATTAACGAACAATTAAAGCCTTCACAATTGCACAAAATTGTCAAACCCGTATACGACACATCAAAAATTAAATTCTACAAAAATACCATTAGAAGAATGACAAGACAACTGCAAATGTTCAATTACAAAATATATACATGCAATATAGACTACAATTACTAAACTACAAATTACTACAACAATACTACTGTCTACTATTTTTACTATCTAAACAATTCCAAGGGACGATCCGAAGCAGCGGTCGCCACGTTCAAGGGGGCTTAATTAAAAAGAAAAGACTAATATTAATGAATAAATGCAATAATTTTACTAGCTGTGTGACCGGTTACGAAGTCTCGTAACCGGTTGGCCATGACTAGTATTAGCACGCAATCTGACTGCATAAAATAAAAATAAAGAATGACAAGGAATTTCTATCAACACAATTGATTAATTAAGTCCCCTGCAACCATATAAGCTACGAAATAGCAAAGCACAAGTGTAACTTTTCTGAGTGTGGTTGTGTGACTCAACGTACATGTATCTGGCTCGGTTCTTTCTCAGTACGACAAAATATTTTAAACACCATTCACAATGAACTAATTGAAAAACCTGAAATACTATAATTGCACATAGAAACCAGAATTACAAGTGTAATAAAAGAACACGAGCCAGGTGCCTTGTTGACTGTACCTGTGAGCAAGAGGGATTGTTATTAAAGAAAATTGTAATACCTTTTTACCTCATTATATATTGACGAAAATATTCCATTACACCAGCATCATAAATCAAAAGCCAATTTCATTTCTCAAATATATTCTGACAATTGCATCTTCTTCCATCTATACATTACACCAACCGAACAGTACAACATTTCAGTCAACACTCAGATCGTCTACTCTCTTGCCCAACAGAACGACTGCTCTCGACATACTGTGAATTACTACTGCGACCAGTGGAGGCGGCGGAATAATAAGCTTTGGCGTAAACTCTGGCGCTGTGACTCAGTGTAGCCACCTTTCAACATTAATGTCAGTTAATTGGAAATTCTTCGATGACGTTCAACATGTTGAACCTGTGTTTACATAATAATAGTACATGACCTACAGGTACACATTCTCTTTCGGAAATCATTTAATAAAAGGATTAGTTCAGAGACATTTTAACTAGTTTTCCTTGTTATTTTTGTAATTGCGGAACCACATCTTTACTGTTATGTTCTTCGAAACTGTCACATTCGATAAATCTGGGACAAAAGCTTTTCTAATGATGGAAAGGTAAAAATTGTGAACTCTTAAAACAATCAGTCGGCCTAGATTTGTGTTTCTGCTTAAGAATTCATATTTAGTATCAATTGGAATGTCACTTACCATTAAATTTCAGATGACTTGTTGTAACATACTGACGAAAAGTGACAGCGTATCCACGAGACTGACCCTAGTGAAGAGTAAAATACCGAACATTGGTGTTCCGGCTGAAAGGTGGAGACCTCATTCTATAAGAAAAGCCACTACAACTGCATACACGAAGTGGTCATTTGACCTCTCCTCAATTTGTTCTATGTTTAACAATGAATATTTTGAACAAATTGATTACGTTGCTATAGGAAATCCTTTGACACCTAATGGTCCACTTTGAGGAGAGGGAACTGGAGTCGGTGGAACCTCGCTTTTGCAGCGGAACACAATGTGACGAAGAAGTATTACCATTTTTTCAGCATCTACATTTTAAAATACCAAAAAAAAACGCCGTTTTCTATTGTTCAAGTCAGAAAATGAATGGATCATTAGGACATTTCGATTACCGCAAATTCACGTATAAGAAAGTACTTTTTACTATATAATTCTTACTACTTCAGTCACATTTTAATAGTTAGTTGGTAGCGCGACACTTTATGGCAGCTTGCTGCCATCATCAGGAGCATGATTTACATGTTCATTAATTTGAAGTATGAATCGGATTATTGGCTACGTGAGCCAGTGAGCTTATGTACAGAAACTTAACCCTATAAAGAAAGATTAATATATTTTAGTGTATAGTTTGAGCTGTAAACATTGGACGACTGAATAGTGGAAAAACTTTGCGTGGAGTGACGAACCACGGCACATAATGTGACGCTCTGATGGCAGGGTGTGGGTATGGCGAATGCCCGGTGAACTTCATCTGCCAGCGTGTGTAGTGCCAACAGTAAAATTCAGAGGCGGTGGTGTTATGGTGTGGTTGTGTTTTTCATGGAGGGGCCTTGTTTTGTGTGGCACTACCATAGCACAGGCCTACATTGTTGTCATAAGCACCTTCAGGATTCCCACTGATGAAAAGCAATTCAGGATTGGCGATTGCATTCCACAAGAACAAGCACTTGTTTATAATACACGACCGGAACAATAATTTTTACCTCGGAAACGAGGGCTTGGGAGTGATACATTTCCGTTGTGAAATTTGCTTGGCAGTGCCACGAGTGATACCGCACCGTATGTAACGGAGTGAAGGAAGGACCTTCTTAACGAACTTGAAATCCACAGAACAAGGTTGATGGCACTGGACATCGTTTGCACTCGAAAATTTTTGAGTTTAATCCAAGGTAGCGGCTTCCAAAATGACTGTCATTATGCAAACACAACCTCCAGGGTTTTGCCCTCTCCCTTCTCATACTCCTTGATTTTAAATTTCTGTTTACCGACCTGTTTTTCTTTTAAAGGAATGACTCCAGTCATACGGGCCACCCAGTACTTAATAGCCTTCGACTCAAATTTTTCCTATGACACGATATACTGTTGTGCGGCCGGCCTTTGTGGCCGAGCGGTTCTAGGTACTTAAGTCTGAAACCGCGCGCTCGCTACGGTCGCAGGTTCGTATCTTGCCTCGGGCATGGACGCGTGTGATGTCCTTAGGTTACTTAGGTTTAAGTAGTTTTAAGTTCCAGGGGACTGACGTCCTCAGATGTTAAGTCCAATAGTGCTCAGAGCCATTTGAACCATTTGAACTGTTGTGCGGATGTGCGGACGTCCGTGAGAGGTAACAGTAAAATAACAAACATTCAGTGACTTACAATAGTAGTTGTATCGTTAAACTCACTACTTAATGTTTTGCAAAAAATATTCCACAGTTGCTTTGGAAACTTAACAGTTTGTGATGTGCCTTACGAATATATCAGTGAGTAACCACTTTTTACTTGTCTTCTGCGATACACAGTCGAATAGCTGGCTGTGGCTTAAATGCTGTGCCAACCTTTTCATCTCAGAGCAGCAACTGCAAACTAAGTCCTCAATTATTTGCAGGGTGTATTCTAATCTCGTTCTTCCTCTACAATTTTTACCCTCTATGGCTCCCTCTAGTACCGCGGAAGTTACTGTGATGTCTTAACAGATGTACGACCATCCTGTCCCTTCTTCTTATTATTAATTTCCAAGTATTTCTTTTCTCGCCGATTCTGTGGAATCAGTCCACACAAGATTCAACATTCGTCTGTAGCACCAGATCTCAAATGTCTCGATTCTTTTCTGCTGAAGATTTCCTACAGTCCATGCTTCGCTACCATGCGATGCTGTGCTCCATTTCCAGAAATTTCTTCGTTAAATTAAGGCCTATGTTTGATACTCGCAGAATTGTCTTGGCCAGGAGTGAACTTCATGCTTGTACTAGTCTGCTTTTTATGTCACCCTTGGTTCTTCCGTCGAAGGATATTTTGCTTCCTAGGTAGTAAAATTCGTTGTCTTTATCTACTTCGTGATTACCAATCTAGAACTAAAGTTGCTCACTGTCTTCATTTCTAATACTTCCGACTACTTTCATCTTTCATACTTTTCTCTCAGTCCATGTTCTGTACTCATTCCACACAGCAGATCCTGTAATTATTCTTCACTTTCACTCAGGATAGCAATGTCATCAGTCAATCTTATCACTGATATATTTGCACCTTGAATTTTAATTCTACTTTTGAACCATTCCTTTATTTCCGTCATTGATTCTTCGATGTACAAATGGAACAGTAAGGGTGAAAGAGTACGTCTCTGCAACCCTTTTTAATCCGTACACTTCGTTCTTGGTCATGCACTTAAATTGTGCCTTCTTGGTTCAAACAAATTTTGTGTATTACCCATCTTTTCCTATAGTTTACTCCTAGTTTTCTCTGAATTTCGAACGTGTTGCACCATTTGATACTGTCGAACGCTTTTTCTAGGCCGACAAATCTATGAACTTGTCTTGATTTTTCTTCAGTGTTGCGTACATTATCAACCGCAACGTCAGAAGTACCTCTCTGGTGCTTCTACCTTTCTTAAAGCCAAGTTGACCGTCGTCTAACACATCCTAAATTCTCCATTCTTTTGTACATTATTCTTGTTAGTAACTTGGATGCGTGAGGTGTTAAGCTAATTGTGCAATAATTTTGCAATCGTGGTTGGATCTCCAGCTGGTCTTTGGAATTTTCCTGTTATAATTTCTTTCACTTCTATAAGCCATTTGTTAATGTCAATAATACAGAGTTGTACCACGGTTTCCTCTTGACATTAAATTCCAGGTCTCCCTGTAACTAAGGCTTCTGAGAAGTTGAAGTAAGGCAATTCTGTTAAACGTCCAATAGTACCAGGGTGAGTAAGGCATTGAGGTGTTCAAACCAATCTGCAATGTACGGACAGCTTTCTTACGCCCCAACACAGAAAGTCCAGTACTTCGTCATAACGACGGGGCCACGGTTACGACACCTGCCGTGAGCCCTCAGGATCTGTTGAATGAGGCAGAACCATCTAGAGAAGTTCCTCATTGCTGCAGGTTGAGCTGGTCTTTGTAACCGTCCTGTGGAGCTGAATTTTTGTGGCTCGCTAAAGTGAGATATGATTAACGCTAAGAGCTTTTAGGTGCTGTCACATTGGGAAGGCGTTGTCAGTTGATACAAAATCGTTTTATGTGATTGGCTAGAATTGAGGTTTGCTTCAGTACGACACGTGTGAACATCTGTAATCTGTGAAAGTTCGTTCATCGTCTCTGCTTTAATTGTTTAGTGTGCCTTGCCCTATTCCTAACAGCACTGAGCTGTATTAGCCTTATGTTAATTTGGCACATCAGTGTGCCGGTTGCTTTTCTGAAAACAGGTGTTTAAGTTCCTTTTAAATATTTTGTGAGATTTTCATTTTATTGAGTTACCTTAAGTGGGACAAGTTTATAGAGAACTCTTGTTCAGAAACCTTAGGATTTCAAACATTGGCTCGTTAGTTTATCACAGAAACCACTCGCTAACTGTTTGTCATGGACGGCTATTGCTAGAGTCTATTGCATTTACCAAATGAAGTAACTGCTCAGTAATTTTGCAGTGCCATTAGCTGACGCCGTGTATAAAGGGTGTTTATGGTTGAATATTGCGGTTTTAACGCTTGATGATATTTATTATATTAAACATACAGTTATAAGTGATATGTCAAATGAAAGAGCAACTCAAACAGTTTTACCAAGAACCTTATAAATCTTCAATGTGAGCACCATTTGTCACACGGTACACATCAAGTCGTAGCCAAGTTCTTCCCAAACGTTGATAACTGTGTCTTCAATGATTGTAGCAACAGCTGCTTCAATGAGGTTTCTTAATTCAGGGAGGTCTGCTGGTAGCGGAGGTACGTACACACGATCCTTGATGAAGCCCCAAAGTAAAAAATGGCATAGCATTAGGTCCGGTGAACGCGAAGGCCATGCAAAGCAAGCCCTGTCATTGGGGCCCTTGCGGCCTATCCAGCGCTTGGGTACCGTGAAGTTCAAACCAATCGCTTACTTTGCTATGCCAGTGAGGTGGCGCACGATCTTGCTGGAAAATGAAGTTCTCTGGCTCATCTTCTTCCAACTGAAGGAAGAGCCTATGCTCTAGTCTATCAAGGTAAGAATTGCCAGTTACAGTAGGCTCACCGAAAAAGAAAGGCCCATAAACTTTCAGCAGGGGTAGGTCACTTTAGGGGAATCTCGTTGCATTTGTACCACCTCGTGATGATTTTCTGAGCCCCAGATGCGCACATTGTAAGTGTTAACATGTCCACTAAGGTGAAAGGTCGATTCATCACTGAAGACAACATGATACAGAAAATCTTCATCGTCATGAAACAACATTTCGTTTGCGAAGTTGGCACATAATCCATAGTCTGCCGGCTTTAGAGCCTGTAATAACTGTAAACGGTAAGAACGTAGTTGTACGCGTTTTCTTAAAACTTTCCAAAGAGTCGACACGGGAACTTGTAATTCACGACCATCCTTCCAGGCTGATTTCTTTCGGCTACGAGTGAGCGACTCTCTCACTCGCTCAACAGTCTCTTCAGTAACTCTTGGTCGTCCTGCGCTCTTCCCTTTACAAAGGCAGCTGGTATCTTCAGACTGATGATACCATCTACGAATGTTATTGTCACTTGGAGGATCGCAACCTAACTTCAGCCGGAACGCACGTTGCACAGTGACTACAGATTCGGTCTTTGCAAACCGCAAAACATAAAACGCTTTCTGTTCACTAGTTGCCATCTGCGCTACTACCGCTGTCTAGCGGATTTCGGTGGTAACATTTGCGCGCTGCGCATGCGCACTGGTGCCAAACACAAGTTGGAGTTGCTCTTTCATTTGAAATATCATTCATAACTGTAAGTTTAATGCAATAAATATTATAAAGCGTTAAAACCACGATATTCTTTTATAAAGGTTGTTGGCTTGTGAAATCATTATGTTTTTTGTTACATGTATACGCGTTTGTTGTATTAAGTTTCCCGTACCAACCTGTAATCTATAGATCTGAAAATGGGACTTTTCGCTCGATCGCACTCGCTCGAGCCGACCTCGCTCTGTCATGGCTTTCCCGAATACGAACGCTCGAAGCGGGATGCGGTCGAACGAGGCGCTGCGCCGTGCGGAGGACTGACACGCTCGCCGCGCTGCTGCTGCGACCCGTACAGTACCAGCTCTGTGCGTCTGAGGGCTGGCGCCGCGCCTCACACACTCCCATCAGCCGATGGAACCACACTCAGTTTGCTTACGCAGCAGACGTGCACTCCTGGTTGGCAGTTTCTAATCGTGACATCATTGTGAGCCACAAAGGAAAATAGCTTGCTTTGTTCAATAACGAAACTTTGAAAAGTGTTTGGGATTTCACATGAAAACTATGTAACTGCCACCTTTTGTCGGGCTCATAATGAAAGATCACATTGCCGCTCTTTATAACAACATCTGCTTTGTTGATTCAAATATACATGTGTGAACTTGACAACCCAACAAATTAGAAATCTCACAAAAAAGTTTTTCCAAGCTATTCCCCGTTGGCGTCATTACAGTGAATCGACTCTTATCGGATCTAGTCAATCAGAGATTACGTTCCAAGCCACGCTGATTGCTTTTTGTTTTTGTGCTTTTTGTTCTAGTTTATCAGAACCCAATACTTCATCGCACATTTGACCCACACTATCTAACGCCTCATCTCTATCAAAAACAGACACCATTTTCAACAATCGTAAGGGTGAGTGAAATCTGGTTACGCAGCACACAGCGGAACAGGTTGTGGAAGGGGGCCAAGGTCAATTAGTGTTAGTTAAACGAGAACACACGACATTATTCCTCAAACCAATGCACAGTTTTCTCTTTAAAACAACAAGATCAGTTCACTGCTGAGGGCCCAAGTAACTTCTCCAGAATACGTTTAAATGATTCCTTTTAAAACGCGAGGACTTAGAGTAACGGCTGAAGGCCTTACTTAAGTAAAATTGCAATATCTTCTCGGCTAAAGGCCGAAATAATATTTCAGATCAGCTAACGAAATTCTTTAGAAGCCAAGCGTTTACAATTGTCAGCTAAAGGCTGTATTAAGGAAAATTCTAATAAATTCTTCGGCTGAAAGCCCAATAAAAATATTTTACATAATAAAAGAGAGGCTTCAAAGATAAGCTTTTACACAGTGCAACAGATAAACATCTTAAGAAAACTTGAAGTATCTTGTCGGCTGAAGGCCCAAATAGTTACTCAAGAATAATTAGAGACCACCTTCGGATAAACATTTACAGAAAACGACAGAAAGTCGTTTCAAGAACTAAAGATAATTAAAGAGAAACCTTACAGACAAGGATTTACATATTAAAGCCACAGTTTCTGAAACAAACGCGGCTGAAGGCCTAAATGCAGAGCAACAAGAATTTTAAATAAAACACGGCTGCAGGCCTAATCTTAAAATAGTTGTCATGAAGTTCGGCTGCAGGCCATATACTAAACATAAGACAGACAATATTAATACACGGCTGAAGGCCTGCCACAATACATGTGATCAAAGAAAATGACGATCACAAACGATAAACAGTGGTGCTCAGAAGTGTTCCCAGGGGCGGCCTGGTGAGGGAACTCTAACCACAGTTTAGGTGAGACAGGCAGACAAGCGTAAAGCTAAACAATAGGGGTTGCAACACGACCTAGGGACGGCTGATGAACCAACCAACAACCTAATCAATTCCCTCTACGAACTGCCTAGGCTTTCTTTCCTCCTAAATTTCTTGTCTGTTCCGATTCACTCAGTGCCCTTCACTCATTGCAACGTTTGTATCCGGCAGACAAAATAGTCCAGACCATCCAGGATGCCCTCCTCCGACTACAGCGACTGGGAAAGGTTGTGGCTTTCTGCTGGGTTCCGGGGCATGTCGGCATTGCTGGGAAAGAAAGGGAGATCTCGCAGCCAAGGAGGCGTGTCTCGATCCACAAGTCTCTCAGTGTGCTATCCCCTTTGCACGCACTCACCTCGCTGTTGAGCTCACTAGTCATGCGTCGGTGGGAGGATGAGTGACTCGAAGTGACTGACAATAAGCTCCGTATAGTCAAGCCCACAACGCGTGTGTGGTTTACTTCCTTTCAGCCCCATCGACGGTACGAGGTTCTCCTCACGCGGCTTCGAATAGGCCACAGCCCTATGACGCATGGCTTCCTGCTCCGGCGGGAGGACCCTCCAATGTGTGGTGCTTGTGGCGTTCAGGTCACTGTGCGCCACGTTTTATTGGATTGTGTTTTATTTTCTGACCAGCGGGCCGCGGCTGACTTGCCAGCGGACCTGCCATCTCTTTTAGGCAACACTCGGACGAATGTGGTTAAAGTTTTCAAGTTCTGTGCCATGTCAAATGTTTTTACAAAGATTTTAGGGAGAGGATTTTAATTTTCTCACTGTGTGACAAGCTCGCCCATATTTTATGTAAGTGGCCAGCCAATGTCAATTTTGTGTGGCATTCTTGTTGCTATGTTTTCCCTTCGGTTTTACTTTCTTATGTAGTATTTTCCTTCTTTTCCTGCTTTCTTTGAGTGTAATTTTCAGTTTTATTAGGTCTCTCCACATTCGTTCCTTTTAATGTGTGTCAGGGCGCTGATGACTCGATGTTGAGCGCCCATAAGCCCCAACACACACATATTCCAGTACGCAGGCAGCATTCATTTGCTCTGTGGAAATCACAGAAGCTACACACAGTTCCACGTAAATACAGTTGCACAAGAACTCGGACAATCACTGTGGAACAACAAGGACGAATCAATTCGACACACAGACAGTCTCCACAAGCGGTCGGCAACCATATACACGTCGTCCCATGAGACGACCGACCGAACGACAAATCCAGGTCGTTCCCACATGTGTCGGTGACGGTCGGGCAAGTCTGGGCTGTCCGAAGCTGACTGCAGCTGTATCCCGACTCAACTCCATGTCCGTTCGGAACTCGGAGACACGGCGAGCAGGGCTCCCTGGTTCGGACCCAACCATGCCGAGGTAACTCTTGCCCATTGGCCACGACATCTCTGCACATGGAAGGAACCGACCCACGTCCAGCAGGATGACCAAGTGTCGAGGCCCAGCAACGGTCAAAAGACCAAATACACGCCGCCCGATGAGACGACCAACCGAACGACGGACCAACGGTCGTCCCGCTCCAATCTCCTTCCGCTGTACAGTCAATGTGTGTCGCCAGCGGTCGGCGAGCACTGGCTGTCCGCACTTCACTGGCGCTCCGTCCCCGATTTCACTGATGATGCTTCCGGACCCAACTCTCGACAGACGACGACGCGGAAATACTAGCGGTCGCTCCAGAGATGTTACGACACTGTACTTATCGATAAGCGCCGCTACTGCCACTCACGGGCAAGCAAAGCAGCAACCTAGTGACGACAGTAAATTGAATTAAAACAAAAACGAGGCGACTGAACCACAAAAGCAAAATGACGAGCAATAAACGGCATGACTGCAAGACGCGCACTGCTCGGTGAGCACATAATTGTTACTACTGTATGAGATATTGGAATTTCGACTTTCTCATCTGCCAGACGAAGACAGCGATAATTCAGCACTCGTAATACTTATTGTTAATACATAGCAGTGCGAACTTTCCACTGTACTGCCAGAGTACCCGTGTCAAGAAAAATGCCGTTTTGCAAATAACCGCAGTTTTGATTTGCTGGACATGCCGTGTACCTACAGTAATTTGAACGTATGCACTTATGTATCTTCGAGTCCTTGTTTCTGAACTCATAGCTAAGCAAACTGAACTGTTGGTAACTTCTCGCCTTCCAGAATTTGTGTTCCATCTTTGAATGGCTCTAAAAATGTCACGAGTTCTTTTGCAGTGTTGTTGCCTCAACTAATAAGTTTTTTAGAGATCTCTCTCTCTGGAAGCAGTTCTATGATTTTTTCCTACTGCCTTATAACATACCGTATCATTTTAAACAAGCTATCATACTAACTGTATGTGTCTTGCTTTAAGTTTGTCTCTGTATCACTAGTTTTCTCCATTAAATGGTCACTGTCTCTTAGCAGCATAGTCGTGGAATACACCACTGCAAACCCATAAATCAAATAATCGTCTTCTGACATGTGTTTCAGGAATGTGTTCAAAATATGTGTAATGCATGTAAAATGCTGAAAGAATTGCAGTAGCTTAAAATTATTAGCGCCTTCTCAGTGACAAATGAAATATTATAATAAAGGCTGGGGGTTTACTCCTAACAATTTTAATAATGTTTCCCCGTTGTAGTTCTTAATAAATTCCTCAAACCTTTTTTTTTCTTCTCACAAAAGTGATTTGTCACCAGTGACACATTTTGCTGTGCGTAGTCTGATGAGCAAAGTGCACAGTACTAGATAGGTAAACATTTTCCTACACCTGTCATACCATACATCCATTATGTATCCACAAGCATTCATGCGTATGGCCTGGAAAATGCTAGGCATCATACTCGCTCATATTTTATAGGCTTGTCTTTCAGTGCTTCATAGCGCTACCATAGAATGTGTAAAAATGTAGGAAACGTATACACCTCCATGTGACGGGAACTACTAACGATTCAGAACTTACACTTTGTCGTTACCTGCAGACATACTGTGCCTCCAGATGTGTGGTGGTGGATCTGTAAAACAAGAGAGCAGAACACTAGCCACAGTACCTGCAGCCGACACCCCTATCAGTCACAGGTGAAAATCCCTCCCAAACATTGTTTCAACCATCATCTTTCGACTCAGGATATATTATTTCCAACCGAGTTTCGCTTTCGTACTCTCCTTCATCTCGCGTTCATTCGAACGTAAACGTCAGATGCGGAGTCCTACTGTAATCATGTGGCAGGCGGCCGCTGTTGACAGGGACATTTTTTTTTGGTTGAAAATCTTTATTTGATTCAAAAGATTACAATAAAATGTTGTGGATAAAATTTTTTTGCCTCTGTGTTATGCTCCTGTGCACTCTCGAGTTTCATCGGAATTTGGCCCTTCCTCTTGTGTTCATGATTGTTCTTGGGTTGTATTCAACTTGTTTTGAATTTAATCCTACCCAAAAAATTTCTTGTTCTATATAGAAAGGGATAGTTCAGTAAGATTCAGATAACATAGAGAACTGGCACCTGCGACTTACTGCACAGCTCTTCTATTGCTGGCAACGTGGAAGGACCAGGAAGAAAAATTAGATCTAGCACGTAGAAGTAAGTGGTTTTTTCCACGCTACTTTCGCTAATGAACAAGAATGAGACCGGCTAGTGGTGGTGCAAGGCACCCTCCAGATGAACGGTATGATGGCTTGCGAAGTATGTATGTAGAGTATCTATGTAAATGTAGATGTAGAAAACTAAATAAGTGACTCGCTTCTGCTTAGAAGCTTGTAATATAATGAACAAACAAATAGTCTATGGTGCTGGTGCTGCTTAAACAGAGGTTGGTACCCCACATTCCAAATGTTAAGATCCACCTCTTTGCTCGTTATCCCAAGTATCAAGCCTCTTCTATAGAATGCCATGCTATACTCGTACATTCTCAGCAATTTGTTCGTAGCCTAGTAGAGACAAAGGCTTTAGCTTGAGATAGGAAAGGAAGGGCAGAAAAGGAGCTTTCTGTCGCGGCTACCTAACAAGTTTCCAGGCATCGGTCTAAGAATGGAGAGAAACACGACAGGCAGCAAGAATTGATTGAAGTTGCAGTGGACATGGCAAGGCACATCAAGAGACACAGAGCATTAAAATTAAGACTCTTATACAGAACGATGACTTGTTGGATGTAGCAAGTGTTTAGTCTGGTTTTGATGCAGCCTGGCAAGAATTCCTCTCCTGCACTAGCCTCTTCAGCTACGAGTAGCACTCGCAGTCTACGTTCCCCTTTGTTTGCAAGATGTATTCAAATCTCTGTCTTCCCCCACAGTTTTTATATTCAGCATTTCCCTTTAGTGCCACAGAGGATATTTCATGTCGCCTTAACACGTGCCCTGTTATCCTGTTTCTCCTTCTTGCCAATATCTTCCACATGATCCTTCCTTCGCAGATTCTGCAGACAAACTCCTCACTCCTTAAGTTATTAGTGCCTAGATTTTCGGCTTCCTTCTTTAGCAACACACCCCGAAAGCTCCGTTTTTCTTCTCTTTCACTTTTTTCAATACGCACGGTTCACTACAGTACAATTCTGTGTTCCAACCATACATTCTACGAAATGTCTTCCTCAATGTTTGATACCAGTACACCCCTCTTGGTCCTCTTTGACTGTAGTAGTCTGCTTTTTAAGTCTTTCTTGCGCTGACGCATGTTGTCGGTGGATCACGATAGCAAATATCCTTCAACTTTCCACACAGAAAGAAATCTGGGGACGTCAGATTCGGTGAACGTGCGGGCCATGGTATGGTACTTCGACGACCAATTCATCTGTCATGAAATATGCTATTCAATACCGCTTCAACCTCATGCGAGCTATGTGCCGGACATTCCTCATGTTGGAAGTACATCGCCATTCTGTCATGCAGTGAAACATCTTGTTGTAACATCGGTAGAACATTACGTAGGAAATCAACATACATTGCACCATTTAGACTGCCATCGATAAAATGGGGGCTAGTTATCCTTCCTCCCATAATACCGCACCATACATTAACCGTCAAGGTCGCTGCTGTTTCACTTGTTGCAACCATCGTGGATTTTCCGTTGCCCAATAGTGCATATTATGCCGGTTTACGTTACCGCTGTTGGTGAATGACGCTTCGTCACTAAATAGAACGCGTGCTAAAAATCCTGGTGCATAAAAATATGGTACGTGTGCAATCGATGTTGATGTATCATTCTCAACACCGACGTTTTTGAAATTCCCGATTCTCGCGCAATTTGTCTGCTACTGATGTGCGAATTAGCCACGACAGCAGCTAAAACACCGAGCAACATACATAGCACACTCCCGTTTGGCATTTTGATCACAATAGCCATACATCAACACCGTATAGACTTTTTCCGCAATTGGTAAACGGTCCATTTTAAAACGGATAATGTATCACGAAGCAAATACCGTCCGCACTGGCAGAATGTTACGCGATACCACGTACTTATACGTTTGTGACTATTACAGCGCCATCTATCACAAAGCGAAAACATTCATATTTATTTACGTACTACACGAATATGTAATAAAAATGGGGGTTCCTATTAAAAAAAACGCAGTTGATATCCGTTTGACATATGGCACCGCCATGTTGCGGGCCAACCATAACGCCATCTGGTTTCCCCCTTCAAGCTAGACGAGTTTCGTTCTTTGTAGTTTTTTCGTTTGATGCTTATTTCGTGAGATATTTGGCCCGGTCATTATCAATGGACCACCCTGTATATAAACATACACCGCCTGCTATGTGACCCTGTGCACAAGCCGTGGGGAGTGAACGCTCATATTGCCTGCCGGCCGGAGCGTTATTGCTTCCAAGGACTGCTATGGGCCTTAACGTTCTTCCCTAAAGTTAAGTGCAATTTAGGAATCATTCCGAGTCATCATGTCTGTTAATTGAGGCCACCTTGTTAATATTGGAGTTTCTGTAAGTAATTTTATTCGTTGAGTTATTACTAGGCCTTCTTATTTAACACTTGTGTTAATTATTTCTGTATCTTTGATGAATTTGTAACTTGTTATTATTCCTGTATGCACGTTTTGCGACCATGGTTGGCCCACTTTGTATTTTTAGTAAAAGCGTGTTTCACTGTGGACCTTTATGTGTGCAGTTCAGTTTGATTAAGCTTTAAGATCTGTTCGTTCTTTATGAAGTTGTGGTATTATGTGGCTGTGTAACTTTGGTTGTAAGTGTATAGTGTTATTACTCTCTTGAGACAGCCGGCCGTGGTGGCCAAGCGGTTAAAGGCGCTACAGTCTGGAACCGCGTGGCCGCTGCGGTCGCAGGTTCGAATCCTGCCTCGGGCTTGGATGTGTGTGATGTCCTTAGGTTAGTTAGGTTTAAGTAGTTCTAAGTTCTAGGGGACTGATGACCTTAGAAGTTAAGTCCCATAGTGCTCAGAGCCATTTGAACCATTTTTTTTCTCTTGAGACATGGTTAAACAAGAACGATTGCTTGTGATTGATTATTCACCATGCCTACTATCAATTATTTTGGTTGTGTACGCAAAATAATGTGATTCTTATTCATGTTTATGTAATTGAATCAAAGTGAAGATTTGTACATTGCATCAGTAAGAGGGCAAAGTCAAAATTGAAGTCTATAATAGTCTGTTTTGGGTCTAATTAAAATTGTAAAACAATCACAAGCTTGTCCATCACCAGTGATCCTGGGCTTCCTGTTTCTTTAAATAACTGTGGTGAGATAGTAATTTTGATTTTCTAAAGAATTGGGTAGTACCACGGTTCACATATGGTACCATTTATTTCAGCCCGTCTTCGTTGTTAGATATTGCACCACCACGAAACATTTTCAGGTGCAAAATGAGATGGAAGTTAATAGGCACTACGTCAGGGGTGTAAAGAGCTTAGTCAGACTGGTCCAGCCACAGTCCCGTAAGAGCCATCTTACTTTCTTCGCAGTTTTAGTGCGCGTTGTCATTAATTAAATTAATACCGTTTGCATCGATGCAGTTTGATAAGCGTCTCACAGTTAACTTTTGGATTAATTATTACATCTCGTAGTAAAATGGCGTGCCCATCCCAAATGTCTGTGTTCATGATTTTACGAGGTATCAGGATTTGCTTCTCTTTGGCCGTTCCTAGTGACACAGGCTGTCTGCATCCCGCTGAGGTACTAGGCGCTTCAGTCTGGATCCGCGTGACCGCTACGGTCGCAGGTTCGAATCCTGCCTTGGGCGTGGATGTGTGTGATGTCCTTAGGTTGGTTAGGTTTAAGTAGTTCTAAGTTCTAGGAGACTGATGACCTTAGAAGTTAAGTCCCATAGTGCTCAGAGGCATTTGAACCATCCCGCTGACTGTCGTTTCGATTCAGTTTCGAAATAGACCCTTCTCTCATTCTTCGTCGTCATCTTAATTAGAACATCAGCATCGTCTCCGCCGTAAACTGTCAAAACGTCCAATGCACTGCTCAGACCCTGTTCTCTGTGTTGCTATTTGACAGTTTATAGCACTCATAAAGTTTTCAAAAATTCGGTTTTTCGGGAATAAAAGATCATCAATTTTTTTTTTTTTGTGTAGTTCTCGATTACGATTAATGTAATGCTGAATACATTTAACAGGTAAAGGAGCACACGAAACTGTCTCAGGAAATAACAGTAAAAGTATGTGGAGATAACATTAAAAAAATTATGCTGCCAGGGTGGCTTATAAAATGTAACATTTTGGACTAATACTACATTTACCTTTGCTTTTGTTAATGAATGAGAATTTCACTCCGCAGGGGATCCTGCGCTGATGTGGAACTTCCTGGCAGATTAAAACTGTGTGCTGGGCCGAGACTCGAATTCCGGACCTATGCCATCTCATTCTGGAAACATTCCCCGGCTGAACCATGTCACCGCAACATCCTTTCTTCCAGCAGTGTTAGTTCTGCAAGGTTTTCCAGAGAGCTTTCGTGATGTTTGGAAGTTAGGACACGAGGTACTGGCAGAGGTAAAGCTGAGAGGACGAGGCCTGAGTTGTGCTTGTCTAGTGCAGACAGTATAGCACTTGGTCGTGAAAGCCAACGTTCCCGAGTTCGAGTCTCGGTCCGGCACACAGCTTCAATCCCAGAAGTTTTGTACATCTTTCTTTGGTTACACTCTGATTTACTTACAATTGGCTGGTGATGTGTTAGAACTGTGCTTTCACATCTGACTCTTCGGCCTATTGAATACGGATACCTCATGTTTCGGTAGTTCCAAAGGATCTGTGTTCAGATATTCATATGAAATGACACGATACGTTAATAGCACATTAACATCTTTATTGGGTTATAACACGCCACTTGTTAATGTTGCAATCAATTCAGTCCTGTTTGTTTAATAGTTTTCCTGTTGTATGCAGATATTGTGAAGGTGATTATTACCGAAAACCATTAGTGGTGGGAAAGAAATGCAGACGGGTTGCGTGTATCGGGAATCATCATGTCTGCACGCATGCCACTAAGTGATGTAATCTGACGCCTCTCTTATTAGAGATCCATGGTCCTAATAAATTTTTTTGGGACAGGAAGGTTTTAATTACGGAGCAATACCGTATTAAAAGTCACAGGTCCAGACTTCCCTAAACAATTGATACCAGTACCCACTGTTTGCCTGAAGAATACCCAATACACGAGAGAAGCATTGCATAAGGACACTCTTGTAGTATGGTTTTCTTCCAGATATATCATGGCTTATGCATAAAATAAGTCATTAGTGTTCAATATTGTCAAACCATACTTGCCCACTCCGAGCTTTTTCTCCTCTTCCAGTAAGGTCGCCGGTTAGAGAATGTTTAGCGATAATTTTGTTTCCTTCGTCCTTTTCACCCTATCAAACACGCCATGTCTGAATGCCGTGTGACCAGTTTCCAATGGATGCTAGATTCGCAACAACCTGCAAGTTTTGCACGTTTATTCACGTGAAACGAATCGAGTCAAACCTTTACAACCAGCAGTCTCTCATCTCATTTAGAACTCTGTTTTGCATTTGCAGTACTGCAGGAAACAGCCCAGGAGCCTGAGCAGATCCGGCCGGTCAACACTGGGATTTGTTCCACCATTCGTGAAAGACACGCCTCGGTGCTACCGTGATTCTACCTGTACAGGCAGAATACTAAAGCCTCTCTTCCTCTTTTCTATATTTATGCGTTCCGTAGGATATTTAATTTGCGTAAATCGTATTGAGCTGTTTCAGATCCTCACCCAACCACTCCCCCCCCCCCCCACTCCCCCCTGCCGGGCCTCCTCGCCGCAAGGTAATAAACCTCGGAAGTTATATTCCTTAACGCGGATAAAATTAACTCACTGTTATCGGCGACAAACTATACTACACTCAGTAATGTACTTGGTTTCATATTAGGGCACCTGGTTTGTAAAGGACTAAAAATTATGTAGACGTAAGGGTATATATTTAATATAAGATAATATTGCAAGTGGAAAATCTATCAAAATAATTACGTGTTCGCCTTGATGCTAGATTTACATTGAAGATTTGTACTTCCGTTACTGGCAGCCTCACAATACGTTATGGGCTTGTCGCCACTATATACACATCTAGTATAGTACCAATTTTTCTTTCAACATTAATAAAATACCTTCACATCTGTATCCTTCACCATGTCCACTGCTCTCACTACAACTACACCTCTGAGTAGTAAGAAAATTGCACTAATGTAAAGCTCAATATATAGAACGGATTGCCTCATTAGGCTCCTGAAGGAAAGCTGTGGTCCCATGCATCAGTTGCTCTTTAATTATTCTTACAAAAGGCGGCAGTCAAAAATAGATTAGCAGCCATGCCTGAACAATCTACATGCATCTGATATACGCTAATGAGTCCAAACTTCTTGACCACCTGTATAGTAGAGTTTCGATTTACTTTTGGTACGCAGTGCAGTAAAGATTCCACATGACATGGATTCGACAAGTCTTCTGTGGATTTCCACAGCCATGTGGCACTAGATGTCTACGTACAGGCCACGCAATTCACTTAAATTACTGCCCAATGTTTCGTGAGAGAGAAGCTACCACCCGATGTAGCCCAAGATCAGACGGGTTCCGATAAGGTCAGTAGCCTGGCCAAAAAAGCATTGCGTTCATTCTCCTCAAAACAGTGAAGCACGATTCTGACACTTCGACATAGACAGTTATCTTCCTGAATGATGTCGTAGCCCTCAGAGAAGCCATCAACCAAGAATGGATCCAGTTAGGTCGCAATAATGTTCGTGTTCTCCACAGCTTTAATTATGTCTGTGACTACCAGCAAGAGACGCATGGAAGCCCGAGTCTCCCACAGCGTAATACTGTCTCTACTGACACGCGTCAACCTGCCGCTGCGGCCGAGCGGTTCTAGGCGCTTGTCCGGAACCGCGCTGCTGCTACGGTCGCAGGATCGAATCCTGCCTCGGGCATAGATGTGTGTGATGTCCTTGGGTTAGTTAGGTTTAAGTAGTTCTATGTCTAGAGGATTGATGACCACAGATCTTAAGTCCCATAGTGCTTAGAGCCATTTGAACCATTTTATTTTATTTTTTTACCTGCATCTGTGGGGTGGTGCATGTTTCCAGCAGCCAGTTGTTTGGGCGGAGGGAATATACGGACATGACCATCAAACATGTTGAGCAAGAAATGTAATTTATTGATCCATGGCCGAAGCAGATTATCCTGTATGCACTGCAATCGCAACAGACAGTGTCGTTAGGCCAGCATGGTGACTTGAAGACGTTCGGTTGACTGAAACACGTGGTCAGTAAATAATTACACATTAGCACAGTTGTGGTGGTTTTGTGATGGAGCTCTTCAATTAAAATACAATAATTTCAGTGTGATAAATATCAATACAATATTGGTGGCATGCACGGTTCTTTTACATTAAAATGACAACCTTTCGAACGCCTGAATAACCACCTTCTGCAGCGCAGACTTGCAGAAAGAGAGTCAGTGACGTTCTCGAAAGCTGTGCAAGGTTTCCCGGTTGAGAATCGATGGAGCGAGCAGCCGATTGACTTGGTCCCACCAGACTCGATTTTGTTCAATCGCAGAACACAATGCAGTAAAATGTTGCGTTGCTACTAAACCATCGTTTACTACACCACATTTTATTCAAATGAGTACGCTCATCCTGGTGGTCTTGGAACCACGCACGTACACTGCGAACTGTGCGACACGTTACATTATCATGCAGGTAGATGCCACCTCCTGAGGAAAAACAAACTGCGTAATGGGGTTGAATGGTATCCAAGGATATATGCTTACCTGTGTTTATTCACTGTGCCTTCCAGAATGACAAGAACATCCTCAGAATGTCAAGAAAACATTCCCCATACCGTAACGGTCCCTCTTTCGGCTTGGTCCCTTATGAAGATTGTTGCAGGGATTGGGTTGGTCGTTTGGGACAGAGCAGCGAGGAAGTCACTGCGGCGCGAGGTCAGGCCTGGATCGCTGGCGGTGTGCACGTGCGGTCGGATTGTGAGGCGCTAGCTGTGAGAGCTACAAAGTTCGTTGCCCACCGAACATGAAGTTGAGTGATCAGTTAACCTGTTATGAAACCTCAGCTGCTGTGACATCTCTTCGCTCACTGCCAGTTGTTGCTTCGTGGGCCGTTCCTGTTAGCAGCAACATATGGTGTATTGGAGTTGATGAAAGTTTACAGCCGTGTGCCTGTAGGGTCTTTAACTATTACATTGGTTGTTGCTTATCAGTGAAGTGCACCAGTGACGTTTTCTGCCTTGTGGCCGTTAAAGCCCCAGTTACCTGCCCCAGCCGTTAGCGTAGTTTTCCGGCAGTGTGTTTCTCCTTGCTGTGTTGATGCTGTCCAGTACGGCGTGTAGTCTGACACCCTTTTAGTTGTTTGTTAATTTTTTTTTCTTAAGAGTGGTTATTGTGCCTTGGCTGTTTTAGACGCCAGTTTTGAAGACGTAGTGCTGCTAGGATCTTTGTCCTAGGCTGATATTTCCCATTGTCGTACCATTGGTCAGGCAGAAGGTAATTGATTAGGTTGTTGGTCGGTCCTTCAGCTGTCCCTGGGTCGGTTTCCATCCGATTACTAAACCTTACTCTTGGCTGCCTGTCTCACCTCAAGCCGACCCTTGGAACACTTGTTGAGCTCCACTGTTCTGTTGCTTTTAGATTGTGATTTTCATTGTAGTCTGAAGTACTGTGTGAGACATTCAGTTGTCTATTAATTTAGTTGTTTTAATTTTAAAATAAGACCTTGAGAAAACTTAAATTGAAATTTAAAGATTGATTTGTTGAAAAACTAAATTTTGAAAGTTTGTTCAATCTGAAATTTTTGTTATCCAGGCGCTAAGCCCTGAGTTGTTCAATGTCTTGTCCGCAGCTCGTGGTCGTGCGGTAGCGTTCTCGCTTCCCACGCCCGAGTTCCTGGGTTCGATTCCCGTGATGACTGGGTGTTGTGTGATGTCCTTAGGTTAGTTAGGTTTATGTAGTTCTAAGCTCCGGGGAACTGATGACCATAGATGTTAAGTCTCATAGTGCTCAGAGCCATTTGAACCATTTTTCAATGTCTTGTGTGCGGGCGTCAGCCGAGTATTTACGCGAAATATTTTTTAAATAAGGCCTTCAGCCATGTGTAATCTTTAAAACAATTTTTATAACGTGTGTTCAGGCCTTCAGCCATTCTTGTTTTTGGTGTGGTTTTGGGCCTTCAGCTCAGGAGGTTTCTCAAGTTTTCTTAACTAGGCCTTCAGCCATATTGTTTTTATTTTGACCCTTTTAAGTCAGTGTTTAATTAAGGAAATCTTGAGAAAATAACAGTTTGTGTGTTCTGTTTAACTGACAGTAACTGATTATGGCCCATTCTACAACCATAACCTGATCCACTCTATCCTGCGAAACCAGATTTCAGGCTGCATGAAAAATTTGAAGAAATCGAAGAAGAAATGATTGTCTGTAGGAGTGACTCAGCATACAGGGTGATAACATTAAGCCTCTTTGAAGGGGAAGATTTGTCTGATGTGATACGAGAAGAAACAAGAGCCGATTTAGATGTCTTGATAATTATCTTTTACATGACCTACCAATTTTAATATATAATTTCTGATGAAGGCACACATAGAAGTGTAGAAACTCAGGTAAAAAGACTTTAAATTGTATAGTGTCGCTGACTACGCAGCCATATTTAAAGCTTTAAGTTAAAAAGGCGTGTACCAGTCAGGTAGTCCTTTCCTGGCTGATCTGGGGTGCAGTTGTGTATTGCAGCGTTGCAGACGAAGCGGCCGTGTTTACTGGGAGTGTACATGTTACCGGCCAACTAATTTAGCCTGGGTCAAACTCTTTCATCCTGTTAGCGATAGGATAAAACAGTTTATCCTAGGTCGATTCGGTTTATCCTAGTTAGAATTTATATGCTTTAGGATAAGCTGGTACGCCCTAGTCTGAACTAATTTTACCTAGTCGGAACGCATGCCGCTGCCTGTACAAACGGGGAATCCCCGAATCATCTCTGGCTCGCCCCTCGCGCCTCTCAACCGTTCTTCGCTCGCACTGTTCTTTGTTTTGAACGGTGTTTTGCATCGACGAGTAATCGTGTTAAGTTGCTTGTTGCGGTTAAAAGATTTCGTTATAATCCTAGTATAATTACTGTGAGACGTTTCATCATGGATGACCTTCGTGTAGTAGACAAGCCAATCAAAAGCTGTGGAAAGAAAAGTTTCTGGAGAAAATTTGGTTAAACAAGTAGAAGACGCGGAAAAGTTGGAAAAAAGAACATGATTACGAAAAACAGGACTGAAACGATTTGCTGTTTTGACAATTGGTGACGTGAAGAAACTCATGGCACAGTGCGAAGGGGAGATAAAGTACTTTGTTCCGGCTGATGAACTTCATGATGTGATTGACGCAGCTCATGTAGCTGTGGGTCATGGTGGTCGCGATAGGATGTTACTAGCCATCAAAAAAATATGCCAATATCAACAAGGAAATGATATGCCTCTATTGATCAATGTGAGAAGTTTGTCAACAAAAAAAGACAAAAGAGAAAAGAGGGCCTGTTTCAAAGCCAATTCTCCATTCGGAAATGAATAGCATATGCCAAGTCGTTTTGATTGATTTCCAAACACAACCAAATAGGAATTTAAAATTCATTCTAGTTTACCAAGGCCATCTCACAAAATTTGTTCTCTTTCGTGCGTTAACATCAAAACGGCTCAAGAAGTAGCTTATAATTTGAATGAAATAGTCCTAATTGTAGGGGCGCCGTGCATTCTTAAATCTGATAATGGCAGAGAATTTGTCAATAATGTTATAAGCGAACTCGCAAGGATGAAGATGACTTGAAGAAGGCAATCGAAGATGACAGCAATACTAAACAGTACGAAGACAGTGAAGATGATAACATTGTGAAAATTGACAGAAACGGCATGAAAAATGCTACAAAAATTGCAACAGAAAATTTAAACATAACGAGGGAAAAGAACGAAAGCTCCCTCTGACAAATCCCATCCACCAGCTGACATTGTGGACAACGCCACCATACCTATTCCAGATGTAGATAAATGCAGAGGTTACCTTCGAAACATAATTGGAGTAATACTTCAAACGACTGCTAAGGGCCTCTACAAAGTTGGCACCAAACATGGAATACATCAAAGACATTATTTCAGGTTTAATGTTATTAAAATTTTCCTTAATTTATGGGATAAAATATTAAGAAATATTTGTGTTAACTTCTTTTTCATTTTTTTTGTAACTGGTTTCGACGTTTGCATTCAGAAGTTTTTAGATGTGGGAGATATTAACCAGGATATTGAAATTTCTTTAAGGACTGCAGCCACAAAACATTTGGATGGATCATGGCTAGGCTTCGTGAAATGCAGTTGCATGAAAAACCGTACAACAAACAAACGCAACTGTAAGAAAAAAAGTACTCTGCAATTCCAAGTGCCAAGGTAAAAGAAATAAGTAAATAAGGAAATTGTAGATAAGGTGATTTCTGTGGATGGGTATATGTAAGTTGATCTAGTGATAGATGTGAAATTACTGATTAGTTAATAAATAACTTTAATGAATCATATTGACTGCTTTATTTCTATTCCTTTATTCAGTTTACTTTGAAAAGCTTATACAAGATACAAAGCAGGTGAAATTAGTTCAGACTAGGACGTTCCAGTTTATGCTAAAGTATTTAAATTCTAACTAGGATAAACCGTTTCGATCTAGGCTAAACTGTTTTATCCGATTGGTAACAGGTTGAACGAGTTTGACCTAGATGAAATTGGTTAATCCTAAAATCGGATTTGGCCGATAACATACACACCGCTTCCTTCGTGACGTACCTTCGTAATTACAGTGGAACTCCCGCGTTCACGGATAACAACAGTCGTGTTTACCTTTGCGAAGAGTAGTCTGTGCCCAACTTCGTTCTCGTTTCGGTACTGTGGGTACACGAAGTAAATTTGAATAATGGAGAATTTCTCAGTGTTCATGTGGATGACGTTCCAAAAAGTGTGCCGCGCGTGGTAGCCACGCGGTCTATGACGCCTTGCACGGTTCGCGCGGCTCTCCCCGACGGAGGTTCGAGTCCTCCCTCGAGCATGGATTTGTGTGTTGTCCTTAGCGCAAGTTAGTTTAAGTTGGATTGAATGGTATGTAAGCCAAGAGACCGAAGACCTCAGCAGTATGGTCCCATAGGAACTTACCACCACCATGTAAAAAGTGTATTTCAGAAGTTGATCGTTGTGAAGGAATTGTAGCAATAAATTTAAGTATGATGAAGGTTCTGTAAGTACAGTTGTGATTACGTATGCTGGTTCAAGAATTTACATTTTTCCCACTGAAGCTCCAGCTGATAAATCACGAGATACTCTGAAGATTTATGACACTATGATATCAGGGAGATTACAGGGTCAGAAAATGTTTCTTTGGTAAATATATTAGTGAGGCTACTGCAGATTTTCAGAACCATATTCTGGCCTGTTTATTTGTGGCCACAAAGCGTCTGTAAAATTCGAAAATCAGTTCTGTTCTTCTTGAAACTGCAACTCAGAGGAAGTGACAGAGGCTCCCAGCAGGCAAGCACATACGCGTCATTTTTTTTTTCTAGGCGAAATGAAGTCATTGCTTTCCAATCCAGTCAAGAGAATGCAATTAATGGAGTGAAAAGAAAGAAAGTGGAAATAGTGAGCACATCAGAACCAGCTATACCAGACACATGGCCCAATAGTGTCAAGGAAATTCACGTGATCAGGCGGAAGCAAACTCAGACAGGGAGCCACAGAATGGACAATAAAGGTCAAGAAATTATCGATCAATAAATACGTCAGTCGTCAATTTATGGGATAGGAGCAGGAAATTATGGAGACTATGAGTGAGGATCAAATGAGTAACAGAGGAATAAGTTACCGTAAGGTTGGAGCAAGCACAGACACGGCTGTAAATAAGTGTCCGTGTTGCGAAATTAAGGAATTACTGTGGACTGTGCAGCAGAAAACAACGTCGTGATACGACCGAACCGGAACACCTCGTCGGTCTCTACCAGCGGAAGACCTAGTAGAAGGCAACAAACAGTGTCATCAGAGAAACAAAGGACTGTGAGGAAAGATATTTGACACCCTAGCTGCTATCAATAACAAATATAAAACCGAAAACAAAGATCAGGTTGACGTATCTAACAAAATTTTGTACTCACAAGAGTATGAGGATGTGGGAGAAATACGTGGCATTCGGAAATACAGATCTTTGGCAGATGATGCTCCCGAGTCCCCTGGAAAGTTCAATCTCCTTTTTTTCTTTCAATCTATATAAAACACGGGATCATGGAGCAGATCTATACCACTGCCGCAATAAATGAAAATGAAGTAACGAGTAAATTAGATATATCATTATTTGTTAATTTCCTGTTAATATCCTGTGGACGTAATACTCTTGCTAAAAGTTCCTGCAGAGTAAATACAGGTGACGGGCTACGAATCTTATTTGAATATCGTCAAGATTGGATGTAGCGGGACAGGTACACTAGTGAGCGAAGAAATTCCATTTTCGGAAGTAGAACACTTGCATTTATGTCGTGGAGTACCTCAATTTCCTTTTGACACAGCAACAATGTGTATACACGGTCCAGTCCCATTAATGTGACAACCACATACGTTCGACGTCAACATGCTATAACCACTCATAGACGGCAGGTGGCAGCAATAGCAATGGAAGCTACAAGGTTTGTCGGGGGACGCTGAAAACAGTTCAGTCGTTGTCGTAATGCAGAAGCGAAGCAATTTGTGTAATGTTCACAAGGGTACATTAATTGGGTATCGGTCCAAGGGTGGAACAATTTCCGAAACAGTTCGTAAACTGTTCGCATGCCACCGTGGTTAAAGCATAGCATGCATGGCAAAACGGAGCTCTCCAAAATTGGCGTCGAGGCAATTGTGGTGCAAAAAAATGTCTCTGAGCACTATGGGACTTAACATCTGAGGTCATCAGTCCCCTAGACTTAGAACTACTTAAACCTAACTAACCTAAGGAGATCACACACATCCATGACCGAGGCAGGATTCAAACCTGCGACCGTAACAGTAGTGCGGTTCCGGACTGAAGCGCCTAGAACCGCTCGGCCACAGCGGCCACTGTGGTGCACCACAGGCCATAGACGTCAGGGGTGAACAACATATACCGAGACGTTTACTGGCGAACAGACGTGCAATTGTAGAGAAACTGAATTCTCAGATTAAAAAGGCGGCTACTTCAGCATCTCCTCAACGACAGTTCAGCGGACGTTGCTGGGTATGGGCCTCTGCAGCAGGGACCTGGTTCATGGATCATACACCCATGCTGACTGCTGTCCATGGGCGATGAGGGATGGAACTGGCGCTCCAGTACCGCAGATGGATGTCCATTTAGGACTCAACTGTGGAAGCTACCGCAGATGGCCACGGAACGGGCGTCAAAATGGCTCCACATCCGTATGGGACATTCAAGAATCTCATTGACTCATTTCCTGCTCGTAACGTTTCTCGCTGCCAAAGGTGATGACTTAGGTTTCTCTCAGTGGTCACGTTAATGTGAGTGGACGGAGTCTTTGCTCCTTCTGGGTCAGGTAACAAAACGGGGAGAGCAGCAAGTAGTGAACTTGTTTCGTAAGGATTCAAACGATTCAGTAGGCGATGATTTCAACTACTGATTAAATATTAATGATACGGGGTTCCGGTTTCGATTGCTAGCCGGATTGGGGATTTTCTCTGCCCAGGGACTGAGTGTTAATGTTGTCCATCATCATTCGTGACAGTGGCTACATAGGACCGTGCAAAAGAAACGTGTAAAAATTGGGGCTTTGAATGGAGGCTGATGACCGCATAGTTGACCGCTCCACAAACCAAACATCATCAGCATCCAAATATATCGTTCACATAGGGATTGTGAGGAAAGCAATAGCTTAATTACATCACATACAGACGCATGTAAACAAACATTCTTGCCATTCTCCACATGTGAATGGAACGGGAAAAAAGGTAATGACTACTACTGTTACGTCTGCCACAGACAGCCCCTGCCAGGCAGACTACACTCAAGACACCCCTGTGTACCATACAACATACACAAGCACAAGCAGGCGCAACCAAGGGGAAAACAATTCTTCGAAACAAATACAACTTGCTAGAGACTAATGCGAACCTTTTTCTGCAGAGGTCGCCTCACAGATACAGGGAAAGTTGGAGTACTCCGCCGACCTCCGCCGGCTTTATAAGGCCAGCGCAGCAGCAGTACAGCCAGTTCCTCGCCGAGCTAGGACCAGCTCCGTCGGACCTCACTGACGCTCTTGATGAATGGTCGTCTACATGTAATTTGTTTTCTTTGTATGTATATAGTGATTACCCGAGAAGTGTGGTTCAGTTTCAGTAAACGACATTATACTGAGTGTTCTACGACACTGAGTATTCTTCAACTACCGTAGGACGTACCCTCTGCTGTGCGCTTCCAGTAGTTTGCAAAGTATACATGTAGATATAGATGAAGAACTAAATACGTTCATTGAGATACTTGGCTTCCATGACACGAAAAAAAACCATAGTACAGACGTACACCTACGTAAAGAATACATTAGTGAGTACGCTGTAAGGAATTTATGTAACAGAGCCATTGAAAACAAGATTTGTCACATGTCATAGATCAAGATGCCACCACAGCAATTCAAATGTGCAAGAGGATATGGAAGCTTAATATCAGCATCCTCTTACATGGAGAATTACAACACTAATTTCATGGCACGTGGCGGACATGTGCAAATAAAGTGGAAAAATATCCTAAGGCACTCGTGGGTATAACTGACAAACCCAAGGGCTAGAAAGTTTTTAATATACTTTCGAAGCTGAAAAGGAGGAAACAAAAAGAGACATTAAACTTCTGCTACTCATGTGTTCGAGAATTATACAGTTGGCGAACAGATCTACATTGTGATACGCAAAGTATTAATACAGATAATGCTAACATTTAACGCACTGAACTGTAACAGGTGGATGGTCTGAAAGTAAGATCCAAAGTTATCAGAGGAAACGAGGACGGAGAGACATCCTTGTCCGATCTTATCAGACACAACAAACGAAGGAATCTGCAATACTAAAAGAAATACAAAAGGAGGAACGGAAAGTTGTGTGAGATTAGAGAGGCTGTCAGCAATATGTTCACAAATACTTTAAAACCTTTTTAGCGTGATTTGTTTAAAACCTGTATAGAGTGCATGAACCCATGATAAAGAAACTCATGATCTTTTGAGACCCGTACAGACAAGCAGGATGTAGAAAATAATCGGTCACTATACAGCCTCTTCACTGAGGCCGAAATTCTTGGATCGGTCACACAAGCAGCAAAGGGCTGGGCTCAGGAGGAATAGGGGTTAAAATTTGTGCGAAATTTTGGAAACGATAAAATAGCATATCACTGATGATATTATCTGTTATGGACACTCAATGACATTCTTCAATATTTTATCGAAAGGCTAATAGTGCTTTCCTAAAAAGACAGAGCGAAACTTTCAAGCCCACGTTCATTTTTTTGAGCCCTGATTACGAGATATTAAACAGTGCATTGAATATTATATTGGAAATGTGATGAAGAAAGCACAGCAGACAAGCAGACAACCGCTGCTCCAGGTAAATCTATAGTACACGCTGTATGTGATTTCAAAAATCTTGATAGGGAAAACGGAAGGAACGCGAGTGCCGCCGTATTGTGAGTTGACTTTTTGATAGCGTTTGGCAGAATAAGTCACAAGTTCTTTTACAGCGTAAAAAGAATTTAGTTAAGGATGCGTAACGTAATTAAAATCCTGTACAGCTCGCCAAACACAAGAATTGTGGTAAATGATCAGCTGACGGATTTAGCACCTACAGGGTGTTACAAAAAGGTACGGCCAAACTTTCAGGAAACATTCCTCACACACAAATAAAGAAAAGATGTTAAGTGGACATGTGTCCGGAAACGCTTAATTTCCATGTTAGAGCTCATTTTAGTTTCTTCCACCTACGCTTAATGGAGCACGTTATCATGATTTGATACGGGATACTCTACCTGCGCTGCTAGAACATGTGCTTTTACAAGTACGACACAACATGTGGTTCATGCACGATGGAGCTCCTGCACATTTCAGTCGAAGTGTTCGTACGCTTCTCAACAACAGATTCGATGACCAATGGATTGGTAGAGGCGGACCAATTCCATGGCCTCCACGCTCTCCTGACCTCAACCCTCTTGACTTTCGTTTATGGGGGAATTTGAAAGGTCTTGTCTACGCAACCCCGGTACCAAATGTAGAGACTCTTTGTGCTCGTGTTGTAGACGGCTGTGATACAATACGCCATTCTCCAGGGCTGCATCAGCGCATCAGGGATTCCATGCGACGGAGAGTGGATGCATGTATCCTCGCTAACGGAGGACGTTTTGAACATTTCCTGTAACAAAGTGTTCGAAGTCACGCTGGTACGCTCTGTTGCTGTGTGTTTCCATTTCATGATTAATGTGATTTGAAGAGAAATAATAAAATGCGCTCTAACATGGAAAGTAAGCGATTCCGGACACATGTCCACATAACATACAGGGTGTTTCAAAAATGACCGGTATATTTGAAACGGCAATAAAAACTAAACGAGCAGCGATAGAAATACACCGTTTGTTGCAATATGCTTGGGACAACAGTACAATTTCAGGCGGACAAACTTTCGAAATTACAGTAGTTACAATTTTCAACAACAGATGGCGCTGCAAGTGATGTGAAAGATATAGAAGACAACGCAGTCTGTGGGTGCGCCATTCTGTACGTCGTCTTTCTGCTGTAAGCGTGTGCTGTTCACAACGTGCATGTGTGCTGTAGACAACATGGTTTATTCCTTAGAACAGAGGATTTTTCTGGTGTTGGAATTCCACCACCTAGAACACAGTGTTGTTGCAACAAGACGAAGTTTTCAACGGAGGTTTAATGTAACCAAAGGACCGAAAAGCGATACAATAAAGGATCTGTTTGAAAAATTTCAACGGACTGTGAACGTGACGGATGAACGTGCTGGAAAGGTAGGGCGACCGCGTACGGCAACCACAGAGGGCAACGCGCAGCTAGTGCAGCAGGTGGTCCAACAGCGGCCTCGGGTTTCCGTTCGCCGTGTTGCAGCTGCGGTCCAAATGACGCCAACGTCCACGTATCGTCTCATGCGCCAGAGTTTACACCTCTATCCATACAAAATTCAAACGCGGCAACCCCTCAGCGCCGCTACCATTGCTGCACCAGAGACATTCGCTAACGATATAGTGCACAAGATTGATGACGGCGATATGCATGTGGGGAGCATTTGGTTTACTGACGAAGCTTATTTTTACCTGGACGGCTTCGTCAATAAACAGAACTGGCGCATATGGGGAACCGAAAAGCCCCATGTTGCAGTCCCATCGTCCCTGCATCCTCAAAAAGTACTGGTCTGGGCCGCCATTTCTTCCAAAGGAATCATTGGCCCATTTTTCAGATCCGAAACGATTACTGCATCACGCTATCGGGACATTCTTCGTGAATTTGTGGCGGTACAAACTGCCTTAGACGACACTGCGAACACCTCGTGGTTTATGCAAGATGGTGCCCGGCCACATCGCACGGCCGACGTCTTCAATTTCCTGAATGAATATTTCGATGATCGTGTGATTGCTTTGGGCTATCCGAAACATACAGGAGGCGGCGTGGATTGGCCTCCCTATTCGCCAGACATGAACCCCTGTGACTTCTTTCTGTGGGGACACTTGAAAGACCAGGTGTACCGCCAGAATCCAGAAACAATTGAACAGCTGAAGCAGTACATCTCATCTGCATGTGAAGCCATTCCGCCAGACACGTTGTCAAAGGTTTCGGGTAATTTCATTCAGAGATTACGCCATATTATTGCTACGCATGGTGGATATGTGGAAAATATCCTATCCTATACCGCAGCGCCATCTGTTGTTGAAAATTGTAACTACTGTAATTTCGAAAGTTTGTCTGCCTGAAAATGTACTGTTGTCCCAAGCATATTGCAACAAACGGTGTATTTCTATCGCTGCTCGTTTAGTTTTTATTGCCCTTTCAAATATACCGGTCATTTTTGAAACACCCGGTATTTTCTTTATTTGTGTGTGAGGAATGTTTCCTGAAAGTTTGGCCGTACCTTTTTGTAACATCCTGTATAAATCGACCCTTAAAGTAAGGATGTCAATGTGTATAAATGTTACCCAGTGATCATGGGTTTAAAGAGACAGAAACTCACAAAATATTACGTATACACATATTCACTAACGTTCACAAAATAACTGCAGATAGTTGGAAAAAGACGTTGGAAGTTATTAGAGGAAACTGTAAGAAAATGTTGACGAAGACCTTTCATTCCTCCAAAAAGTGGAGGGTATTAACGATCATGTGTTGATAAAAATATAGCATGTGGCACAGATAATATCAACGCCGGAAGTAATTGCAAGTAGAATGAAATCAGGAACAGTGAAAAATATTAATCAATCCACCTCTCTTATAACTTACCTACTTTTGCCTTACCAAATTTGATGGTGTTCCCTAATCAGTTTTAGCAGAGAATCTTTTTTCTGTCTGCATTTGATGGTGTTTTTCACGATCATATTTTCCATGCCACAGAAGAACTTGTCATGACAAATGTATACAAAAGGGGAAATTCAGGAGGAAACTCTTGATTTTGTTTTACAGTTAAATGTTACTTTCCAAACCAGTCCCCCCATGGCGTCAAATTGTCGAGAAACACCGTCGCCGCTAGCGGCGGCGCGTGTCCAGGCGTGCGGTGGCGTGGATGGCTATCTCGCATCCGAACGCTGAGACTCGGTCTTAAAAATTTAAGCTACTGAACGGAATCAAAAATGTTGTGCAGAAATAAGAGGGAATTTCCTCTCTTGTGTTTTGACTGGGGGATTCGCCGGCTCTTAAGAACGTAAGCATTTTGGTGATAGGTCAGTGCGCACCCATCAAGTTCGTTCGCTCTCTATTCGCAGAGGCGAGAAATTTTATATTTGGAGAGAACTCACTGGCGCGCAGACAAGCCCACTCACATAGTTTCTGCACGGTGATAAAATAAATAGTGATTTTTCTATGGAATATAGTTCGATTTTGCGTACGGTTTCTCTATAACAAGTAAATCCATTCGTTATGAGCAGTTCGGAATTCTTGTGAGTGATGATTTCGTTGCCGGCCGGTGTGTCTGTGCGGTTCTAGGCGCTTCAGTCTGGAACCGCGTGACCGCTACGGTCGCAGATAGGAATCCTGCCTCGGGCATGGATGTGTGTGATGTCCTTAGGTTAGTTACGTTTAAGTAGTTCTAAGTTCTAGGGGTCTGATGACCACGATCTGATGGCAGCGTGTGGGTATGGCGAACGCCCGGTGAACTTCATCTGCCAGCGTGTGTAGTGCCAACAGTAAAATTCAGAGGCGTTGGTGTTATGGTGTGGTTGTGTTTTTCATGGAGGGACCTTGTTTTGTGTGGCACTACCATAGCACAGGCCTACATTGTTGTCATAAGCACCTTCATGATTCCCACTGTTGAAGAGCAATTCAGGATTGGCGATTGCATTCCACAAGAAGAAGCACCTGTTCATAATGCACGACCGGAACAATAATTTTTACCTCGGAAACGAGGACTTAGGGGTGATACATTTCCATTGTGTAATTTTCTTGGCAGTGCCACGAGTGATACCGCACCATATGAAACGGAGTGAAGGAAGGAACTTCTTAACGAACTTGAAATCCACAGAACAAGGTTGATGGCACTGGACATCTTTTGCACTCGAAAATTTTTGAGTTTAATCCAAGGTAGCGGCTTCCAAAATGACTGTCATTATGCAAACACAACATCCAGGGTTTTGCCCTCTCCCTTCTCATACTACTTGATTTTAAATTTCTGTTTACCGACCTGTTTTTCTTTTAAAGGAATGACTCCAGTCATACGGGCCACCCAGTACTTAATAGCCTTCGACTCAAATTTTTCCTATGACACGATATACTGTTGTGCGGCCGGCCTTTGTGGCCGAGCGGTTCTAGGCGCTTAAGTCAGGAACCGCGCGCTCGCTACGGTCGCAGGTTCGAATCTTCCCTCGGGCATGGACGTGTGTGCTGTCCATAGGTTACTTAGGTTTAAGTAGTTTTAAGTTCTAGGGGACTGATGTCCTCAGATGTTAAGTCCCATAATGCTCAGAGCCATTTGAACCATTTTGATGATTTCGTATAGTTTTATATAAATTCAGATGTAGTCGAATTCGGCGTTTAATCGCTGATGATGCACATCATGTGTCATGTGCCCAGTTGACTGTTGTGATCTTCTCGCTATGAGCTATGAGCCTAATTTGGCGATTCATTTAGTGATGTAAAGTGGTGAACTTTGCTTTCAATCTCTCTCTCTCTCTCTCTCTCTCTCTCTCTTTCTCTCTCTCTCTCTCTGTCTCTCTCTCTCTCTCTCTGTGTGTGTGTGTGTGTGTGTGTGTGTGTGTGTGTGTGTGTGTAAGTAATCTGCGCGTCAATTCTGAACACTGAACATTGAAAACTAATAGCTTACACTTTACTTTTGCTGATCGCCTAATAGCACAGAATCATATAGCCTATACCAAAAATTAAAAACTGGAGAAAATTATCCCATCCCAAAACCCACAGCCCACGAAAGAAAAAACTACAGGGGCACACATCACTGTAAAGCAAAAATCACCGTAGCCAAAACAGAATTAGTAACTAGCAACCGGAAACGGGGTATAGTCAGCTCCTAAAATTCAGTTCCCCTGCATATTTTTTCCTCTTCTGACTGGTTTGATGCGATCCGCCACGAATTCTTCTTCTGTGACAATCTCTCCAGCTCAGAGTAACACTCGCGACCGACGTCCTCAGTTATTTGCTGGGTGTATTCCAGACATTCCAAACTATGTCTTCCTATACAGTTTTAAGCATCTACAGCTGCATCTAGTACCATGGATGTTATTCCCTGATGACTAGAAAGACGTCGTATCATCCTGCCGCTTCTTCTTGTCAGATTTTCCACATATTTCCTTCCTCGCCGATTATGCGGAGAACCTTCTCATTCCTTACCTTATCAGTAGACCTAATTTTCAACACACTTCCCAGCACCATACCACAAACGCTTCTGTTCTCTTCTGTAAATGTATATTCTAAGAAATTGCTTCCTTAAAATAAAGCCTCGATGTGGTATTAGTAGACCTCCCATGGCGAGGTATACTCTTTTTCCCAGTGCTAGTCTGCTTTTGCTATATACTTGCACAGTCCATTATGCGTTATTCTGCTGCTTTGGTATTAGAATTCCTTAACACCTAATTCTTCGTAATTATCAATTCGGATGTTTCTCTCTATACTCTTTTCTGATACCTCTCATTACTTTCGTCTTTCTCCGATTTCCTCTCCAACCATGTTCTACACTCATTACATTTTTAATTCCATCCAACAGAACGTGTAAATATTCTTCACATTCATTTAGGACAGTAGTGTAATAACCGAACCTTAACATTTATATCCCTTCACCTTGAAAATGATTCATACCACACTGAAGCACCAAGATAACTCGTATAGTCACGTATTTGAATATAAAAATACGTAAACAGGCAGAATAATCGCTGCGGTCGTCAACGCCTTAATAAGACACGTGTCTATCGCAGTTGTTAGATCGCTTACTGCTGCTACAATGGCAGGTTCTCAAGGTTTAAATTAGTTTGAATGTGGCGTTACAGTCGGTGCACGAGCGATAGGACACAGCATCTCCGTGATAGCGATGAAGTGGATATTTTCCGGTACCACCATTTCACGAGTGTCAAATATCCGACATCGCTTGGACCGGAAAAAGATCCTGCCAGAACGGGCTCGAAGACGACTACAGAGAATCGTTCTACGTGACACAAGAGCAACCCTTCCGCAAATTGCTGCAGATTTCAATGCTGGGCCATCGACAAGTGTCATCGTGCGAACAATTCAACAAAACAACATCGATATGGGCTTTCGGAGCCGAAGGCCCACTTGTGTATCCTTGATGTCTGCACGACACACCGCTTTACGCCTCGCCTAGGCCAGTCAACACCGACATGATTGGAAACATGTCGCCTCGTCGGACGAGTCTCGTTTCAAATCTTGTCAAAGGTATGGACGTTTGCGAGTATGGAGACCACAGTTCAAGAGGCCACCAAACTCCCCAGACATGAACATTATTGAGCATATCCGAAATGCCTTTCTATGTGCTCTTCAGAGGAGATCTACCCCCTCGTTCTCCTAGGGATTCATGGTGTCATTTCCCTCAAGCAGTAGTTCAGACATCAGTCTAGTTCATGACACGTCGTGTACGGCACTGCTGCGTGCTCTCTGGGACCCTACACGATAACAGGTAGATGTACCAACTTCTTTGGATCTTTGTATTCGTTTTTAGAGTGGTTCCAGCTTGAGAATAAATGGAATATTTTTTTCGCTGACATATATCTCGGAAAATTCAGCGTCGTCAGTAGTTTTTAATATCTTTTTTTAAAACAGGAAAAATGATTTTACTTCTCATACGCATATACATGTACGTTTTTAAGAGATATCTGGAGAACAGAAAAAGTTTTATACATATGCCTTGTTATCAAAAGCTATGGACTTCCAGAATGAAATGTTATTTAATGCAGCTGATTTGTTTCACAGTTTGTTATATACAACCGTATAGAACTTATTTACTTCGAAATTTTGCAACTGGCCGCGTTAAGGATATGCTTACATCTAACTAATACTATGTGGAAGACAGTGTATGTGTGTGTGTGTGTGTGTGTGTGTGTTTTTGAAACACGTGTCACTTAGTGTTTATGGTTTACGCCTTATCTTCACAGTGGATACCTGCAAGAAGTAACTTTCTCTGTTACTGTTTACTGTCTTTGTGAGGCGTATCTGCCACTTTGTGTGTGTGTGTGTGTGTGTGTGTGTGTGTGTGTTCCTTTGTGCTTGGAGACGGGGGTTATGGGTAGTTAGCCGTGGCGCCAGTGAGCTAGTAGAATATTCTGTCTGGCGCCACTGGCTTAGGTGTAGTATCGACTATCCCTCTTGCGGCCCCATTGCCAGTAACTGTGAGGATGAGTTGGTATCTGTTGGTTGTGTCCTTAGAAGGTCTCTGCTTGCCGATGAATATACGTGGTTCGCTGGCCCGAAAGGGAGGCACGAAGTTTGCGGATTGGCGGTTGCGTCGCGAGAAGAGGTGCTCACGAGTTCCGAGCGGCCAGAGCCACGAGCTGTGCAAGGAGGGCTTGGGGGAGCGAAGGTACCGGAGTACTTCACCGGGGTCGGCGTCGACTACAAGCAGCAGGCCGACATCCCGTCGGCGGGTTGCCAACATTCATGTCGGACGACCGCTCGTGGCCTGGCTGTCCTTTTTACCAGGCTTTCATCGCCATCACTCAGTAACCTCCGTGACGCACCGTGGATCCATGGAGCTGCTTGCTGATAAAGGGGAGTAACATTCTGTAATCCTCGTGGTGATTTCTTTCATTGTCTACCTGCCCTCCTTATTATTTTCTGGACTGTACCGGACCCTCAGAGTTTTACTCGGTCGGCTCTTTGGTCGTAAATATAGGCAATAGTACTGTACTGAGACACTAGTTGTCGTTTGAAAATTTCTCCCGCTATTATATTGCCTTTCCTCAGTGGTTTTTACTTATCCATTAATGTTCTAACTAATCAGCTCTTTGTCGTAAATACACCAGGAACAATTGTACTAGGGCACGCGTTGCACCGCGCGGGGTAGTCGCGCGGTCTTGGGGCGTCTTCGCACGGTCCGCACGGCTGCTACCGACGGAGGTTCGAGGCCTCCCTCAGGCATGGGTGTGTGTCTTGTTCTTAGTGTAAGTTAGTTTAATTAAGATTAAGTAGTCTGTAAGCATAGAGACCGATGACCTCAGCAGTTTGATCCCATAAGATCTTACCACAAACTTCCAATTTTTTTTTCGCAGGTTGCCGTTAAACAAAGGAGGGGCCTTATGTTTAGATTTAGCTGTTAACCGGCTCAATTCTTTGATTGCAATTGCTTTTATTAATCATTAGCTATAAACTGTTCGTTTCTGTGTTTGAAAGACCGGGTCATTATTGGTTTATTTTGGGTGGATCTTGTGGTTCCGCCAAGTGAGTTCTCTTGCAATAAGTTTTCACAAGTAATGCTTTAAGAAGTTCCTTCAGAATGGTCTTAATAACTGACAATCAGTTTAACTTTGAAAATATTAACAGCCAACTGTCACCACGGCTTTAGTCAACATAAAATTGTCAGAAGGGATGGACTGCGATCCAGTTGCACCTTGGTTGCCGATTGAAATTAAGAATTTGGTTGCTTTGAAGTAAGCCTTATAATTGTCATATTGTTTGCTAATCTGTTTAACCTTCAAGCACAGGTGCACATCTTAACCCCGAACCTTTCGACATACAGCTTTCAAATTAAAGACAGTCATCTGTTTTGAGTAATTGAATCACTCTTGTCGTCAATGGTGCCTATATAGTTTTCATGTGTATCAGAAGGGCATTTAATAAAAGGAAATGGCACCCAGCAGTCGTCCGCTGTGGCCGAGCGGTTCTAGGCACTTCAGTCCGGAACCGCACTGCTGCTACGCTCGCAGGTTCGAACCCTGCCTCGATCATGGATGTGTGTGATTTCCTTAGGTTAGTTAGGTTCAAGTGGTTCTAAGTGTAGGGGACTGATGACCTCAGTTGTCAAGTCCCATAGTACTTAGAGCCATTTTATTTTTTTTTCTTTTTTTCATCCAGAGCGGCAGTAAACACCGCTGTTTCACCCGATAACGGATGCAGGTTCGGCCGTCTCGCAATCATTGTCGTATAGTTTGCTGTTTTGCAGTACAGCACTTCACATTTTCTTTGCAAAAACTAAAAGCTTATTCACCTTAAGGTTTAAAGTCAAAAGAATTTTGCAGATTTGTTAATTTTGTTAAAGAAAATTTTATGGTTAAATGCTTCGATTATCTAAAAAAACAACGTTTATATATTGTTCAATAAATAGGTTGTGTTCGAAATGGTTCAAATGGCTCTGAGCACTGTGGGACTTAACATCTGAGGTCATCAGTCCCCTAGAACTTAGCACTACTTAAACCCAACCAACACATGGACATCACACACATCCACGCCCCAGGCAGAATTCGAACCCGCGACCGTAGCAGTCCCGCGGTTCCGGACTGATGCGCCTAGAACCGCACGGACACCGGGACCGGCACAGGTTGTGTGAAAAGAATGTTATATTGGTGGGTCCTCCCTTCCACGTTCCAGTACGATTAATTACCACGTCTCCATTAGCACTGGTTATCAAACGAGAAGTAGTTTTGTTTTGAGATTAGCTTTGGAATACTGGATATTTCTCTTATGTGAGATTTGGGAATGACATTGTGTTGTTCCAGTTGTTGTTGATGATGTTGAAGGTTTCAGTGGTAGGGATATTCTTGTACATGGAGGAGATGTCGAATGATGTGAGTACGGCAGCTGTGGGTATGCTGACGCTTTGGTTTTTTCTATTATCTCTTTCCTGTTGTGTATGCTTTTGTTGTCTGTGTATATATTACGTTTCCGTAAATTAGTGGGTATTTCTCTGGCTACATGATATGTGGACCCACTTCTGATATTTACTACCAGATGTATCGGATTGTTCTTCTTGTGGAACTTCCGTATTCTCTTTAGTGTTGGTGCACTTGGATCGTTTTTTTTTTTTTTTGGCTAATTCACTTTCTGTTTTGTGATTATGTGTCAGATACTCTTTTTAAATGTGTTTGTGTAATTTTCTGGTATCTTTGTGTTGGGTAACTGATTAGCTTTGTTAACTTCGTGTCTTGTAGAAATTTTAAGCTTTTGTGTTTGTATTCCTCCTGTTTTTTTACACTCATGGTTTTGCCCTTGACTGATCTCGTGATGAGAACCCTCTTGTGCCTAAGTCTGTTCATAATTTTATTAGAAGCTTTCCCTTCATCAGATTTTTTTTCCTGCCGATATGTTGTTTTTGTTTTCTTTTATTATCCATTTTATTTCTTCTGCAACCAACTCTCTTGTGAGACCTCCATCTAAGTTTGGTTAACTATTTCTTTCTTGTAATGTACTCACTTTCTGAGATAAGATTCTCCGCTTCCTTGTCTGTAATGTGTATGTTGATGTTGTATTAAGGTCCTTTTTGTAGAAGAGTTATTGCTTGGTTAGTTAGTTGTATGTCGGTAAGGTTAACCAGGCGTTTGTAGAGTGTTGGTTTGTCTCCCTCCTGCTTTTTATGTGTAATGCTTTTGTTTTGTTTCGTTAAGTGTGATTAGTTTCTGTCGTTTACCCATTTCATTTTTATTAGTGTGTTTGTTTTTTGTTTAACTGTATTCATGATGTCATTTTATGTTTTAGGGATTTTGATGAGATTTCCTAGTTCCAGATGAATTTTGAGAAATTTGGCATTGAGTACGTGTCAGCGTGTCGACTCTTATCGACGGTCGTCTCTACAAACGATGTCACCGAGTAAAATGGGGGCTCGAAAGGTGCAGCGCACCACCGACACAAGCTGGTGGGAGCATTGTTATACTCTAGGAGACGTTCTCCTGCACTTGCATTGGACCTATTGTGCTAATAAAACACACGTTGACAGCTGCGAACAATCGACATTCCTTCAAGTTTTATGTCTCCTGCAACGGCGATGTCATCTTTCAGCAGTAGAGTGGACTCACGTTGATGATGACAAAATTCGTCTGATGCAAATCCTATGGAACCCATCTGGGTTCTACAACGAATAAGTTAAACTTCGGTTACACGTTAAATCAGTCAAATCTAGAGACCGTAAATTCAGCTGAATACCTGGGAATTACAATTACGAACAACTTAAATTGGAAGGAACACGTAGAAAATGTTGTTTGGGAAGGTTAACCAAAGACTGCGTTTTATTGGCAGGACACTTAGAAAATGATCTACTAAGGAGACTGCCTACACTATGCCTGTCCGTCCTAGTTTAGAATACTGCTGCGCGGTGCGGCATCCTTACCAGATAGGACTGACGAAGTACATCGAAAAAGGGTAAAGAAGGACAGCACCTTTTGTATTATTTCGAAATATGGGAGAGAGTGTCACTGAAATGATACAGGATTTGGGCTGGACATTATTAAAAGAAAGGCGTTTTTCGTCGGGAGGGAAATTTCTCACGAAATTCCAGTCACCAACTTTCTCCTCTGAATGCGAAAATACTTTGTTGACACCGACCTACATAGGGAGAAACGATCACCACGATAAAATAAGCGAAATCAGAGCTCGGACGGAAAGATATAGGTGTTTGTTCTTTCCGCGCGCGATACGAGATGGGAATAATAGAGAATTGTGAAGGTGGTTCGATGAACCCTCTGCCAGGCACTTAAATGTAATTTGCAGAGTATCCATGCATATGTAGATGTAGATGAGTTACTATGGACGCAGACACCGCGTACGCAGATCAGTGGCCCGTTATTTATGTGAATTACATGATCTGAGCGTAGACATCTTATGACACATACCTCCACAAACCTACAAACAAACTGTCGGCAAAATCTGTGATTTATTTCGTTCCAAAGGGGGACAAACATGCTATTACGCACGGGATCGTAATGTTATGGTTCATCAGTGTCTATATCTATTTCATTTACAAATTCATTAAAAATTTAGGTACATGATAAATGAACAGCATAGAATGCCTTAACTCAGTGATATATCACTCAACTCAGTGTGCAAAGTAATGTAACATATTTCACAATAATCGCTGCTTATACAAATGTAACAACAGTTTTTGCAGAAAGAGAATAAAGATGTAAACCCACGGAAGATAGCACAAAAGGAGCTGAACAGTGTCTGGGTAAAAACGAAAGTACAAAACGGTGTCTTGCGTTAGGTAGAATTCCTCTCTAATTGTTATTAACAAGCACGAAAATAGGAACTGCAACATTCAAAAGATAATTATTAGAAATTCCGAAGCGCAGGTTTCTCTTTTGGATGTAAACTAGGTGTAAGAATTACTTAATATTCATGGACCTTTAGACGACGTAGCACTCAATGCCGAGCATGTAATGTCAAGCACGGTGTATATGTGATTTAGATACCCGCAGCCTTTGTTATAAAGTGAAGTGAACTTTTAATATGCTGGTTTATTTGATGATATATCGTCAAGGTTAAAATGTCATCTTTAGCTTTAGCGTAGAGTGAATGAGAATTGGAATTATCTGTTCTTAGAAGGCTATGTGACCGGTTACTTTTGCGTACATCACAGAAGGAAACATAAGCGTTCCCCAGTAATTAAACGACTGCAGTTTTGAGAAGATATCTCACATCAGTCACTGGTTTAGGATGTGTTACATAGAACACAGTTCTACACTGGACCAGATGACACAAAACTTCCATAAAAGCTGCAGATGTGTATAAACAGAAGCTCCGTAACTCGAAGTGAACGGGATCGAAAGAAAATATATTGACAGAAACTGGGCACCAATGCGGGCCGATATATCCTACGAACGTATAACTCTTCAAGGGCAGTAAACGTGGTCGGGTTGTGAATGAAACAAGAACAACAGATGATAAGCTTACCTCAATTACACAAAGCGAAACTTTTAATGGTCTTACTGTGAAGAAGAGGACAATCTAGAGCACATATCTATGTGTATTAAATACCAGTAGATGGGCCTGAGTTCAAAATTTAAAGTTGCTTTAATGAAAAAAAAATGGTTCAAATGGCTCTGAGCACTATGGAACTTAACATCTGAGGTCATCAGTCCCCTAGAACTTAGAACTACTTAAACGTAACTAACCTAAGGACATCACACACATCCATGCCCGAGGCAGGATTCGAACCTACGACCGTAGCAGTCGCGCGGTTCCGGACAGAAGCGCCTAGAACCGCTCGGCCACATCGGCCGGCTTTAATGAATAGAACAGCCCAAACGTAAACACAGGTAGCCAGAGTTGAGACGCTATACTCTAACAGAACAAGATGCTATACTGTATCTGAGGTCAACTACCTCATAAGTGAAAGTGACAAAGAAATGTAGAGTTTCCTAAGTTTCTAAGAATAGAGAGGCAGAGAGTAAGCGAACTTTAAACTGCAAACGCACATATCAAAGCTACGTGGAAGTTATTTTAAGTTATTTTACAATAATTTTCTTACTGGGTAATAATTATTTCAAGAATGAAGAGGTGATTCTTTTCTCTGCCGCGTTTACTTTTATTTATCAACTTTCGTGTATTTTCTTTACCGAAGAAGAAGTAGTTTACTTTCTTCGTATGCTCAGTATTTGCGTATAAGTACAATTGTAAATTATAATACTAGACCAAGAAAAGAAACTGACGACCATAAGGAAAAGAAGGAACCTAGTTAATGGACAAAAACAATAAGGAGTGTCTCACTGCCTCGAGCCGATTAAGCGAAATTGGACAGCGTAAGGAGAGGCTACTTTAAAAAATGAAAGAAAAATATAAAATAAGTGGATTTGTGGTAAAGTGCTAGATCACATATTCAAAGGTCTCGGGTTCGATGCCCGGTCAACATTAGGATTTTTGTCTGTCACTTATCACTTCTTTCACCTCTGCCAATGTTTGAGCAGGCGAAAATTTTCGAGTAGCACCGTGCTTCGGAATCAACCTTTACATTGTGATTCCCCTTCCCACTGGATGATTAAGTCATCTCAAAGGTCGGAGCAAGGCAATGGTACACCACCTCCAACAGGACAATGCCTGCTAAAGCACTGTGGTGCCAGATACAATCCTCGGATTGGTAACAGCTTGACGTACTTTACAATCACACTTCTGATTCATTAGCATTCTAAAGCTGGAGTGGCCGGTAGCCTCATTGAGCATTACGAATTGTAATTTCCCTGTGTACTACGACCACTGTTAAGAGTCATACCAATAATCATACAAAGCCGTTTTTAGAGTTAATATAAGAAAAGACGGGACAGAATAGTACGCAGTGCTTCCTGTTGTGAAGACACCGGCCCGTGAATCTAGTGCGGGGTAATTTTATGGTAAGCTGCAGAAGGTCAAAGGTCAGTAGGAAGGTCAGCTGGGGCCACGCCGGTCCGCGAGTCGCGTTTGTCGTCCTCAGCACGGCGAGAATGTCTGCGGACAGTGACCAGGAGTTCCTCGGCACACTGGCACTCCAAGTTTCCAGTGTGCTCGTTTTCATTTTCTAGCATGTTGGCCAAGCGCGAGCAGTGTTAGTTCCGTCTCACTACTCACGAGCACTACACTCCCAAGCCTACCCCGCCCCTTCCTACAGACATACGAATCCCCATGTAAACCACCGTAAATAACTCGCACCAAGTTCATGTCAAAGACGTCCAGTGATGACAATATCAAAGGAAACATAAGTTACTTTAACTTACAAACACAAGCCGAAATAATGAAATTTACTGCATTGTAATAACGGCTGTAAAACGTCAGTACAAAGAATGTAAGATTATAACACATGGACACAAAAATAAAAATAAAAAACAAGATGTTAGCAAACAAAGAGTGCTGGAAAGGGTACCAAAATCACATACAGTTTTTAATGTTTACGTTTATAAGGTTATCCGACACTGGAAGCAATATGTACAAAAGTGGGTCAAAGCAATGTATTTTTAATATTTTACTTGACGTAGATTTGACTTGGTACCGCAGTAAAAATAGAACATCATCAGATGAGTAATTTATGTAAACAAAGCTATGTTTATACTGAAGGTTATACATGGATGAAGTTGTTATGTGACACAGTTACTTTCCCATATAAAATCGATTATCGGAAAAATCGTCTTTAAGCTACTTGGATTGTCGATCTGGCCAATAAAACTGCCCCAACTGATTTGATGCTGTTCATCTGTTCCCTTTTCGCGTTACTTATGTGTAACTTTGTTTAAATACTATTCCCAAAACCCTTTATAATAACGATGGTATATTATAGCTTTGGTCTTACTGTTCTTTACTGCTTCTTCTAGCATCGAGCTCTCCCGTTTTCTAAACATTTGTAGAGGTACCTATAAGAGGTAAGGACAAAGAAAGGATAGGAAACCCCGCGACGAGAACCTGAAGACCACACGATATTGAGCAGGCTACCTGTGGCATCCAGAGTCACTCATCTTTGGACGCAGTATGGGGTGGCATGGATGTCAGACCGTTGTCGGCGTTCCGACCTTGGAGCCGCTACCTCTCAATTGGGTGGCGTAACGAAGCTGAGATCATCCCGGCCCAGTCCTCCGACCAAGGAAATGTCTCTGGCAGTACCGAGACTCGAACCGAGACCCACGCATGAGGGCCTCTCGTGATGACAACTAGGATACGGGGCTGGACACCTAAGACATATAATAATATCGGAACCAATACAACGGAATAAATTTCTAACATGCGTTTCTCGTTGGACATATTTCGTGGGAGTGATTGACGAACTACTACAAAAAGGAAATAAGTATGCTCGACAGAGGACCATATTATATGCAGACCAGTGCAATATGAGCAGAAAATGGAGTCAGCTGAGTCTCCAAAATTTAAATATAGCTTATCTAGTATGAATACAGACAACGGGTGGGTTGTTTAGCATTATCGTCTAAACTGGCAGATGAAAGAGTATCAAAATAATTCCTAGAAAGCTTTATGATGACAGATGAAGAAGTAATGAATATCAGCTCGGGACATTTAGGTTCACACATACACACATTTAATTGAGATCTGAGAAAAAGTAAACGATGCTCCTAGCATCACTAAAAATTTAAATATCTCATAGTAGCGGAGCATTTTTGTGTTAGTCCGTGAGATCCAAAACACCACAGAGAAAAGCGCCTAGGCATGCCATGTTCCTTGCCTTCCTGTAATCATTCGATTCAGTTCCATACTGGCCTTTAAGAACCAAATACGAGCTTAAAGAGTATCAGAGCAGATTTGTGAATGAATGCGCAACATAGTTCTACCTTACGGAACAAAAGTCAGAGATGTAAATGTAATTTTCCCCGTTCCCCAAGAGCGTGTTATAGAGCCTCGACTGTTCACATTTTTAATGATATGGTGGAAAATGGAGGCTCCAAGAGATTATTTGCAAACGATTATGTAGTCTGTAACGCAGAAGACGGTCTACGATTGATATAGGTACAGGCATTCGACCCTAAATGAAAGTAAAGTAATTTGCTGAAACAAGCAAAAATAAAAAAAATCAGCAACTGCTCGATTGGCGAAAAAACTGAAACAGTAACTGTCGTAATCATTCGTAGCGTCCTACGGTGGAATGACAAAACGTAATGATTCACGCGAGACAGTACTGATATTCATTATGAGAGCCTTAAGGAAACGTAATTCGTCCACGAAATAAAGCGTCTTGCAAAAAACTTTTCCCAACGATTTGTATTTGTTCATCACTGTGGGCCGCTTAAGAATATAGTGTTTATAGAAAGGATAAATAAGATACTACAAAGAGTGGCACGAATCATCAAGGGATAGATTCGTAAGGTAGCTAGGTGCGGATGTACGCTGCGACAAGTTTGATTCCTCGATAGCACTCGTAGATGTTTACTGCAGATGTTTCCTGTTGCTTCACCGGAAGACAAAAGAGATGGAACTTCTACACGGTCTCGTGGGAAACAACTCTTAGGAGTGTTTCGAGTAGCGGAAGGGAGGAATGCAGGGGTGTGGGGACCCAACTCGGGGCTAAAATAAGAAACGATCAAAAAGTTTCGTATGAGGACGTTGCTAAAGCGTATATACAAAATATCACGAGTCAGCTGCGGATATATAAGTACCGATGGTGATGTCGTTATCAAATGCGTCCAAACACGACCACTAGGCTGTTATTCTTTTCTTGGTTGCCGAAGGAGAAACACTGGTAGACATCCATCGGAAGATGAAGAATGTGTATTGGGCAGCATGTCCGTAGAAAACTACCGTTGCGTAATGGTACTCCTGCTTCATGATGACCCACCTCTCCAAATCACACGTGTCGTATCTCTCAAGTTATTCCAATTCAAGTGGGAGACACTCGAGCACCCTCCCTCTAGTCCTGATCTCTCCCCGTGCGATTATCACCACATAGGCGCCTTAAAAAAAGACCTCGAATGGTCGACGTTTCCTGTCGGACGAGGATACACAGCATGCATGCGAGTTTCTCACACAACAGGAGACAGCGTTAATCAAACGGATATCGTCCACCTTGTACGTCGTTGTAGGGCCTCAATTCTCACAACGTTTTTGCCTGCTTGGCATACCTAGTCTGGACTGCACAGCCTTCGAACGGAAACGTTTCCATCCCTCCTTATCCAATATTTGGTATGTAAACATTTTTGTAAAAAGCTTCGTGCTTGGTAGTTCCAGGCGAAACGCCGGGGCATGCCTGTGATAAACTAATCATTCACTACAAGCTCAAACTTGTTGCAATGCAAGGAAACACTGTGAAGTAGCAAAAATAGTGGTCACTAACACGAGAGAATAATTAATTATTCACTCATACTAGCAGCTTCGCTCCCATTGTGAGAATCCTTTCATACATACGATCATTTCAAAGGTTTTGCGGAGAGAGAAAGAAAAAGTTAGCTACTTGATGGGCTGAAACAGTTTTAATAATACAAAAGTCGAATGAACCTACGTGGAAAATACAAACTTCAGGAAAGCCGCAATGCCATATAGTATGAAAAAGCAAAATACAGTGAATAAATGAAACCGCTGTCCTTTCACAAACCCTACGTAAAGATTTAAAATGTTTATTGTAAAAAGTTTTATTGTAAAATAATTACGTTCATGACCACAATTACTAACACGATTTTGTGGGAAACATTCTACAATGCCGCTGCCATTTGAGCCAGAAATAGAGTTCAGAGTATTGCAATATAACTACATACATGCGTCCTTCATATTGGAGAGATACTATTACATTACTTTGTCTCGAATTGTCCACTCAGAATGTAATGACAGAAAAGTCCTACATAATGAAACTTTTAATAACTGATGTCAACAGAGAATTCATATAAAGATTGACGAAGCTTTAGGTGTCTAGATATAATGGAGCCTTATGAAATGGAAGCATGCTTCATCTCATTACGCCACAAATAAGTTTTGAACGAGAAAATTAGTACTGAATGCAAGTCCACTTTTCAATGGAAAACAACTTCCATTTGCTAAGGTACAGTCGAAAGAAGCTGTTACATCACAGTCCCCATCAATGAACTGTGGAGCACTGTGTTACTGGTTCACTTTTTTGTGCCTCGAAAGAACATACAAGTGGTTACATGACAAAATGCGTGAAAGGAGGTGATATTCTGATCTACAGGTTAGTGTGACTAAAATCATACCACAAATTCATTAACAAATTTTAGAGATTAAGGCTTAAATGATAGAAAGATGACACTGTTCCCGCCGAAACTGAAAGTTACTCCTTACTACACCACTACGGCTCAATTTCGTTATACAGCCATTTTCAAGTAGTTAACTCCGTAAATACTTAAGGAAAAAAGTAACTTTCACGTGATGACTCTTTGATAAGTAACAGCTCGAAAAACTTAAAGTTTTCTATGTATGGTACCGCGTCATATTATATAAAACTACTCCTGGAGAAGACCATCGTTTCGGTCACGGCTGCAGTGGACTTGTTGTGGGTCTACTGGTGTGTTCTAGCTATGCAGTGTCCTTTGTACTTTGTTGTAACTGTTCACTGCTAATGCCATTATGTCATAATTTTAAAAAGGTAGTTCATTTCATTGGTCACTTAAGGAAGAAGGAGTGGGTACTTTATTTTAATAGGTTACTGCGGTGGAGAGAGAGCGTATCCAATGTTGGCTCTAGTATTATGTGCCATGATTGGTGGTCACCGGCGAATGAGAAGTTGGCTCCTGCTTACTAACAAGGGAACATCCCCATCGCATCCCTCTCAGATTTAGTTATAAGTTGGCACAGTGGATAGGCCTTGAAAAACTGAACACAGATCAATCGAGAAAACAGGAAGAAGTTTTGTGGAACTATGAAAAAATAAACAAAATATACAAACTGAGTAGTCCATGTGCTAGATAGGCAATATTAAGGACGTTGTGAGCTCAGGGGCGCTGTGGTTCCGTGGTTAGCGTGAGCAGCTGCAGAACGAGAGGTCTTTATTTTCGCAAAGTTATGATCTGTCCATTCGTTCATTGACGTCTCTCTTCACTGTAATAAGTTTAGTGTCTGTGTTTTGCGACCGCACCGCAAAACCGTGCGATTAGTTGACGAAAGGACGTGCCTCTCCAATGGGAACCGAAAACATTTGGTCGAAAGGTCATAGGTCAACCGATTCCTCCACAGGAAAACACGTCTGATATATTCTATACGACACTGGTGACAGCATATGCGTTGAATATGTTGTCGACCCACCTAACTAGTACACTTGGCGAATGGATAAAAAGATTCTTCTACCTTGCCCGATTTAGGTTTTCTTGTGGATGTGATAATCACTCCCAAAAAAGTGATGAAAACATAAGAGTATGTCACATAAACTGAAAATAAAAAGTTAAACATTTCACTCAAGGGAAAACTTGAACCGAGGTCCTCTCATTTTGCGGCTGCTCACGCTAACCACGCGACCACGGCGCTCCTGACCTCCCGTTGTCCTTAATATTGCCTATCTTGCGCATGGACTACTCAGTTTGTACATTTTGCTTATTTTTTCATAGTTCCGCACAACTTCTTCCTGTTTTCTCGATCGATCTGTGTTCAGTTTTTCAAGGCCTATCCACTGTGCCAACTTATAACTAAATCTGCGGGGGGTGCGATGGGGAGGTTCCCTTGTAAGTACTGGAGGTCGGCCGCGCGGCGGCCTTTACTCGTCAGTAGCGTTCGCGCCTCGTGTTGACAATGCGGTCTGTTTGGCTCTGATTGCTGGCAGCCAAGATGGGGCAAGCCTGAGTTCATCCTCACTACTCATGTTCTTCGAGTGTTCAAGTAATTCGATGGCCTCTCTGATCTTGCGTTTCGTCATAACTGGCTACTTGGCCAACACACAGGCTTCGCTGAATTTCATTTCCTTTCCGCAATCTTGCCGGTGTCCTGCCACTGCAGATTTGTTGTGGCGCCCTAGACGAATATAGCGCTCGTGTTCCCGAATGCGCGTTGCTATTGACCTGCCAGTCTCGCCGATTTATACCTCTCCACATTCGCATTCCACCTTGTACACGCCTGCAGTGTGTAATGCATCCACCCTGTCCTTAGTGGAGTCCAGCACGTCCTTGATCCTGCGACCACTTTAGGAGACAGGCTGCACCCCAACCACACGAAGGTGTTAGCCTATTCGGTCAGTAACAATTTTCACATAAGGTAGGAGTAGTGCTAGCTGCAGTTTGTCTGCTTCTTGCTTATCTTGCTTACTTGTATTCGCCGACGAGGCTGTGTGGATCGACTTATATGAAAGCGGCGATAACAGCGCCACTATGAGAATGCAAACTAGGTTTCCTTTAAGTCCGCACTGTAACGGTCGTGAGCGTTCGTAGAGACTCGACGTGGTGAGTCGATGATAGCCAAAAATGTCTTTGAGGTGACAAAGACGCAGTTTTCAACATATCAATGAGTCTGAACGAAAGCGTGTAATAGGGCTACGACAATCTGGATGTTCCTTCGGCGATATTGCAGAAAAACGTGGCAGGAATGTAGCCACTGCACATGGACGCTGGGAGCGGTGATCGCGAGAATCTGCGGTCGGAAAAAGATCGGGCTCTTGATGGCCATGTGGCAATATCAACAGGGAAAAACTTCGTATGCAGCTTATGGCTCCAGCGCATCTTACCTGAAGTAGCGATTTGAGCAACAACTGGCACCACAGTGACACAGCGAACTATTAAAAATCGGTTACTTTATGGACAGGCCCGAGCGAGACCACAAACTGCCGTCATTTACAACTTCAGTGATGTCAACCAAGAGCATATTTGAGTGGTGGTGTGCTACGTTTTCTGATTACAGCTGGTTCTGCCTCGGTGCCATTGATGGCAGTACGTTGGCTAGAAGGAGGCCAGTTGAGGGCTTACAATCATCCTGTCTGCGTGCTAGATACACTGGATGTACAGGTGAAGTTATGGTCTGGGGTGCGATTCCGTATGAGCACTCACAGGGATATCCCAATACAAATTTTTAAGTCAGTTTGGATTATTCTACCCTTTGTGCTACTATAAATGTACAGTATTCCAGATGGTGTCTTCCAATAGGATAACGCTCGCCCACAAGCCCTGTTGTAGCACAACATGCTCTACAGTGTCGACATGTCACCTTGGCATTCCCGATCACCACATCTGTCTCCAGTCGAGCACATATGGGATATCATCAGACGATAACTTCCTCGTCATCCACAACCAGCATTGGTTCAAATGGCTCTGAGCACTATGGGACTTAACATCTATGGTCATCAGTCCCCTAGAGCTTAGAACTACTTAAACCTAACTAACCTAAGGACAGCACACAACACCCAGTCATCGCGAGACAGAGAAAATCCCTGACGCCGCCGGGAATCGAACCCGGGAACCCGGGCGCGGGAAGCGAGAACGCTACCGCACGACCACGAGCTGCGGACACAACAACCAGCATTAAACTGACCCTATGACGACCGACCAAGTGCTACAGACATGCATGTCCGTCTCATAAACTGACATCCGGCACCTATATAATACTGTTCATCCTCGTTTCCACTCTTGAACTCAACTTTCTAACCGTTACGCCGGTCATTAACGTACCAACATTTCGCGTTCGCGATGGCTTGTTTTGCGCTTGCATTAACTTATGATCTTGCAGTTTTAATCACTTTAACCTAGAGAAATGTATTCCCAAAATATCATTATCCTAATTCAATTATTTCGTAGTGTTGCCATTTTCTTTTTCATCGGTGTATGTTCTACATAAGTTAATGGCATGATGAAATCCGTAAACACAATAAATTGACGTAATGGCGATTCGTACAAGTAGTGCTATGAACAGAAAATAACAAACAGGTACATTTTTTGATATAACACCAAACAAGGCATACTGAAAGAATATCAGAAGTCAACAACAAAAATGCGTCAAGGAGTCCTTCCCCTAGTGGTACCAAAAACAAGTCTTTATTATCAAAATATTAGTAATAATCTCTAATTAAAACGGAAATAAGCATTGTAAGTAACATAAACTTCCTATGTAATTTTTTTATGAACAGCATTGTTATATAGCGTGAAAGATGTATCCACTAACTGAAATGCTTGTAAATCACAGCTAATTTTGTATATTCACTTGGTGCATCTTCGAATGCAAATGTAATAATGATTATATGTTTAATCGTAATATTACTACTTTAAATACATTTGCATGCTAAACACGTGAGTGATACACAATTTCTGGTTCCCAGAGGTTAAATTATTGAGAAAAATGCAGACAAACTAATAGGCGACAGTCGAGTTGATGTTTGAAAATAGTGGGAAGAGCAGATTGGATAGCAGAGGCGCCGCACAGGTATTTATATGTGGTGTGGGAGGAGCGCACAGAGGTTCAGGGCCCTCCTTTGTCCTAGGGGTGGGACATTTCCCCTAAAGAAGGAAGAATCAGCAGTCATCAACGGCATGAGGATGCAGAAGGCTATGGAAACCACCGCAATAAAAACAAGTAAAGTGTATCCACAGGATATGTGGCCTATAATTGAAGAAGTGTCATGATGAACTCTCCATTGGCAAAAGATTCCGGAATAGTCCTCCATTCGGATCTCCATGAGGGGACAGCCAAGGGGGAGGTTACCATGATAAAAAGAGTGAATAATCCACGAAAGGCTAACGTCCTACGAGTTGGGACGTGGAATGTCAGAAGGTTGAACGTGATAGGGAAAATAGAATATCTGAAGAGAGAATTGCAAAGGCTCAATCTTGATATTATAGTGATCAGTGAAGTGAAGTGAAGTGAAAAGAAGACAAGGATTTCTGGTCAGATGAGTATAGGGTAATATCAACAGCAGCAAAAATTGGTGTAACGGGAGTAGCATTTGTTATGAATAGGAAGGTAGGACAGAGAGTGTGATACTGTGAACAGTTCAGTTACAGGGTTGTTCTTATCAGAATCAACAGCAAACCAACACCGAGAACGATAGTTCAGGTACACATGCTGTCGTCGCAAGCTGAAGATGACGAGATAGAGAAAGTGTATAAGGATATTCAAAGGTTAATAAGTATGTAAAGGGTGATGAAAATCTAATAGTCATGAGGGACTAGAATGCAGCTGTAAGGGAAGGAGTAGAAGAAAAGGTTACAGGAGAATATGGCCTTGGGACAAGGAATAAGAGAAGTGAAAGACTAATTGAGTTCTGTACCAAGTTTCAGATGGTAATACTGAATACTCTGTACACGATAAACAAGAGGAGGAGCTATACTTGGAAAAGGCTGGGAGATACGGGAAGATTTCAGTTAGATTACATCATGGTTAGACAGAGATTCCGAAATCAGATACTGGATTGTAAGGTGTACGCAGGAGCAGATATAGACTGGGATCACAACATAGTAGTGATGCAGAGTAGGCTTCAGCCACTAGTCAGGATGATTCAACAGGCAAAGAAGTGGGATACAGAAGTACTACGGAATGATGAAATACGCTTGAAGTCTTATAAGGCTATAGATACAGAAATAAGGAAAAGATCAGTAAGCACTACAGTTGAAGAGGAATGGACATTTTTAAAATGTGCCATCACTGAAGTTGGAAAGAAAAACATAGATAAAAAGGGTAATTGGAAAGAACGGGTAACAGAAGAAATATTTCGGTTGATAGATGGTAGCAGGAAAATGCCCCGGAAAGTTCAGGAATACAGAAGTGCTAGTCGCTGAGGAATGAAATGAACAGGAAGTGCAGGGAAGCTAAGACGAAATGGTTACATGAAAAATCTGAACAAATCCAAAAAAAAAAGAAAAAATCCTTGCCGGAAGGACAGGCGCAGAATACAGGAAAGTCAAAACAACTTTCAGAGACGTTAAAAGCAAGGGTGGCAACATAAAGAATGCAACGGAAATTACATTGTTAAATGCAGAGGAGAGAGAGGATACATGCAACGAGTACATTGAAGGCCTCTATGAAGGGGAAGTTATGCCTGATGTGATAGATGTAGGAACAGGAGTCGCTTTGTAAGAGATAGGGGACGAGTATTTGTGTCCGAATTTAAAAGAGCTTTGGAGCACTTAAGAACAAATAAGCAGAAGGGATAGATAGTATTAGACCAGAATTTCTAAAACCATTGGGGGAACAGGCAACAAAACACTATTCAAGTCAATGTGTAGAATGTTTGAGTCCGACGACATACTACCTACTTTCGGAAAAATATCATCCACACAATTCAGAAGACTGGAAGAGTGGACAAGTGCGAGAATAATCTCACAATCAGCTTAGCTGCTCATGCATTGAAGTTAATGACAAGAATCATATACAGAAGAATGGGAAAGAAAACTGAGGCTTTGTTAGATAACTATGTGTTTCGCCTTCGGAAAGGTAAAGGTCACCAGAGAGGCAATTCTGATGCTGGGGTTGATAATGGAAGTGAGACTAAAGAAAAATCAAGACACGTTCATAGGATTTGTTGACATGGAAAAAGCGTTCGACGACCTAAAATGGTGCAAGAAGTTCGAAATTCTGAAAAAAATAGGGGTAAGCTGTAGAGAGAGACGGGCGATATACAATATTTACAAGAGCCAAGAGGGAATAATAAGAGTGGACGACCAAGAAGGAAGAGCTCGTATTTAAAATAGACGTAAGATACGGATGCAGACTTTCGCCCCTACTGTTCAATATGCATATCGAAGAATCAATGATGAAAATAAAAGAAAGGTTAAGGAGTGGAGTTGAAATGAAAGAATGATACGTTTCACTGATGACATTGCCATCCTGAGTGAAAGTAATGAAAAATTACATCATCTGTAAGATCGTACGAACAATTTAGTGGGTGCAGAATATGGATGGACAGTAAATTGAGAAAAGACGGAAGTAATGAGATGTAGCAGAAATGAGAACAGCGAGAAACTTAACATCAGGATTGAGGGTCACGAAGTAGATGAAGTTAAGGTTTTCTGCTACCTAGGCAGTAAAGTAGCCAATGTCCTAGGGACCAAGGAGGAAATCAAAAGGAGACTGGCAATTGCAAAAAGTACATTCCTGGCCAATAGAAGTCTACTAATGTCAAACATAGGCCTTGATTTGAGGAAGAAATTTCTGAGAATTTACACCTGGAGTACAGCATTTTATCGTAGTGAAACATGGGCCGTGGGAAAATCGGAACAGAAGAGAATCGAAGCATTTCGGACGTGTTGCTACAGACTAATGTTAAAAATTAGGTGAACTGATAATGTAAGGAATGAACAGGTTCTGCGCAGAATCGGAGAGCAATGGAATATGTGGATAACACTGATGAAGAGAAGGGACAGGCTGATAGGACATCTGTTAAGACATGAGAGTATTACTTTTATGGTACTTGAGGGCTTTGTATAGGACCAGAACGGTAGAGGAGGAAAGGGATTGGAACACATTCCGCAAATAATTGAGCACGTAGGTTGCAAGTGCTACTCTGAGGTTAAGAGTCGGCACCGAACAAGTATTCGTGGCGTGGCGTATGAAGCCAGTCAGAAGACTGATGAACCAAAGGAAAAGTAACAGTAAATTAAATCAGAACCAAATTTGGGCACATAAGAAACATTGCAGATGGTTTTCCAACAACGGTAAGAGCGCAGACTTATTTAAGATTAGCTACGCTGTCTTTGTCTTTTTGTTCGTCAATGATATGAACCTTATACTTTCAGTTTCAATAGATACAAAACTTCCAGCATTGATCATGGGTCGTTGTCTTGGAAAGGTAACATGTTTTGGAATACAGTCATACTTACATGTACGTTATGCAGGAATCCACACTTAAATGCTTCTGCAGAAGGTACTAACTACCAGTTTCCAAGTCTAAGAACTATCCCTAAAACTTGCAGTTCTTTCATTCCGTGTACAATTCAAGGTCTGAAAACAAGTTACCGGCAAGTTGTAAGATTCAGAGAGCCACGTTGTTTCGTTGCTGGCGTGGTACTCGTAACTCCTGTTTCAATTCAGATACTGAAGCAAATACACAATTTATAATTTCAATTTAGCATATTTTTCGGATAATTTGGGAAAGTGTCCAACGTCAACAGACACAAGCGCCACAGCACTGCGCTTGTGTTATCAAGAGCTTTCAAATGCCGTTGGGAAAGTACATCGTCCCGTACAAAAATCCGCTTAAGTGAGAATATGAGTCGCACACCGGAGGTTCCTTACAAACATAATTAGATATACAGATACTTCATCCTCACCGGGAATTGAGAATTTTGATTATTTTTGCCTATTATCAAGACAGATACTAGCAAGATATCAACACATGTGGCATACCATATCGGATCTTTCGATTGCATTGCCATAGAAGCATAAATTTCTTACTCTGCCTAGGGACCGTAGATTTTACATGGCTCGTTCAATAAGTAATGCAACACATTTTTTTCGGCCAGTTTCGGTTAAATGCGAAATTTGCTGCGGGGCATAGTGGAATATTCCCCCTTCACCCCTTACAGTTTCACGAATTTCCTACAGGTTACGGAACTGAACGTAGCCTTCAAAATGTCGTCTGAAACAGTGGTGCGTTCCAAGCAGAGAGTTGTCTTTGGAGGAAAATCTGAGCATCGGTTTATATTTATAAGCACTTGCAGAATGTATACGGAGCCCTGGAAGGGAACAGAAGTCTTGCGAAACCCCTCCCATCTCTCACATGCCGGCTGGCTGCAAACAATTGCAAAGAAACATATTTAATTTACTAACTTGATTGACAAAAGATATTAGTATTGCATATCGAAAAAAATTACGTGTGCCTTTGCTTACTATTATTTATCGAAAACCTCGTTTCAGTACCTCTATCCGTTCACGAAATAAAAGGGGTTCCAAGAATTCTCGAAGGGCGAGTCAGATAAAAGACAATCATATCTGTCCATGTGGACATTCTAATGCAATGGTCATTGTTCCCTATGTAAATGGGAGGCAATAGAAGAGTTTAGCTTGCTGAACAGGAAGTCCTCTAATGAATTACATAAAGTATTCCGTTAACCTATTTCCTAAGGATTCCACACTATAGAAAAATGCCATGACGTAATTAGCTTCTTCAGTGGATTTCTTGGACAACGCAGTACTTGGTTCGCCTTCCTTACTATGACAGGGGACTTTTACATGACCTCTATTGGAGACATTTATTCTGCGACGACGATGTAGAATCTATCTGTTATCACCGCAGTGATTCATCTAGATGAAGCACGTTTGGAAGTAAAAAATAAATACCAGTGAGCACATACAAATACTTCTCTGTATTAATGTATGAAGTACAGACTGATGTCCGAACAGACCAGTCTTAAAAAGTCAATACCAAAAAGGCACAGCTCTTTTTCCAGTAGTAGTGTGTTCCAAACTGCACAAGGCGATTGTTGAGATGAATTATATTTTATCGAAGTCTTCTCAAGGCTCCAGGGATGAAATATAAGTAATGAAAAGTTATCTACAATTTTCACATAAACCAGTATGCAATTATAATAGCCGAAGGACGTGAAAAGGAAACAGCACTTCAGAAGAGAGTGACACAGCTTTAATTCAGTCTTTACTTTGAGCAACAAGTAAGAAGCAAATAATTAAATAAAATGAAAAAGAATCAGCAAGTAAGTTGAAGTTCAAAGTGAAGAAGTGAGTCGAAATTCAGAGAGAATAAACAGAAAATTTGAAGTTTGCCGACGAACTGTAATGTAGTCACAGGCGGCGAAATACCTAGAAGATCCGTTGAATGGAATAATTAGTGTCTTCGAAAGAGATTATAAGACTTACATCAACAATAGTAAAGCAAAAATAATAAAGTGCGTTTTAATTAAATAAAGTGACTCTAAGGCAATGAGATTAGAAAATGGGACCTCAAATATAGTAGAGGTGGTTTGTTATTTTGGCAGCAAAATAACTGAATAGAAGTGATATAAAATGCAGTTCGGCAAACCAAGAAAAGCGTTTTTGAAAGAAACGAACTTTGAAAGAAATTAAGTTCCTAATATCAAGTATAATTTTAGCAGATATTTTCTGAAGGCAGTTGTATGGGTGTAGACTTGTACTAAAATGTAACACGAAAGATAAACAGATCATTCTGGAAGAAAATTAAACCTTTCACAAGTGGTGCAGCTGAAGAATGCGGAAGATTAGTTCTTGTAACTAGTTAGGAGGCAGGGAATGTAACTGATGAGAAAAGAAGATTACACTACATAGGACAGGAGACGTTTCAGAGACCACATCTTGAGGTATGAAGGAATCATAAAGCTGGTGGTGGATGGAAGTATGAGTGATAGAAATTTTGGCAGGAGACGAACGCTTTTGCGCAATGCAGAAATGAAGGGACTTGTAGGATTGCATATTCTTGACATCATTCAAGAACTGGGGCAACCAGAAGTAATCTGAAACAGAGATGTAACAACTCAATCATCCAAAAACAACAATTATAATCTTATTTCTGATGACTACTTTGAGTTGCCATCATCGGACCTTATACAAATAGATCTCCATCAAGTGTACAATATATTGTGTGAAGTCATAACACGATGCATTCCACCTACAGTGGAGATGTATTAAGATATGTTTGCATAAAATCCGATGTTGGCAACTTAGATTTACAAAAAACAGTCATCAAAAATAAAATTATAATTAGCGATCTTGGCTGTTGAAGTCTTTACTTCTATGTCTCATCTCGTACAAGAATTCATCTCCGGACTGAAAATAACCATGCACGTGAAATATCTGCTGTCTGTAAATCAGGTACTACGGTAAGAATACATTTCGCCAGAGACCAATGGTGTTTTATAAAACAATGTGTAATAAAATGCCAATACTTTTCCCAGCAACATTACGATGACTTATCTTAAGTACACTTTAAAACAGGACCAGAAGAGTGTCTCATAATGTCGTTGTTTCCTATACTGATACAAATCATAACTAAGCAGTTAATGAAAAGTTACTTTTATTTTCAATGTGAACTGCTTATTTAAATTACTATTTAGCTCGGAAAAATAACGTTTCCTTCGTGTAGACCTAGGGTAGTGTTCTGTTCTCTTTACATATTTTACAACTCAAAAGTTTGTGAGATAGACATCTTTGTTATTCTTAGCTCGTCGATTCCAGCTAAGCTTCATCCATTAGTTCCTTTGGTCTATCTCTTAGTGTATCCAAAGTACGTTCTGGCTTCTTAACTTTCCACTGTTCTCATTTTCCTAATGGCTCCATTAATCCAGATGCTTTGATGTAGGCGCTAACACCTCGGCTTTGTCACATCTGAGGCATCTAGATTAGCTGCTACATTAGCGGTGCAAAAATGCCTTTAAACAAACGCGCACACAGCAACAATTGATTTTCAACCTGCATCATCTCTTTCATCAATAAGAGTTGCATCAAAATATTTTGAGTGCAGTTGCAGTTTTCAGCTTTCACTCACTATAAATGGAAACTAACATATTTCCCCTGCTGTCCGTCTTCGTAGTTTTCATGCTTTGCTAACTAATTATTTCTTATTTAATTGTTAGAATCATCTTATATTGTTCTTCAGTAGCGGAAAGAGGTGAAGGTATGCATATAGGCACGTAAAGCTATTGAATTTAAATATGTTTTCGCATTTTAGATTCTACAGCCAAATAATTCTCAAAATATGTAATGCCAACTGCTGTCACTGACTTCTCTCTCGCTTGCTCAAAGTCTGTCATCATGTTAGCTGAGTGTCCAATCGACCGCGCGTCCGTCAACAGGTGCCTTTCCATTTTGAAACCGTCTGAAGCATTCGTAAAAATTTTTCCTGTTCCTTTCATTCGCGTGTACATTGCGTCGGTGATGATGTTTGGTTTGTGGGGCGCTCAGCCGGCCGGGGCGACCGAGCGGTTCTAGGCGCTACAGTTTGGAACCGCGCGACCGCTACGGTCGTAAGTAGTTCTAAGTTCTAGGGGACTGATGACCTCAGAAGTTAAGTCCCATAGTGCTCAGAGCCATTTGAACCATTTGTGGGGCGCTCAAAAATGGTTCAAATGGCTCTGAGCACTATGGGACTTAACATCTGAGGTCATCAGTCCCCTAGAACTTCGAACTACTTAAACCTAACTAACCTAAGGACGTCACGCACATCCATGCCCGAGGCAGGATTCGAACCTGCGACCGTAGCGGTCACGCGGTTCCAGACTGAAGCGCCTACAACCGCTCGGCCACAACGGGTGGCGGGGAGTTCAACTGAGCGGTTATGAGCGCCCGTACAAAGATCCAATCTTCACACAGTCCAATCTCGCTACTTTCACGAAAGATGATGAAGTGATGAGGACAACACAAACACCCAGTTCCCGGGCAGAGAAAATCCCCAACCTGTAATCGAACCCGGGACTCTTTATCCGGAGGTAGCAACGCTGGCCACTAGACCACGAGCTGTTCTTGACACTCTACTTCCGCCTGTAAAAGAAAACTTGAAGTTTATGCGTTACTTTATCGCATTATGTCAGAAGTTTTCCGTCTCATTACTAGAGTTCGCTTTGTTTTAGTGAGTTCCACGTTCTCCGTCTCTTTGGTTGTCTGTGCCTATGAATGCAGTGAGTTTATGATCTGTTGACTTTTAGACTGTTGTTTCATTAATAACACAAAAATGTAGTTTTGCGCGAAATTTGTAAGCTCCCAGCTATGGTTTGAAGGCGATTTGCCTATAAAAGTTACTTCCAAATATGCTCTTAATTGAAAATGTTCTGTAACTTACAATAATTAGACCCTCGAATTTAATTAGCAACGCGACCTAGAAAGAAAAAGTTAACGAATATTGTCTAGGCAGATAAGGGTGACTTTGCAGAACGATTTATAATGGAAACTGCAAAGGAAGATTTATTTACAAGATCATGATTAATCGTAACGAATCTCTGACTTTCTGTGAGAAACTTGTAATCAACGGCGCTTATAGCTCTGCGTCGTGCAGTGGACATTTAGACCCACACTGAGATTATAGTTCACAAATACGACACATCGCAGAGCCACTCTTCGTAGAATAAAGAACTGCGAATCTGCACCTGCGACAAACTTGGACATCTACCATTCGTTCTCAAAAATCATGTATAGAAAAGAGAAGTATAATGTTAACCGCCACTGATTCTAGTTTTGAGACAGACCCTAGAGATAATTTTAGAAAACTGCTTCCATTTATGACGGAAAATAGTGCGCCCTGCATCGAGTAATATAGAGCTGACTGCTAAGAACAACCCGACGTAAACTCGTCTGAATATGATGAATAAGTGTGGTGAAATGAATGGAAAGGAAACGAGATGGGAAAGAGATAGAATAAAAATAGTGACTTCCAGCCGCACAGGGCATTGCGCCAATGCAACGGCGAGAGTTGGAAATTTATGCTGGGCCGGGACTCGAACCAAGAGGCTTTGCTTCTCTAGAATGGTCCCCTTAACTGCCTTTTTTTATCAGATTGACTCGGTACTTTCATGAACATTCAGACTACCATAGTCGAAATCACCATGTAATATGAGCTGGAAATTGAGGAGACAAATAGTTATCCGCAACAAAACAAAAGTGAGAGGTTCGAAGTCACTAGCAAACTAACTTGAAACAAGCTGTCTATTTATTAATTTTATTTATTTTCCTTTTATTAATATTTTTTGTGTATCAGAAAGAAAGGAGAATAAAACAAGGCTTCACGTGACTTGGCACCAGAAACAGGGATGTATCAAAGACCAAGCTGGAACTGAACAACACCCTGTCGATCAAAAAGAAGAAAAATTATGTTTCTAAATTGCGTTCGATAACGTGGCAACCGTGGCCAGTTCCAGTTTGCGGTCTCCAGATACTGGTGAAAGACACAGGTATCAGGGTCGGTCCCTTCTTCAACAACGTACTGATGGAGGAGAGAGACGATTGTATCTGTTTTCATCTGAGGAAAAAAGGATACTTCCGGACGAATAAGAAACTCATCCGGAAAAGTGGATTCAGGACCTCGGGAAAGAAAAGCCAACTGTCGTCAAATCCTGAGTCCATGATCCCGCCCACAAGAGACCAGCCTGTGAACTAAGGTAAGAGTGTGATGACGTTCGTCACACTGGCTAGTCGGACCGAGGTGTGTGCCCAAAAAAGACGGTCGCCAGAGAGTATCAGAAGATGGAAGACCTTGTACCACGACGAAGCGGTCGAAGACTAAGATGAGAGCAGGCAGTTTTCCACGATGTTGATGGGAAGCTATCTCGCCAAGGGATAGGCAAAATGGTTGACGCCAACGAGATAACAAGTGTCCAGTAGTAAGGTGCATCTTTTGGAAGGTAACACCATTTAAGAAACTCAAATTTATATAATATTCTCGGATATTTCGCAATTTAGGCTACATCGACATCGATGGGAGGAGTCAGACTGATCAGTTGGAGATAGGAAAACAAAGGAAACATAAGAGGATATGGTGCCTGTGTTGATATAAAGACGTTTACTCGTACAAACAAGATGGAACCTTAACTTTAATATCGCGAAGACCTAATCCTCCGAGCCTGCCGGGCGTGGCCACCACTTTATACTGAACTTGTAAGATGTCGCCACAACAATTGACTGCGGGCCATCATTTGGGAAGCAGGAATATCTGAGGAACGTTATACACTTTTGTTGAAAATATAGGCGTGTAAGACCTGCACTTGGTGAAGGAGGCTAAGGGAACGGCTTTCGTACTTTCGAACCGCTCCCTGAACACGACCCAGCTACATGCCACCATTTTGATCGGGTTGCGATCTGCTCTGATACCTAATTTTCAGCCCGATCGAGCGCACCACAGTCGTTAAAAGCGAGATTCACAAGATCACAGTGGGACGTTGGTACTCGACCATCGGCTTTAGGGAGGGATCCAACACAAACGCATTTCCTGCGCGCCCGCATGAGGATAAGATGGTATAGTGAAGTCAGTCCATTCTCTAAAATGGAACGTGAGTGAGATCGGGTACGAAGTCTTTCGGTCTGAGACTGTCTTAATTATAGCATTTTGGCTTAATTTCGCCATACATTCATGATCCGAGGAGGGACTTTCCTAGCACTGCCGTGACGTAGACGTAATACGAAATAAAAAAATTCTACGATCTCCCGTACGTCTGCCGACATTAAAGGACCAAATCGCATGAGAGTTTTATGAATTTGTGGCTTGACATGCAGTGTCCACCATGTCACAATAGACGAGTACCATTCTGTGGCACAACAGCAACAGGCCCTTACTTCCTGAGTGACAAAACCAAGGGTATGGTCTTGTAGATAGGCTAAATTGAGCATCCAGGGAAGACGATAGTTTTATCAGCTGCTGTACGTAATTAAATGAGACGGCTACAGCACAATAATCATTAAAACAGGCGGGTATCACGTAAAAGTCCAAAAGCTGCCCCCGCAAGTAGTGGGATATGTAAAACTGATCAAGTCTAGAGGTGGGAGTAAAATAAGTGCATCGGACAAGTGTAGGATACCTACATCCATCACTTATAATAGGTGCAAGGAGTATACCGTGTCATCGAATTCTTTACTTACTTACTTTACTTTACTTTACACGTGGCTAAGGCCTTATCGACCATACACCTGCTCTACGAGCCTCTTCCAATTATTTCTATCCAGGGAAATTGTTGTCCAATCAGAGTTGATGCCCATCCTAGCTGCATCTTCCCGGATATTCTCCATCCACCTAATTCGAGGTCTTCCTCTTTTTCTCTTTCCTTCTAATTTCTTAGTGGATGCTATTTTGGGTAGTCTGTTCTCCGGAATCCTTGCTACATGACCAGCCCAGTTCAGTCTTCTCTTCTTTAACATTTCCACAATGGTACTATGTTTCTTTACAGAAACTTTAATTAGAAGACTGACCACCGGCCAGAGGACACAATTAAAATCACCACTCAGTAGAATTTTTATAGGTAATCTACGGACAAGGTAAAAGATATCCTCTTTGTAAAATCGCCAACGTTCCATACACCGACCAGAGCCAGAAGAGGCATAGAGAAGAAGTAAAGTGAGATCACAGAAGGTGTATCCTGTTCCCCTGCCATCATTGAGAACCTTGAAATCTCGTAGTGGAATGCGTTCCCAAGGTCGAGAGCGCAGAAATTGAACACTAGTTAAATAATACTTTGTGTAAAAAAAGTAACGTCTGCAGAAGAGTGATATGTAGACTGTCACAAGTCGGCGAGCCGGAGTTAAGAACCAATCAAATTGTGAGAAACGTACATGCTTGCATAGACAATTGAACTGGAATAAAAGCCACAAAATTAAAAAACCATATTCGAACGGAGCTGTGCACCAGTATCCATGGCAGAATTAATGTATAAAGCGGAGGGAGGGGAAGTGTGATCATCTTCCCATCTTCGAAATGTTTTTTTGGAGTCTCCGCTACCTCACGTAATTGTATGAGTGGGTCATGTAGAAATACCATTTCCGACTGAGGGGAAGAGACCTCTGTAGCCGGCCGGTGTGGCCGAGTGGCGCTAGGCGCTTCAGTCTAGAACCGCGCGACTGCTACGATCGCAGGTTCGAATCTTGCCTCGAGCATGGATGTGCGTGATGTCCTTAGGTTAGTTAGGTTTCGGTAGTTCTAAGTTCTAGGGGACTGATGACCTCAGATGTTAAGTCCCATAATGCTCAGAGCCATTTGAACCATTTTGAACCAGATCTCTGCACGCTATTCTTCGATGGACAAGGGCCGCACGTGGAGATTTGTTTACTAGCAACTGGTCCTCCTCTACCTGAATATCAATGAAGTTATCCTCATTAATAGATGGTGACGTGGAGACCGCTATAGAAGTAGCGTGGGAAGCTGCGACAACGGGAGAGGTACCCAGTAGAGCCAGGGATGAGAGGTGGGGTCCTGAAACAGATTCCTTAATAGGTTACGCCTACAAGACAGCCTGTACAATGAGAGAATCGCCAGACGACTTATCAGTGATCACCTCATCAGATGCGTAAGTATCCATGGCTACCTCCTCCACAAATTCAGGCAGGAGAAGAGCGTCCTTTACCGGAGTGCTATCCGAGGGGCGAGCCAAAGGAAAGAAATCCTCCGCTAGCTCATCGTCCTGCGTTCTGCGCCGCTTTTTTTCAATAATCGATGCCAGCATCGCCAGAGTGACGGCGGTGACGTCCCTACGGGTGGGCAGCGGGGCAAAAATCATGAGAATTATTTTACAAAGACCCATTTTAATCTTCAATAGGCGGAGTTGGCTCAGCTGTAGAATGCTGTGGGAGAAGATCTGCTAAACTCAATTTTTTACGCTGTGTCGTAACCTGGTTTTAATACCACCACACGATGCGGGTAATTAATACAAAGGTGCCCGCTCTGATTGCAAATAAAGCAGGTTTCTTCCTCGGCAGTATGAGTTGTATGCATCCGACAACCACATACCTGCAAGTGAAAGGGAATACTTTTTTTAATCAGTATTTCTACCGACCGAACACCTCTACACACCTGTAAGCGATGCCGAGGAGACCAGCGTTCTCTCTGGACAAGTCGTACATCCTCATAAGGGAGCTGAATGGACCTCATAAACAGTCATCTACCTCCGGTGGAAGATCATAAACCCGAACTTCTCTACAGAGAACTTCTATATTTTAAAAAAGAACAACGCTAAAGGAACCAAGATGAGTAAAGGGCACTTGAGTACTGGAACATAATAATATTCTCTTGAGAGTTAACGAGCATTGCGCTCTCACTTAAATATATGGCTGAAAGAGTCAGCCTTCAGGAATTGTGAAACGAACCCTGTCGTCCAGGACAGGATGCCACAAAGGGCGCAGATTCACCACGGGATGTGGAAACTCACAGGCGTCTGTTGTCTATTGAGGCCTAAGCGCTGTAGTGTGCAAGTCAGACAGACGAGAACCTACATCATAGGGAAACTCAGTAGAAGCCTTTTGTGGCCAAGGAGACGTAGCAGTGTTAACCGAGGCGGACCTAAGATCGGCCATAAAGGAAAACATTTATGAAAACTATGTAATTTTGTAGAAATGCAGCGGATCAAGCCACAGTAATTTTAATCAGCCATCCTTCATAAATTTTCATGGTGATCCCAATAAAACTTGAATATTGATCATTTCTATAACAGTTTAGGATTTACTGTTAACGCGAAGTTAACAAGTCTTGTAACAAATTATTGACTGTTAAAATCTGAACGGTTTGTTTGATCTTAACGATCGATAATTCAAGTAGAAGCACATCATTAAAGTGACTCACCTAGTAAATGCCAACTCTGTAACTTTATTTGTTTAAAAGAAATAGTAAATTTAAATTATTTTTCAGTTATGAATCAAATCATCATTTCCTCCACACAAAACACATTGGACGATGGCAGCATCCGGTCGGAGTGGCCGAGCGGCTCTAGGCGCTACAGTCCGGAGCCGCGCGACCGCTACGGTCGCAGGTTCCAATCCTGCCTCGGGCATGGATGTGTGTGATGTCCTTAGGTTAGTTAGGTTTAAGTAGTTCTAAGTTCTAGGGGACTGATTTTAAGTCCCATAGTGCTGAGAGTCATTTGAACCATTTGAAGAGGAGCCACATGTGAGCCCGAACATCTTTGGAATGTTAGCTCGCACTCTCAACCCGAAACGAAGCAAGAAATTTCACAAAAAACACATATAATTCCGAATCAAAGCATGCATTATGCACTTGATGTGTAGTAATCTTGATCCTGTCCACCAAACAGTCGTGTATCTGTAAAGAGCCGGGCTGTACCGAGCGAGTAGCGCAGTGGTTAGGACACTGAACTCGCATTCGGGACGACGACTGTTCAAAATCCGGGTCCGGCAATCCTGATATAGGTTTTTCGTGACTTCCCTAAACGCTTCAGGCAAATGGCGGGATGTTTCCTGTGAAAGGACACGGCCGACATCCTTCCCCACCCTCTCCTAATTCGATGGGAGCGATAACCTCACTGTTTGGTCCCTTCCCCCAAATGAACCAACAAGCCAACCGGGCTGCACATGCCAGGAGGATGAATCAAAACTGAAGCCGACGGTATCTGTATGTGGAAGAAACGTGGAAAGCATGCTTGGCATCATGGTGAGAGACAACGCCGCGTCCGGAAGGGCTGCACAAACACCAGACACTAGACGGCAAATACTAAAGCGACGCACTCAAGGAATCACACGACACTGAATGTAAACAACTAACACATAAGATTCTACGCAAAGAGATGGAACTAGGACAGTTTGCTACGGTGACAGGTGAAGCGAGAAAGCGGAAACACATCGCAACCGCCTCGGCGATTACGACATGCTTTTCGTCAGACCCAAATTCCCAACTCTCGCCACACCACAACGACCCTCGTCCATAGTGCATTATCACCTACCCGCAGATTTCTGATTCCTGCAGGGCTTGGGATGTTGGTTGTGGGTCCGCACTCAATCTCTTCATGGAACAGTCATCATGCCCATAGAATTATGAATAGAAAAAGGTGTCCGTTCTGCCTGTTCGCGACAGAGCAGACACCAGTCACATCTACAATTGCCTGCCTAGTACTGTGGGGACGACGAAGACTAATTTGAAAACTATTTGAATGGAAACCCGTATAATTATCTCCAACAAATACTTAAGTCACCACAGAAAGTGTGAAATTTCTGCTCAGCAATACAGGACACACCAAGTTTCAACATGTAACAATTTGAGACAAGTGTAAATCTATATACAGCGGAAAACATTAAATGAAAGTCATTGGTAGAGAGTGCGGTATTGACGTATTTAGCGAATCGAATAAATTAACGGCACACACACTCTACACTGCACATGCAAATCTAGTCTCTTCGAGAAAGTACAAAGACCGTATCAGTATATGGACAATATGCTTTAAAGTCATAAAAGATCCATTGTAACTCCCTACCTTAAACTTGTCAATGCGACCCAAGAAAATTAATAAACGTGAAGTACACGATTTCCGTCAATGATTAACATACTCATGTTGCAATTATGCAAATTCTATATACAGCCCGACTGAACCTTTCTACCCCGTCCCATCGAAAATACCGAACGCCACCATTCGACTGACAAGACAAGGCTTCGCCATACGCTGATTAAAACTTCTGAGTCTCTTCAAACACGATACCCACATTCTCCGTCGAGCGGGAGAGTACCCTATTTGCCCGCTCAGTGGAACTCAGAGAGTTCTTTATAAAGACGAACTATGTTGGCTGCAATCGATAACTAGGCAAAGGTATGTATTTCTGCAGTAAACCTACAAGAGATAATTAAATAGTTCTCCCACGAAGCCTAAAATTTTTAATCTTAATACTGTTTCACATCAGTCGTCAATTTATATACTTATTACACGTATCACCATATACTCACACTTGGGAATAATTGTGTGAGTAATATTCATTACCACCTGTAGTTCAATCAGTAGTTCTAAATGCGTGTAGTGTTAGAGTTCGAATTAGATATACAGGTTTTTTCTGCAACTTATACGATCCCATATGATGGACATAAAGTGTCTTCCAGTTCCCTCCCATTCATCACAAGCTGAGAGAATATGACATAGTGACTAATACTCTTCTGGTAACTAAGAACTGTTGTCAGTTATATCTCCCGCGAATTATTGCAAGATTCTGAAAACAGAAACTGAAATATCAGGAACAAACCACAAGGAAACACACAACTTTTAAAATACATACACTTTATTGCATCTTACACAGTTACATTATTTCAAGTAAACAGAATTTACAAACATATGACATTCACTTTATTATACTCAGTAGGCACTGGGTGTGTCTCTTCAAAAAATTTGAAAATTTGAGTGGACTTCAGAAGAATAATTGATCAGTCCGAAATAATTGCTACCTCCTCAATCTCACTGCTCCTTCAAGTTGCCTAGTACAAAGGCAAATAGGATCACATGATACTCTCTCACATGAAATCGGTTATAATATGAATATTACAACATTATTTTCAGTTGTTACATACCTCGCACGGCAAATCAGTGGGAAAGAAATTTGTGGCCACACACTTATGGAGACAGGTCTTGACACAATCTATAGTTCTTCGACGAAATAGGATTAAAATTACTGACAGCTACTTTCTTTTCTTTTTCAATATGGCAAATAGATCACTATTGTGGAAGTACGGACATAAACCGATGTTCAGAATTTTTTGATCAGTTAGTTTCGGATTTAGTCCTATAAAAAGTATAGCTTCGAGAAATATTAGCTGAAAACAAATCGCAAACATTTTCACAATCTCTGTCTCCTACCATTTTGCGCACCGTTCTTAGACGTTGGAAAGTCGTTCTTTTTTCATTTTTCCTACTTCTATTTGTTTCTCTTAGCCGTACAACTGTAGTTAACAGTACACATACAACACCAAGTCCATTTAGGAGGCTACAGTCGCTTCACAGTGCAGATTTTCAGGTTGAAACCGAGTACAGTTTACAATAAATGAGGAAGAATAGAGGGAAATCATTTATTGGTTTCTTCACTCTAATTCTCCATCGCTTTCTTGTATTTAACAATGAAGTTGCAAATTAGTTTCGCCTCATATTTATGTTTACTGTACAGGACCAACAGAAGGGTAAGTAACAGAAATTTTTCCCAGCTTCGTATCGTTCTAATTTCTTTCGATGCTCTCAAACATCTTCCAATTATTTTATACACAGTTTATTCATTGGTCGTAATTTGGAAGGAAATATACTGATAATGTGGGTTATGTTCAAATATTCGAATTAGCTTGTGTATGCAACGACGAGCATTTAAATGGAAACAATAAATATGCGTGTATCTGATATCGTTAAGATCGTTGAAACTTGTGACGATTGAGACTGTGGTCTAAAGTGCGCACATACTAGGTCTCCGAGGTAACAACTGGAATTTCTGAGAATGCAGTGAACACAACAAATATTATCACGCTCCGTAACGTCAATGAGTGCAGCTTCTTTCGCTGATTACAAAAATTTTGACACAGTGTACTTTTATTACCGTAAGCTTGTGGAAACGAGCTTGATTGCTCAGTACGTTGGTTAGAAAACAATATTTGGTTTTCGCTGGCTACTTTAGGAAAGCAGATCTACTGAGGAAAGGAGATTGTGTTATTAGTAGTGAATGATATTTTAATGGTCAGTATCTAGTAATAGTCGTATGAAATCAGTGGAATAATGTGTGTCATTTCTCTTTTTTCAGTACTCCGATGAACGAAATGAAAAACAGATAAGAGATATCTATATTTTCGCATAGGTGTTCTGTGATGCGCATCCTGTGTGCGATTAATTTTCATGTAGTGAATCATAAGATTCGTTTTGTTTGCCTCGTTCTGCATCAGAGTGTTTCGTCTCGTCTCGACTTTTCATACAGTGACACTAGACTATGACTTTGGTGTTAGTACATCCTAAAACCTGTATACTAAGGGCGAAACTCAACCGCAAACTTAGGAGTGAAATGGCTTCTGAAGAGATCAAGGGATCCAGATTATTGACACTTTACTATTACATTGGTACACAATCACAATTTCACGCCTATGATACACTTCCTGTAGCTCATATTTTAACTTGCTACGTTGGCATTCCATTTGTGTACATAGATGGTTTTGAAACCACAGTATAAATGGCAGCGTTATTGTTTCCCCCTGGGATGACTATGTGAGAATTCCCAAATCGCTCCACTCACAATGCAGTTTCTTCCGAACGGTTGCTAATCTAAGAAGCCGAATATTTCTGCTCTCTTTACAGCAGGAAAAGTGCAATTCTGGTTTATTAAAAATAGTTTCGTACAAACAGTATTGCGAGATAAATGATTCAAGAGATCTGTGGTAGTGATTTTTCAGCACAAATCTTGGTAGAAAATAGTCGCAATCCATTTTCGTGGTCGTATTTGTAAATAGTCTTGTGTTCCTACATACCATATTCGCGAAGATTATAAAAATAAAATTAGACACTCAGGTTGTTGCGCGTTTTCCCCACTACCTGTCCGTAAGCGGAACACAAGGAAACATATTAAATGAATACTCGCCTGCATTTTACAGTGCTTTGCAGAATGTAGGTGTTGGTCTAATATAGCTCTCCAAGATCTTGAGTTTTAAAATCGAAACATTCCGAGTACATCATTCATGTGATCAAACTACTGGGCCACATTACTTTGGTACATCAAACTTCGAGTAACAAATATACAAAAACTGGTTATAATAAGTGATTTCTGTACCGTTCTCCAAGTTCACAAGCACTTCCTGTCTCCAAGATATGCATGTAATTGCAAATAATCCGTTATGTTAAATTAGGAGTGGAATTTACTATCTCTTATTCAGTTACAAATAACATATAGAGAATGTGGATGCTCAGTCAAGCGAGCTCGAAACAGACGAGTTAAGAAATTCGTCCGGTTTCACTGACATACAGACATAATATTGTCTTTGATTTCCTGACAAGACAACGCCGATAGAATATTGAACTTAGGCCGTTGCCAGTCTCTTAGTAACATCCGCGGCCCTAATTTCCAAATAGTCCTCCAGACGAAGCATGCACCCAGACAGTAAACAATACTCTCGCGCCTTTGGTGCTGGAACGTCGATGCGTCGACCAGAAAAGACTTCTGTGACGTCACCAGGCTACCCTGCGAACTGCTGATGAGGACTCTCCGGAGGCAGTCCGAAGCGTCTCCGTAGCCATTGCTCTTCCCGGTGGCGGTTCATCAGTGCCTCCATAGCGCCCTGCTGACAAACAGAAAATAAGTGTAATGGACAACGTTTCAATTACATGAAATTAGCCATCACTTGACAAAAACTGAATTATGAACTACCGAAATCGCTGTTCAGTTGCGCTTGGCGGTCGGTTTACATCATACCACCACACATAGACCGCGAAATATTGAAAGTAAGCTGGCATTCTTGGCAGCATCAACAAGCTGTTGAATTTAAATAACTGACTTCATAGATTCTGCCAACGTTGCAACTTATTGTGGATATTTTGGTTTGAGGATGGCTATACACAGTGTTTCAAAACTCGACGCAAGGCTTCAGGAATGGATTTCCCATATAAAAAGAAGAAAAAAAGGCTGTGGATCTGGAAAGGCGTGGGTATTCGTGCATGTTACTCTTACACAGTGCACACTGACAAATTATGTAAACGTGGATGAACGGCATGATATAATAAACTTCCAGGGACATTACAGGAGGATAAATTATCAATTTGAGGCAAGGGACCCTGGTCCGGAAACGACTGAGTCGATAAATATCGTTGTGATAAATCATTGTGATACATCTGACTGAAAGTTCTTTGCTTTCCATATCTTCAGAGGAGGCGGTATGACCAGAACAAGAAAAGATTCGTAGTAAACATGCGGTGTAAAACGCAGACCTTAAGGGCTCTGAGAACACGTTCAGCAAAAGAGATGTGTTTCACAGTAGTAGCAATGAACATATGCCGATAGATGTCAAAGGATGCGCCTTAGATCTCGCGTTTCTACAGGTCATTTTTCTTTTGTTTTGGTCCATACGACCACCTTTCAAAATATGGAAAGTAAATATCTTGCAGTAGATGAGATCCATTCTAAGATGCATCAGAAAGTTTTTCGTTCGTAACCTTCGACTCGCTCGTTTCCGGATCAGGGTCCTCTGCCTCACGTTTATACATTTATCTTTCTCTATCACCCGCTGAAAGTTTGTAATATCATCAAAGAATCATCGTGTATGTCTATGTCTTTATAATTTGTCAATGTGCACTACTTAACAGTAACATGCTCGAATAACTTGGCAACTATGCATTTCCGGACTAATGTTGACATAGTCTTTTTTCTCGTTGTTACATGACGAATCCCTTTCTGAAGTTTTGCCGTCGAGTTTCGAAACACACTATATAAGCGAAACTGGTCACCAAATACAAAAACAATTTGTAGTGTCCTACGATCAATTGTTTTAAAGTCGAGTACTGATGTACCGTGGTATATTTAATTAATGGAACACTACCGAAAAATTTTAAACGCTATTTTAAATTATTAACTAAAATGCAAAATGCATCTGCATGCAGCAACTCTAATTAAAGAGGACAATTTGATTAAGTGTGACCGTTGAACGGCATTAAGGGACCAGTTTTAGATGTTTCTTCACTGAATGTTAATTAAGAAATTTACTAGTATTACGTCAGCTGCAATAAAATTTACAAAATCTAAGAAACAATAATACTCAGCTTAAATGGATATCAACGATCACAAACAATAAAACATCTTTCTATTACATACGACGTGCTCCCACTACTATTTACTGATCTTTTTACAGGATGATGGTTTTACATAGGCTTTTTTGGGGACGCAAATTTTTCCTAGTGTTAGGCCAATCTTCAGCTTGATGTCCGGCAGTATATGTTACTGACATATACTGAATCACATGAAAATGGCATCAAAGGCCGAAACCTAGGTCGTAATTAAATAAACAACAATACGTTCAAATGGCTGTGTGTTCATTTAAAAAATAAAAGAAATTAACAGTAGATGCAATTGTTTCATACTAGAATTACGCAAGTATTACTGCCCTGTGGCGGCTAGCAGTAGGGACGTAATGTTCCACTGAACTGTATTTTGTGTGCCGGTTGCAATATGCGACACTGAGTTTTTCTCCACTCAAAATAATTGATCTATATATATATTAGAATTCTACATTTAACTAACTTGACTTTGGATATGTGCAATTCTGTTCACAATCTTTTAAGAGCTCTCCAACCCGTGAATTCAAACTGAGATTCTATAGGAATTAGTCGCTAAATTTGCCGTGAACATTATTCCTAGGTGCTATTTACCAAGTCCCTTGTTGCCAGAGATTTCTGTATTGTACTCCCTCTCAGCATTTGTTCTGAAAACTACCGTAGCTTGTGTATTTCATACTTCTGGCAGTAGCACAAAGCTAAAAAAACTCTCTGAGACATTTATAACGCGAGCACCTCAGAAACAGTGACACCAAGAGTCCGGAAGGTGAGCTTCACAGGTATGAATGACTTTTAGGGCAAATGGCTATAGTGAGCGTTTTATAAAGAAATATATGGTGACAAGGGACAAAATCAAGAGCACGCAAGGGGGAACCGTCATGACAAATCGCCCCATTATCACATGTATAAAAGCGTTAGTGATGGAATGGATAACATCTTTGACTAAGGAAAAACTTTTAAGAGTGACGCATAGTTGTCAGTGTAGTTTGTGTTGTGAATGGGAATCAAATGGATTGAAGAGAGAGAGGATAAAAAACAATACCGGAGGAAGCTTGGTACACTTCAAGAGCAGCTAGGAGTAGCCATTTCCATGTGTGGACGTGTACTTCACCAACAACAAAATCTAGTCCATTCAGTCCATGTAACATGCGATATACTTCGATAATGTGGCAATCACGTTCATTGACGTCTCCTATTTTTTCGCATTCCTCGATGTCTGGCGACGATACTCAGGTCCACCACTAATCGAAACACTCACATTTGCGGCGACCACGTTACAACATTGCAGGACCTTTGTGGTCCGTTTGCACAAACGAAGATAGTTTTATTTCCTGGCAGCTATAAACATTTAATGTAATACAAACTACATATATCTGGAAACGATGGAGTTGCTTTTCGACTGCTATTCAGACACGCATTTCACTTCAATAGAGGGGGTAAAAAACATATGGAAAGTAAATTTTCTATTCTCTTCAGTACGGATCTTATAGAAATATTCACCGTGCGAGATGTTATTACTTTTGCAATTGACTATAATTTTATATAAAGTTGTGTTTAATGTTTTGCACGTAGCAGTGAGAAAATAAAGAAAAATACGCCAACGCGGAAGATGTTACTCTGAGACAAGCAGAAAGAGTTCGTTCTAGATGAGAGCATCGTCAGAAGTTTACCATCGCTGTTTACAAAAAGAAGTAGGCTATATACGTCTCGACCAACGCAAATGAGCCGAACCTGTCTTTCCGGTAGTAATTAAACGCTAGAGCCCAAGCCTTGGCCGTATGTTTTCCTTGCTAATGAGCTGTGTTTACAGCAAAAGGGGGAAGCAAACACTACAGAATACAGAGCACGAAACTGCACCGTATCTGTTTCTATTTATTTAAATATCGAGGAACCGCCGGTCTGTTTGTGGAAGATGAAGCCACACAATCTCAGGCAGCCATGCTAGCAGTCCTGCAGTACTCGAGCTTCTACTCGAGTAAAGAGGAGTTTTACTTAATTTGTTGTTGTTTTCTGTCTGAAGACTGACGTGAATCTGCTCTGCACCCCCTCTCTATCCTGTGCAAGCCTCTTCACCTCCGAGTAACTACTGAAACATACATCCTTCTGAATGTGCTTACTGTATTCATCTCTCGGTCTCCCTCTACGAGTTTTACCACTCAGAGTTCCCTCAGATACTAAACTGGTGATCCTTCGATGTCTCATAATGTGTCCTATTAACCGGTCAATTAGGACACAACTTTCGTGTCTCCCAAATTCAATTCAGTACTTCCTCATTAGTCACGTGATCGATAGATCTAATCTTCAGCGTTCTTCTGTGGCACCATATTTCGAAAGTTTCTACTCTCATTTTGTCTAAATTGTTTACGGTCCATTTTTCCCTTCCACACGAGGCTACACTCCACATATATACCTGCAGAAAAGACTTCCTAACATTGAAACCTATATTCAATGTTAACACATTTCTCTCCTTCAAAAAGCTTTTCTTGCCCATTTCATTCTAGATTTTACATCCTCTCTACTTCGGCCATCATCACTTATTTTGGTGCCCAAATAGAAAAACTCATCTGCTGCCTTACGTGTCTCGTTTCCTAATCTGATTCCTTTAGCATCACCTGATTTAATTCGATTACATTCCATTACCCTTATTTTCCTTTTGTTGATGTTCATCTTGTATCCTCCTTTATAAACACTGTCCATTCCGTTCAAGTCCTTCAAGTCCGGACAAAATTACAATGTCAACGGCAAACCTCAAAGTTTTTATTTCTTCTCTCTGAACTTTAATTCCTACTCCAAATTTTTCTTTGCTTCCCTTTACTCTTTGTTCAGTGTACAGACAGAATGACAACGGGGAGAGGCTACAACGCTATCTCACATCTTTCTCAACCACTGCTTCCCTTTCATGCCCCCCGACTCTTATTATCACCATCTGGTTTCTATATAAGTTGTAAGTAGACTATCGCTCCTTGAATTTTACCCTAGCTGCCTTCAGAATTTCAAAGAGAGTATTCCGGTCAATATTGTCAAAAGCTGTCTCTGAGTCTACAAATCCTGTAAATGTAGGTTTTCCTTTCCTTAATCTATCTTCTAAGATAAGCCGTAGGATGAGTATTGCCTCGCGTGTTTCTACATTTCTCTGGCATCCAAACTGATCTTTTCCGCGGTCTGCTTCTACCTGTTTCCTCATATTGATGTAAAGAACTGGTGTTAGTATCTTGCAGCATGATTTGTTAAACTGAGAGTTTGGTAATTTTCTCTGCTTTTTTTGTAATTGGAATTATCAACTTCTTCTTGAAGTCTGCGCACAACAGATGGAAGAGTTTTGTCATTGCTGGGTCTCACAAGGCTATCAGTAGTTCTGACGGAATGTCATAAAATCCTGGAGTTTTGTTTCGACTTAGACCTTTCAGAGCTTTCTCCGCTGTTTCGTACCTCCCATCTGATATTCATCTACGTTCATTCCCTTTGTACAATATTGCTTCCATGTTCGTCTCCCTTGTATATACCATCTACATACTCCTTCCACCTCTTTCTCATCTTTGCTTAGGACTGGTTTACCATCTGAGCTCCTAATATGCATGCAGTTTAGCTGCTTCTTTTTTTCCAAAGATCTTCTTTATGTTCCTGTAGGTGGTCTCTATCTTTCCCTTAGTGATATATGCTTCCAAATCCTTAGCTTTTTCCTGTAGGCATTCTTATTCTGCAGTTTTGCACTTCCTGTTATTATCATTTTTAGACATTTGTATTCCTGTTCGGGTGCTTCATTTCCTGCATTTTTAAATTTGCTCCTTTCATCAGTTGAATTCTATTACTCTTGCGTTATCCAAGGATTCCAACTGTGTCTTGTCTTTTTACCTGTTTGATTCTCAGTTGCCTTCACTATTTCATCTCTTAAAACTACCCATCCGTCTTCTACTGTACTCCTTTTTCCTGTTCTATTCAACCGTTGCCTGATGTCCTCTCCGAAGCTCTCAACAGCCTCTGGTTGGAAGCAAGTATGCCGCTGACGCCTACGCGCTCATCCCGCAGGCACCCCACTGCTGTCAGTTGTGATGTTTTGGACGCAGACGAGCATTGCCTGGTGAGCAGATCGACGATAGATAATAATCTGTTTGACTCCCCATCAGATGTCTTCTCACCTGCTCCTCTTTCTGGTCTCAGGATATTTCCCACAAACGAATACGAACTCCGTAACTGGGAACAGAGTTCACTACTTGTTTATGGAAGAAGAGAACTGTCCTTCATTTCTTCATTTCTGGCACTTCCTTATTGGAGGGAATTGTACAGTTATCAACGATCCCAAATACGGACAATTTTTCTCTAATTTTCTTTGCAGTGTGTTCCATAGTCCATCCCAGAGTTGAGCTGTTGCTGCAATGATGAGCTGATCCACACATTTTCCACTCTTGGTACTGGTTATTCTCTGGTTATTGGAATGTTCTTCTCGTGACGTCCGTTTCCTGCTACACTCGATGGTAATAAGATAAAATAAAAGAAAAAAGATAAAAGAAAAAATATAAATAAGAAATAAACGTTGTCATTGACGTGCTTTGCTCCCTATGCTTTCCTTGGTACCTGGGGCAGAGAACGGGACATTGGAGCCACGTCTCAGGTTGCGAACCCTGCCCCAATTGCTCCTACCCATCATTTGAGAGCCAGGGAGGTTAAAAAAACATCTTCCCGAATTCTTGGTTCGTACCAAGCAACATTTTACATTTTAACTAACCCAGTTACATGGTATCCCAGATTTTTGTACTATGTTTTGTCTATACTCTTTACAGTTCATCTTACACTATGTTTTTAAGGTACTGCCAAAATATTTAAAGTGTACACACTCCTGTCCCAATATAACTTACACATCCAACCCGAAACAAAACGCACTGATTAACAAAGAAATTTTATCGATATTCGATTATCGGGATTTTGATTCATCGGCAAACAATGTTAATGATAAGTATTTCAGTTAATCTGAGTAGACTGCATAATTAAACCGTCCAAAAGTTTTTGAAAGAATGTCATATGTTTTGTGAAATGACTTGATTGAAGGTAAGAAACACAACATATCCGGTGCACCTCATCTGCCATACATGGTTTCGAGCATCATTCAAAAGCAAGTCAAATGTTCCTCTAAACTATTTTATTTCCTTTAGTAAAACCATGTCACAAAATATAGGACTGATTTCTTTTTACGTTTGTATTTATTTCCGTGTTTTATTCACAAATCATGAGCAAAGCTTTACCTTCCTAGGTTATTCAGTCCTCGAAATGTCCTAAATTTAGGCCCTGATTCCAAGAAAGCGTTTTCGACAGTTAAATAAACCATTGAGTCTTTTTATACATAAAATAACTAGATCTTGAAGAGGTAAAATTCTGGACAATTCGTTTACATAGCTAGCAGCAGCTGTTCGTGAAATATTTAAATTACTCCAATAGGATTTTCTTAATTACCCTCATTACTTCCAAGTAATTAAAATTTGTGAACAAATTTGTTATGAAAATGACTCCTCATTTGTCCATTTCTTCTTTTAGCTACGAAAATTTGGACAAAAGCCCATTGCATAATGAGCCATAGTGCCTTTATTATTACCAGCATGGCATTCCACTGGCGCCACTAACTACTATAGTTACCCGTGTCGATCTTATCGTATGTCGTGGGCTGGTGTCTTTGGTCTAGGTGTGTGTGTTGGTTTGGTGGGGCCTGGAGAGGGAGTTGGCTGGAGGACATATCGCTGGCAAGTTGTTGCTTTTGGGGGACTCTGGCTATCCGGTGCGGGTCTGGAGAAGCTGCGAATTGTTAAATCAGCCGAGGGCAAGCTTTGCCGGCTCGCTTAAGGACTAGTAGCGGCGAGCTGCAGGAAGATCTGCAGATGTCGCGTGCAACCTGGCCGACATCTTCCTGCCCTTCTCTGCAAGCTTAAAATTGACGGCACCTCGACATCCGCGTGTACAGATTAGAGGCTATAACACCCCGGCTGCAATACGGCAAGTCACGGCTCCGTCACACCTGAGGGAGTTAAGTGTTGTTTTCTTTTTTCTGATTACTTGACACTGTAAGGCCATGTATGTGTTATGTGATATTGGAACTGTTATATTAACAGGCCTACGAGGGATTGAGTGCACGATCATCATTCAGTGTTACTGATCGCAGTTTGTGTTCCAGGCCGTATGTCGTGCAAGTGCACGGGTATTCCCTGTTATAGGTTCCATGAAGGGAATTCAAACCTAACACAATCTGTATGGGAGGCCAAGCAACCTTTGTACATGTGTATGCTTGAGTTATTGCATCAGCAGTCACTGATACTTTCGCTTCTGAATAATAGTAATTTTAAGCAGTGCTGAACTTGTATCGGTTGTCGCTCCTGCGATTGGATCAGATTTTCTACTCCTCGTGTATTCTTGTGTGTAGCTTTATTTGCGCCGATTACTGTTGCCTTTTGATGTCTGTTGGCAGGGAGCTTTGGCGGCAGACGAAGCATTCCTTTACCCTGGGCACGGAACAGAGCAGTGTTTGCTTTTCGTCGAGGCGGCACTTCCGTCGTCGCACGACGTCTGGTGCCGCTAACAGCCGCGTCGTGGTGGCAAAAGTTAAAGAGATTGATGTGAGCCACGGCGCAATGTCGCCGATTAAGCGGGAACCAGTAGTCTGCTCTATTTGGTGAATTTCTTAAGGTCAGGACGTTTAAGGCGTATTTGGCAAGCCAGAGGTTCCTTCTCACAAACATTTAATCACTCGTTTAAACCTTGCACTCTTATCACTGCTTTTCAGCGCATTACATTTAAGGTCTGTTACTTATCACTATAAACTGTCGAGCCTTACCTTGATCCACGGTGATTAGCTAACTTCAGTCTTTGCGCAATTTGGCTTCTCGTTCTTTGTTGACTGTGATAGCCATTAACGGTAGCTCCCAGCTGAAGCTGAATTTTGGCCGATTGTATATTTATTAAAGCTGATTGCCAATGTTCCTGCTGGTCTGTACCAGTTAGGAGTTGCATTTAAATTGCATGCACTCTCAATTTCCCCGTATTTTGGGCAATTGAATTTTTATTTAAGCGTCAGTTTTTACATTCTTGGTTGGAGTGCACACTCTGGGATTAATATTTAATTTTTATACTTTATCAGTTTGTCTGTTTTGAGGGATTGTGTAATTTTATTGCTTAAGGAATTTTTCATTAAGGCTTATTCATTGCTAAGCGGCCTTCAAACAGCTACAATCAGTGACGTGGCTTGTGATGCTTTCCGTAATTGGATGGATGTTATCCAATTGTGTAACGGTTGCTTAAGATTGGAAATTGTTAGTACACTTAATGGCTGTCATTGTAATGATTTTTCAATAAATTGTTTGTGGAACTTGCTTGCAATCACGCCCAGTTGGTGTGACTTTTTCTTGTTTTTGGTAACTGTACACTTTCGGTCTCAAGCCATGCTCTTAATGGTAGAATTGTTAAAATTAGTTTTTTATGGATTGAGCTTGTTCAAGTTTTAATTGTGACAATTTTGATTCCTTCAACATGGTTTTTTAATTGTAATGATGATATTGCTGTTAAATAATAAAGTGTATTACCTGAAACAAGAAATGACTAAATACGTGGGTCCACCTTCCGTGTGTTTTCCTTAAAGCTATCCCACTAGTTGTGAGGTATCATGTAATTTATACTGAGTCTGAGCTCCACGCAATGATTTGACCAAAACGTTTCGAATGTCAATGTACGACAAAATACGTTCACTTTGTGTGCTCATTTCGATATGTTGGACTGTTTACGAAATACGAAAATTTTTACAACCGTGTTTCTCGGTGTGCACACAGCACGAAAACCGTTCGCCAGTCAGAAAATTCGAAGCCTCGAGAACGAAGAGAGATACCATTCTGATCTGGAACTAAAATGCAATTTCGATATGTGGGCTACATTTCGTATGCAGAAATGTATGGCCTAAATTGAACTAAATGAAAAGTCTACTTAATGCGTTTTTACCTCTACGTATTTAAAAATTTCATGGAGTCATTTACTTTGCTTCGTGCAGCTAAGTAACTACGACGAATAACCAGAAGAAATCGAGTCCTCTACCGAGTAAAGATATAATGCTGTAAGATGAGAAAGAATCAAATGTTTTAACCTAATAGTTATCTTATAATCAAATGATAAGTATTTCACAGTAGCGACCAGTCCAACGCTTCGCCGAGATGAGTCACAGCTGTTGCTGTTGCTACCATGCGCTCTGCAGTGACAAAATTCACTCATGACCAGTTACACTGGTCAACAAGCAGTGGTACGGCTGTCGCAGAACTAGGAAACTTTCGTAGCTGTAGCTACAGTCCTGTTTTGTGGCCTGAAGTAGTCGCATACTGCCAGTCGCCTATGTCGCTTATGTAGGACGTAGCCTAACATCGTTTTTCAATTACGTTCGCCAGCTCGCCAATACCCACGCCATCTGATGCGACTGGCGCGCATAACTTACGCTGGCACATATTTCTGGGCGAATGGGGAAATCAAGCATGCCGTGAAATATCTTATTCACGGCACACTTTCAATGCAAATGGTAACAGACACAGAGTTGTGACATAACGCACCTTTCGGAAGTGGTTCCTGCCACGATGTCTGAGACGGAACCACGTGGGCAGCGCTTCCAAGCCACCGCTGTCCCAGTAGTCGCTGCTCAGGCTGATATCGCTGTCCTGAACCGCCACAGGGAAGAACGAGGCGGCCGTGGTCGTGTCTGGATTCTCCCATCTCGCTGTTCTCGTGCTCAAGTTCTGCAAATAGATCGACACCATTGCATACGTGCACACATTCTGTATTTTACTTGTAAAAATTGTCATCTAAGTAATTATAACATGTATCGCTCCATTTCAATGTCTAGGTGGATAACTATTTAACATTATGCTGCTTCTCAGGTTAGGGACAGTGACCAACAAGCAACTAGTAATTTTTTCTCCATAGTGGGCCACAGTCGTAATGTACTGTAACTCCATTGGAGCATATTATCTAAAAAAAAAAAACTAACGCATAAGTTTAATAAAATCGATTTACGTATTTTACCAAGTGATGTTATATAGTTTCAGAAATTGGTCACAGAGAGAGAGGAATTTACTAGTAATTACTATTGACTTCCAGCAAGGACGGTGGTACAGTGATGAGCACGCTGGACTCTCATTCTGGAACCACAGATGGCCAGCATTCGTTTGTTGGGTTAAGACTTGGCAACTCTGGGTTCCCTGAGACGTGGAATGGTGAACGGCCCCATGTATGTTGGAGCATGCTTCAGCGAACGCTGTATGGCTCTGAGGTGGAACGACATGCGTCACAGCGATCTGGGACGCCTGCTTAACCGCCTGGTCGCGAGGACGGTACAAAGCTGTCTACAAGAACCATTTGTCTCAACGGGTGCTGTGCGCTGATGAGATGGGCTACCGGTGGGCACATGCCGCACCTCGGTTGTGTAAGGCTTACTCAGGCAACCAGGGTTGTGTTTGAGTGGACAATTTTCTTCGCAGCTCGTGAGAGTGAGATAGAACCTTCGAAATATAATTCTTCAGTTACCAGCGTTTTTGGTGTACCGTCTGGAAATATTCACACCCACTCATCCAAACGAATGATGAAGGCTCCCAGTCACCAATGAGTCGTAAATCAGAAACAGTTTGTAGTGATCAAAAGGAAGGAGAGACATTTGAAATAGTGTCCACCTTTTATATTCATAAATGCTTAGAAGGGGTTGCTGGTACCTTAAAGTCTATTAAGCGGTTGTGAAATATTTTCTCATTGATCGAGAGTAACAGAGCAAAGCAGGTGGAACTTCACAGGAAGTCAGAAAAATTTAGTGACTGTGTCATAACTTGTGAGCTGCATAACTCATTCACCTAATTCAAGTGTGTGGTCACATGCCATGACATTATAGACATAGAAATTTCAGAACTCAAACAAGAATGGACATCACAGCGGATAATGGATGCGGAGCAAACGATACGGAGTATTGAAGCAATTGAGAGGAGCGCCTCTTTTATTATGGCATTAAATTCTCCTGTGCTACCTGAACACATTACGGCAGGTTTTCTCGAACTAAATGTGTGGCCTTAGGTACCTAAACCTACACGATGCGACAAAGGCAAGGGATCTGGTCATACGACACTGTCTTGGCTCTGGATCCGAGACTGACTTGATTTTGCTATGGAATGGTAAATTCAGAAATTAAAAGTGACCAAGCGGATCCCCTGTACAGAAGCCAAAAATAAATATAAGATGACAAAACCCCTGGCCTTTGCTGATTCGTATGATTTCATGGTACAGAAATGTGTACCCAAGGTGAACGCTTCGTCGCAGACGGCATCCAACGTACCATTACCTACCGCCAGTACCTGTATTTGCATCCGTACATGTCAAAGTATGGTGAATAAAGACGTAGCGATCCAGGCAACTACGACAAAAGAGATGAGCAACATTTTCGCAGTGAGCATCTCGAAAACACCTCAAAAGTATAACGCCCCCTTTCCCCACCATTCTCAAAGGGAAAGACTCACAACATTCAGGTCAAAAGGTGTCCCAGGCGTCAACAAGCGTCATTCTGGCAAATGTGACTCATTTGGATGATGTCTTGGATGTCAATGCCTTGTCACCGGATCCAGGCAGCCCATTCACTACGCCTCACTCTACATGTACCTCACCACCCACCACAACGGTAGCGGTAAATCGAAACCACACAGCAGAAATGGCTCCCATATTCCAGTGTAATGTGAATGGATACAGCACTCATGGAAGAGTTCTAACACAGAACAGAACTTTTTGTCTCTGTCTCTAAGAGACTCGTTTTAAACAGAGTGATGTGCCTGTACTAGTAGGCTTTTCCTGTACAGAAAAAACGACCTTAGTGGTGACACGGCGAAATGTGGTGTAGCACCATTCGTCAAGGACACATTTCTCTCCTCATCTTTCCCCTTAAACGCTACGCTCCAATGGGTGCTGTTCTGTCACAGTGTGCTCTGTCATGAACCTGTTGACTCCGAGGTCCTCTTCTTCGTGACCTACCCCATTCCTTTTTGTTTTTAGGGGAATTAAATGTACGCAATGCGCTATTGGGTTATAACGTCTCAGAGCTCACAAACTTGAGAATCTTACAAGAACCACCGACCTCATATTGATGAACAATGCTCAAACTACACATTTCAGCGGTGCTACTGGTTCGCTTAGAACCACAGGCTTGCCTGTTCTTACAAATAATCCTCAGTGGGAAGTGGATGACGACCTTCCGGGTAGTGACCAGCTCCCCATCTGGATCCATCTGTCCGATGGAGCAGATCTCGAAACGAAGCACCGAAATGTCTGTTCAGAGAGGCTAAATGGATGCTTTACAAGCCGTTTGCTGTTTCCGATTAGTGGAACGGAGTCTGGAACTGGGTGGATCACGTTACAACTGTGATCCACCACACTGATAATGCAACCATCCGGAAGTCAGTGGTAAACCAATGGACGCAACCTGGACCTTGATGGAATGATGTGTGTAGTTCTGCATTCAGATAGAATGGCACCTATTTGAATATTCAGTCGCCGCCCTACGGATGTGAATCTTCCAACCTTTTGAATGGCTTAGACAAAGACAAGGAGAATGATTTGGGAGAGTAAACAAAGGTAATGGCAAGACCTCCTGATTCAATCAGTAGGTCCACTTCCGCAAATAAAGAATGGAAAGCTGTTAGTAGAATCTCAGGGTGGAACTCATAACCGGCAATAGCAGCTGTACGAGAGCAGGAGTGTGTCATAACGTCGCTGAGAGTTTTATCAGGGAATGTCTCAGTCGTATAAGACCATCTCGCTCTAACTAGGGTCCAGCGTTTCATATTTATGGGGAGACTCGCGAGAGGCATGGTTTCCATTTCAGTTCCACTAACATTGAGGAATATAGCCAGCCTATGTGTCTGTGGGGGTTGGATTCTGCTTTGTCAGTGATTTATGATACCACGACCAGTTACCACGCGATAACGAATAGCCTGTTGAAACAACTGGACGCGCGGTGAAGAGGTTCCTCCTTTAGCTCTTAATGAAATTACGATGACAGGAGAATTTCCCAATTCATGAAAAGAATCTGTTCTAATCTTCATTTTAATACCAGGGAAGTATCGACTAACCGCAGTAATTAACAGAGGCTTAGTGGGACCAGTTGCGTAGGAAAGTTAGTGGAGCATATTGTCAACCAGAATCTAGTGTGCCACTGCCTGGGTTTACACTCTAAGACAAAACAAGAACAAACGACACACAAAGGAGCTATTACAATGGACAGAATTCGGTAGATTTACATGTACAGACAAATAAATGACTTCAGTTAGAAAAATTGATGATTTATTGAAGAGAAAAAAATTCACAAATTGAGCAAGTCAATACGGTATTGGTTCACCTCTGGCCCTTGTGCAAGCAGTTATCCGGCTTCGCATTGATTGATAGAGTTTTAGTAAGTCTTCCTGAAAGACATCGATTCATACTCTGTCCTTAGATCGTCACAATTCGGATATTGTTGGAGGAGACTGCCCATAATATTCCAAACGTTCACAATAGGCGAGAGACCAGACTACTTCACTGGCCAAGGTAGTGTTCAAGGAACACGATGTCAAGCAGTAGAAACTCTCACACTCATACACAGGGCTGATTTCATCTTGCTCAAATTTAAGGGTAGAATATCGTTAATATACCTCTGTGCTGCAAGAGTGACGCGGATGAATCCTGGTGTGAAAGGAAATATCAAATTAGACTACCACTCATAGCTGGCGGGCAGTTAGGCGGGCGACAGGCAGGTTGGTATCCGACCGCTGTATGAAGTGTCTCCAAACACGACTTAGGCCTTGAATATCATGGACTGGGGTAGAGATTCTTCAATAAAATTCTTCAGGGTATCAGACCGCATCGTCATAATTTAAAATGCGCCAACGTTTCGGCCAGCGTTGCAGCTAGCCTTCATCAGGGCCTTACGTTAACTGGGGTAGAGATGTCTTCAGTGGTTAGTCGGGCTTTGAACTGAGAACTGAGTCCCGACGACCAGCGAAGACATATCTGGAGACCCACCAGATGACGTTGGGATACCAAACTGACTGTCGCCCCACATACAGCCCGAAAACCAGGGGTGATGGTAAGGGGTGCCATTTCATTTCTATGAGTCGGGGCGTGGAATGTATGAAGGTTGAACGTGGTGGGGAAGCTACTAGATATGAGAAGGAAAATGCAAAGATTTATTTTAGATACACTATGGATCAGTGAAATGGAACGAAGGTAAGGATTTCAAGTCAAATCAGTATCAACAACAGCAGAGAACGGTACAACGGGACTAGGATTCGTTCTAAATAAAAAGGTAAGTTTGACAGTGCATTACTGTGAACAGTTCAGTGAAAGAGTTGTTCTTATCAGAGTCGACAGAAAACCAATACCGAAAAACATATTTCAGGTATATATGCCGACGTCGAAAGCTGAAGTCGGAGACATAGAGAAAGTATATGAGGATACTAAAAGGGTAATACAGTACGTAAAGGCAGATGAAAATCTAATAGGCAGTGGGACTGGAATACAGTTGTAGAAGAAGCAGTAGAACAATAGGTTACAGGACAATATGGGCTCGGGACAAGGAATGATAGAGGAGAATGAGTTCTGTATTAAATTTCAGTGGACATCTCTAAAAAGGGCCATCACAGGAGTTGGAAAAATAATCATAGGTGCAAAGAAGGTAACTGCGAAGAAACCATAGGTAACAGAAGAAATACATCAGTTGAGCGATAAAAGAAGGAAGTGAAAAAGTGTTCAGGGAAATCCAGGAGCACAAAAATACGTATCACTCAGAAATGAAATAAATATGAATTGCAGGGAAGCTAAGACTCAATGGCTACATGAAAAATGTGAAGAAATCGATCGAGAAATGTTTGTCGGAAAAAATATCATGCACACATTTACAACGACTACAAGAGCTGACAAGTGCGAGAATTATCTCAGTCCATGCATCAAAGTTACTTACGAGAATGATACATAGAAGAATGGACAAGAAAGTTGCGGATGTGTTAGATGACGATCAATTTGGCTTTAAGAAAGGTCAGGGTTACAGAGAGGCAATTCTGACGCCGTGGTTGATAATGGCTGCAAGAGTAAAGAAAAATCAAGACACGCTCATAGGATTTGTCGACGTGGAAAAAGCGTTCGATAATGGAAACTGATTCAAGATGTTCGAAATTCTGAGAAAAAAATGGAAGCTATAGGGAGAGAAGGGTAATATACAATATGAACAAGATCCAAGAGGGAATAATAAGAGTGAACGACCAAGAACGAGGTGCTCAGATTAAAATGAGTACGAGACAGGGGTGTAGTCTTTCGTCCCTACTGTTCGATCTGTACATCGAACAAACAATAATGGGAACAAAATAAAGGTCCAAGAGTGAAATTAAAATTCAAAGAGAAAAGATCAATAATACGATTCACTGATAACATTGTTATCGTGAGTGAATGTGAAGAAGAATTAGTTGAGCTGCTAAATGGAACGAAATGTGTAATGAGTAGAGAATATGGATTGAGAGCAAATCGAAGAAAGACAAAAGTAATGAGAAGCATCGTAAATGAGAACAGCGAGGAACTTAACATCAGGATGAAGGTAATGAATTCTACTACGCACACAGCAAAATAACCAATGAAATACGGAGAAAGAAGAACATGAAAAGCAAACTGTCACTGGCAAAAAAGACATTTCTGGCCAAGAGAAGTCTACTGGTATCAAACGTAGGCCTTGATTTGAGGAAGAAATTTTGAAAATGCACGTTTGAAGCACAGCGTTGTATGGTAAAAACATGGGCTGTGGGAAACCCAGAACAGAAGAGAATCGAAGGGTTTGAGATGTGGTGCTACAAACGCATCTTGAATATTATGTCGACTGATAAGGTAAGAAATGAGGAGGTTCTGGGAGGAGGAAAGGAATGTGAGGAAAACACAGACAAGGAGAATAGATAGGATAACAGGACATCTGGGAAGACATCAGGGAATGACTTCCACGGGAGCTGTGGAGGGCAACATCTATAGAGGAAGACAGAACCTGGAATACATCCAGAAAATAACTGAGGTTATATATATTGCAAGTGCTACTCTGAGATGATGAGGTTAGCGCAGGAGAGGAATTCGTAGTGGGACGCATCAAACCAGTCACAAGACTGCTGATTAAAAGAATAAAAGCAGGACCCCTTGGTTATCATCCGCGACACACCCGTACGTCGACGATATTGAGCTAGACGTTTTGCGTCACTTCACGGCAAGCCAGCCTCGGCTTACGTTTCAGCAAGATAATATCCGCCCAGAAATGGCGAGAATTTCTACTGCTTGATTTCGGCTTGTCATCAAAGTCAGCGGATCTCCCCACAATTGACAACGTTTGTAGCATTTTGTACAGCATCTCCAACATAGTCCGGTTTTGACGATCCAACACGGAAACTGGACAGACTACGGCTCGATATCGTTCAGAAGGACATCCAACAGCTTTGGTAATCACTGCCAATCACTGCCAAATAACTACTTTCATAAGGGTCAGAGGCAGTAACGCGTTGTTGACTTGCCCAGTTTGTGAATTTCTTTTTCTTGAATAAATAATCGAATCTTTCTGAAATTGTAACAATTTGTTTATCCGAACATTTACATCTATCAAGTTTGGTTCCGTTCGGGTAATGCTTTCGTGGTGCGTCACTTTTTGTGTCTTAGAGTGTATGTTGAGGTCCTACAGTACTGATACTACACTACAAATATTAGCTTGCGCATATATGCTAATAAAACGAAAACTTGCCATTTATTATTATTTTCCTTCGTAATTTTAATATGAGACAAAACTATGTCAGTATTTGTAACTGTAACGAGATAGTGTCGACACTCAAAAGATTTTGCAATGTAACATGAAGTTAACGGAATTCATAATACTTTCATCATCGTAAAAATTTAAACATCTGCTATTACTCTAAAATCCTTAAACAAACTGTCACTCTTTATAAACACTTATTAAATTAAAAATTAATTTTGAACTGAACACGGAAGATGTATAAATAACGTTTTGTCTCATAGAACATTTTGGGTGCTTCGAGAACAATTAGCACGGTTTTTACGAGAATTGCCCGGAAAGTAATCCACCGCATTTTTATCTTCAACAGTTCCATATTGAACATAGTGAGAATTATACACATGAAAGAATGGTGTCTTGTCTACACACCCTGTTCTTCTAGGTAATCTCCATCTCGTTCTACGGCCTTCCTCAAGGGCGAAATAAAGGTGTGTATGCCCTGTCGGTACCAATCTTTGTCCTGGTGGAAGATCTAGTGCTTCACTGTGTGAGTCACCTCCTCATCGTCCTGAAAATATCTTCCACGAATGGCATCCTTTATTCTGTCCTCGTGAATGACAACATCAGCTTGCTGCAACATGTCAGGTGTGACAGCCGTGGAGGGTCTCCTCGACCGCTGCAAATCGTGGAGCTCCGCCGAAGCGCCTTCTGATGACATCACCTTCCGTGCCCAGCGACTAACTGTAGTCTGTCTATAGCAGATGCTCCATAGACCGTGCACATGCCTTTGTGAATATTCCCCACAGTTTCTTTCTCCGCAGTGAGAAATTCAATGACAGCACATTGCAAGTAACGTACGTCACGTACAGACGCCCCTTTGAAGCTGTCTGCAGATGCGCCATCATTCGCAAGTGACGGGAACCTGGCGCGCTCACTCAGGAGACTTTGAATATTACATACGTAACGTTTAGCATTCATAACATTGTTTTCGGACGAGAAAAAAGTACGGAGCTTTACTTTCTTGGCAGCTCTCGTCGTGTCATCGTTTGCCGCCTTTCGCGTTAGACTCGTTTTGCTGCTGAAAGGGTTAGTAGCAAGTGAATCTCTTTGCAGACGGTGGTTTTGGAAGAAACAGTGAAACTATTTTCAAGTCTCTACGTTCTACTTGAATCTATGTCTGTCTTGTGATACTGAGCTGCGTTTATGAGTGTGCTTTGGTTACGCATAATGAAAATAAAACCTAATATTTTGAAAACAAAAATTCTTGCTTCAAGCCTGTATTAACAACAACCCGGGATCTGATAGGCGAAACTGGTACGACGCCGAACCCCAGACGAACTGACACCACATACACGTTAATTAAAGTAAATTTTGTACAATGTGCTGCTGTCTCTCTTCAAATGATTATACATTTTCATCACAGTGTTGTGCAGTCTCATGAAATGTCATGGCCAGTAAGCATTTTCTACGTACTTAATTAGCAGAGGATCGTTAAACATGAAACCAAATTTTTGCAGAGTGTCATATAGTTTAACCTAATAATACTTTGTGTGCTTTGTGGTATGTGTGACACATAGAAGTGACATGAAGAGTCATGTTCCACTGCCAGTCTGTACATCGTTTATGAGATGCATATAGCAAGTGTAGTTTTCAGAATGAATACACACACTGCAGCACAATGTGAGATGTTCTGAAATTACCTGGCAGATGAAATCTGTGTACCAGACCGGGTCTCGAAACGAGGACCTTACCATTACGCTAAACGTACTCTGTCGACGGAGTTCTCGAAGCGCGGTTCATGGTCCGCCCACGTAACTTTATTTCAGCCAGTACCTCATCTCTTACGTTCCAAACTTCAGAGAATGTCACCTGCATACCATGAGGGCACTAGTTACTCAGATCGTAGTTTTTATTATTGTGGGGGAGTGGTGGTGGGGAGTTTAAGTATCTGTGACCTTGACTGTTTATTTAGTGATATAGTGGTTAAGGTAAATTACTGTCAGTTATACATTTGTGATTTTCAAGCCAAAGTTCACCATGGAGGCGCGGCCTTGTCCGGGGCTCAGCTTGTTAAGGAAAGAGTAGATCGTCTACGAAGCTAAGATTCGCTCTCAAGTTGACGAGGACAGCGTTTACTGGTCTTACAGCTCGAGTGAGAGCGGCTTTGGATAAGCTCCTCGGCGCACCGCAGAAACTGTTGGTGAGGCATGCAGGCTTTCAAATAAGTAAAAATGAGTAGTGTGTTGGCCCTCAACTACATACCCTCCGAGGCTTTATAAATGAAAGATTGCAATGAAATAAAATCTGCAGGTACTATTTTAACGACTTAAAATGATGAGTACGATAATGGAATTACTTTTGAGAATGCGGTATATTTCTGCAAAACATTTTTGGTTTCGATGGTCCAGCAGTTAAATAAAACATAAGTTGAATAACAGGCAAACAATATATTCCTACTGCACATAATTAATTATGAACGACAACGTAGCTCGCGAGATATTCACTTCGAGACGCTCACTAGGTCTTCCCTGTAGAAGCCACGGAAACCCCACAAGTGCACAAGTCGGCACTCCGAAGTACACTCCTGGAAATTGAAATAAGAACACCGTGAATTCATTGTCCCAGGAAGGCGAAACTTTATTGACACATTCCTGGGGTCAGATACATCACATGATCACACTGACAGAACCACAGGCACATAGACACAGGCAACAGAGCATGCACAATGTCGGCACTAGTACAGTGTATATCCACCTTTCGCAGCAATGCAGGCTGCTATTCTCCCATGGAGACGATCGTAGAGATGCTGGATGTAGTCCTGTGGAACGGCTTGCCATGCCATTTCCACCTGGCGCCTCAGTTGGACCAGCGTTCGTGCTGGACGTGCAGACCGCGTGAGACGACACTTCATCCAGTCCCAAACATGCTCAATGGGGGACAGATCCGGAGATCTTGCTGGCCAGGGTAGTTGACTTACACCTTCTAGAACAAGTTGGGTGGCACGGGATACATGCGGACGTGCATTGTCCTGTTGGAACAGCAAGTTCCCTTGCCAGTCTAGGAACGGTAGAACGATGGGTTCGATGACGGTTTGGATGTACCGTGCACTATTCAGTGTCCCCTCGACGATCACCAGTGGTGTACGGCCAGTGTAGGAGATCGCTCCCCACACCATGATGCCGGGTGTTGGCCCTGTGTGCCTCGGTCGTATGCAGTCCTGATTGCCTGCACGGCGCCAAACGACCATCATTGGCACCAAGGCAGAAGCGACTCTCATCGCTGAAGACGACACGTCTCCATTCGTCCCTCCATTCACGCCTGTCGCGACACCACTGGAGGCGGTCTGCACGATGTTGGGGCGTGAGCGGAAGACGGCCTAACGGTGTGCGGGACCGTAGCCCAGCTTCATGGAGACGGTTGCGAATGGT